>NC_037339.1:41863716-42168485 GCF_002263795.3 Bos taurus | reverse complement strand
AAAGAAGGGCAAAGTGAATCAAATTGCAAATATTTTTAAGAGATAATACTTGAGGTTTGTAAAAATGCAGGGCCAATAGAAGTTCATAAAACAATGGTGGTAGTATAAATTTGGACAACTCTTTTATCAAATTCTTACAGATGAACATATTGGTAATTGTTTTTTTCTTTTTAATTTTTGTTCAGTCCCTCAGTCATGTTTGACTCTTTGCTACCCCATGGACTGTAGCATGCTAGGCTTCCCGGTCTTTCACCATTTCTTGAAATTTGTTTATCATATTCAAATTATAATTTACCATATGTGGAAGTTTGAAAACAGATTAAATATACAATGACAAAAATAAGCATTGGTGTATTTACTCAAAGCATTACTATGTGGCAGTTGTGATCTTAATAAAAATGTTGTAGACTTAGAAATAAAGACAAAGACAGAAAATTGTAAGTATAATTGGATAACATGCATGTAAAGACATTTAAACACTATGCTTAGAGAATTTTAAAAAATATTTTAAGTTGTTTTATTAAATTTTGTCTCTGGGTAATAACCACAAAGCATTTTTGTTGTCTCTTCTGATTTCTTAGATTTATTGATAGTTGTAAACTGTTTATGTTTCCCTGTATAATAAAAATAGGAAAGCAATTATAGAATTTCAAACAATGATGGGGAATATGGAGATGCCTTTTTTTAGAGATCTTAATTTTTCATAAGTGCTATTTCTGTTGAAATTTTTGCAATGACAATGTTATTCCTCAAAGATGACATAACATGCTTACAGGAGCTAGTGATAAAATTGCAAGTCAAATAAGAATTGAATGTTTCTGGAATATATCCCATGAAAATATGACTATATAATTTTTCATGTAATTTTTCAGTCTAGTGTGAAATGGGTACTGGTAACAATGCTTCCAGGACTAAGGTTGAAAACTCCTGGTGTCTCTTCTTACTATATTATTTTTATTATTTCAACTGTTTACCAGGTTCACTTGGCCATACTTATCAACATTGTCTTGTCGAAGCAGTGTGTAATTTCCTCGGTCTGTCTCTTCACAACAAAAATTTGAATCCACAGATGGACCAGTGTTACAGCCCCATGTAATTTCTTTGGTTGGACCTGTGTTACAGCTTCCTGTTAAAGCTGTTTTATTTAGAAAGCAAAGGAAAATACATCCTTGAGGTGTGAGGGCAGGTCGACCCAAAAAGACACAAAGAGAAGGAGAAGCCCCAAAGCCTAATTTTGGTTCCTCTTTTTATCTGTTTTTTTCTCCTCCCTCTGAGCCTACCCTATGTAAATTGGGCTAGCCAGGAAGGGCTATTTGCTTCACCTGAGGTTCTCTCGGAGAAGGCAGTGGCAACCCACTCCAGTACTCTTGCCTGGAAAATTCCATGGACAGAGGAGCCTGGAAGGCTGAAGTCCATGGGGTCGCTAAAAGTCAGACACGACTGAGGGTCTTCACTTTCACTTTTCACATTAATGCATTGGAGAAGGAAATGGCAACCCACTCCAGTGTTCTTGCCTGGGGAATCCCAGGGACAGGGATGGGGTGGGCTACCATCTATGGGGTCACATAGAGTCGGACACGACTGAAACAACTTAGCAACAGCAGCAGCAGCAGCAGCAGATGTTCTCTGGTCTTTGGACCTTTCTTTGTTCTATTTGCACAGGCTTTTCTCTTCTTTGTCTTTTAGCCACGACCAGTTTGGACTCCTTTTTCCTAAGTACCTCGCATTCCCCCCTCAAGAGATGGGAGGCCCAATTCTCTAGGAATAGGGGCACTGAGGTTTCTCTGGTTACTTCCTGTTGAACTAGGACAGCGAGGGGCATTAGGCCTCCTCCTCTTCCTAATCTCAAGCTTCAGAGTCCTTATAGCAGTGTCCATCTAGAGTGAGTGATATTTTCCATGGTTGGCTGTAGTTTTATATATCATCTTTGAAGTGGCACTGCATGTTGTATTTTGTTGACCTGGGCAGAGACAAAACGAGTTGGACAATCAGTAATACATGGATCAATCATAAGCAGCATCAATACAGTAATAACAAGGATTAGTAGGGGCATTAGCTAACTCCAAATTCTCCCTAACCAGGAGAAGGATCCCCTCAAGAGAGATTGTAGCCACCTCAAGAACTCTCTAGCTCATTCTTGGAGATCCTGTAGGATTAAGTTGGAGGTATTTAACCAGAAAAAAACATGTCTCATTCAAGATGACTCAAGTCCCTCCTTGTTCAGGATCAGGAGATCTATCTCCTGTCTATTTTGGAGACAACCCCTGCCAAGCTATGTTGGCTCTTTAGAGCTATCCTGAGAAATCTTATTCCCAGAAATTTAATTTTGGGTGTGTTAATTAGAACGGCATTCATTTGTAGTCCTGAATAGGTATCTGATCTCACAGGTGTATTGAGTGTCCTCTTCTGGTTTTTTTTTTTTTTTTTCCCATGGCTTGACTCATGAGTAGTGAATCTAGGAGTCATGTCCTGATACCTTGACTGCTGTGGGGGTTGAAAGTATTACAGGGTAGGGGCCCTTCCATGTGGACTGGAGTTGAGCCTTTTGGTCCCATCTTTCCAGACTTTAACTAAGACCTGAGTCCCTGGAGTATATAGCAGTGGCTCTTTAGAATCGTTTGGCTCTTGGTTGATACCCCACAAGTGTATATGCTATTGGAATTCCCCAGTGGCCATGGTATAAGACCAGAGGGTCTTAGCCTCTGGATCTAGGAAGAGGTCATTGACATAAACAAAAGGTTTCCCATATAGCATCTCATAAGGACTTAGACCAACCTGTTCCTTAGGGCCAAAATGGGTGTGGAGGAGAGCTATAGGTAAAGCCTCCTTCCATCCCAGAGCGGTCTTCTGGGTTAACATTTTTTTATCATTGATTTTAAGAATTTGTGGGCTTTTTCTACTTTTCCTGAAGACTGAGACCTCCAAGCACAATGGAGATAATGGGTAATGCCCAATGCTTTAGAGACCCCTTGGGTGACCTTAGAAGTAAACGATGTCCCATTGTCACTTTTAGTGACCTGGGCCGACCAAATCTCGGAATGATTCCATGAAGCAGGTATTTTTTTGTTTTGTTTTTTACCACCTCCTCTGCCTTCTCAGTCTCGGTGGGAAAGCCTTCAATCCATCCTATGAATTTACCTATCATGACTAATAGGTATTTATGCCCTTGAGAAGTTGGCTTAAAGCTCAACATTCAGAAAACTAAGATCATGTCATCTGGTCCCATCACTTCATGGGAAATAGATGAGGAAACAGTGGAAGTGGTGTCAGGATTTATTTTGGGGGGCTCCAAAATCACTGTAGATGGTGATCACAGCCATGAAACTAAAAGGTGCTTACTCCTTGGAAGGAAAGGTATGACCAACCTAGATAGCATATTCAAAATCAGAGACATTACTTTGCCAACAAAGGTCTGTCTAGTCAAGGCTATGGTTTTACCAGTGGTCATGTATGAATGTGAGAGTTGGACTGTGAAGAAAGCTGAGCACTGAAGAATTGATGCTTTTGAACTGTGGTGTTGAAGAAGACTCTTGAGAGTCCCTTGGACTGTAAGGAGACCCAGCCAGTCCATCCTAAAGGAAATCAGTCTTGGGTGTTCATTGGAAGGACTGATGCTGAAACTGAAACTCCAATACTTTGGGCACCTAATGTGAAGAGTTGACTCATTGGAAAAAACTCTGATGCTGGGAGGGATTGAGGGCAGGAGGAGAAGGGGACGACAGAGGATGAGATGTCTGGATGGCATCACCGACTCGATAGACATGAGTTTGAGTGAACTCTAGGAGTTGGTGATGGACAGGGAGGCCTGGCATGCTGTGATTCATGGGGACGCAGAGTTGGACATGACTGAGCGACTGAACTAACTGAACTGAACTGAAAATGGCATCTGTGTGAAGTCCATCTGCCAGTCCTCTCCTGGGTAAGTTCAACATTGTTGCATGGTGTGGGCTAGCTAGAGTCTTCGAGCTCCTTGGGGGTCTTTAATTGTCAAGTGGAACAAGAGGATACCAGTTGCATTATAGTTGTTTGGAGACCCGTTCCTCTGAAGGACCTTTTTAGTAATCTTTGTGAGGCCTTCTTACCTAAATGAGTGGTGGCATGTAAGGAGTCAACCAACTTCCAATGGAGGTTCCCAGGCAGAAAAAGGAGTCCCTCCTTTTGGAACCACCCCATGTGATTTTCTTCAAAGCACTCACTCTTAGTTTTAAGAGTCTCACCTTCAGTATATGAAGGAGTTTCTGGCAAATTAGTCTGTGAAACTAAGGTGGCAACCCATTTTAGGTCACTGCCCTGTAATGCTGCTCTCTTAGCTGCCTGATTGGCTGCTTGGTTCCCCTGTGCCTCTTCCGTGCTCCCTTTTTGGTGTTCTTTACAGTGGGAGACTGAAGTCTCATGGGAAAATGAACTCCCTCCAAGAGCCTAAGAATTTGATCACCATATTTTATTAGGGCCCCTCAGGTGGTCAAGTGGCTTCTTTCTTTCCAAATAGCAACATGTGCATGAAGCACCAGAAAGAAATACTTGGAATCAGTATAAATAGCTACTCTTTTTCCTTTTCCCAGCTCTAAACCTCGAGTCAGGGCTATGAGCTCAATCAATTGGACTGAAGTACCTGGTGGAAAAGGTTTAGCCTCTATGGTCTCAAAATTGGAGACTACTGCATATCTAGCTCTTATTTTTTCCATCCAAGAGAAAATTGCTTCCATCAGTGAACCAGATTTCCTCAGGACTTGTCAGAGGATCTTCTGACAATACCTCTTGGGGTTTTGTCCAGTGGTCCAAATTTCCTAGGCAAAAGTGAAAGCAGAGAGAGCCCTCGGGGGTTAGGCAGGAGGATGGCATGGTTAAGAACCTCACAAGGGGATATATTCAGGCCTGGATTTTCCATCAGCACTACTTGATATCTGAGGATCCTAAAGGAGTAGGCATCAGACTCCATAAATGGCCTCTCCCATTCAGGAGTTGTTTTACTTAGTGGCTGTTAAAAACAGTTTGCCCCCAAGAGAGGGTTTTAAAGCATCTTCTATCAGGACTACAACAGCTGCAAGATTTTAAAAGCAGGGAAGATCTCTTCTCATTAAGGAAATAGAACACTCAGGGGCCACCAGAAACTGGTAGGGGATTATTTGTCCATCCCAGCAACAAAGAAGTCCTTGTGTGAATTTTTTGTAATTGTTTTTCCTGTAGCACCCAAAATGGTAGAGGTTTGGGAGGAGAAGGTGCCAAAGTAGGAGGTCAGGGCAGAGTAGGTAGCCCCTATGTTAACCAAGAAATCTCAGACCTACCTGCCACATCCAGCTGTACTCTTGGCTCCAGCCCTGTGATGGTTATCTGTGACTGGCAGGCTGGCTGGAGCGGGCCACTTCAGTCCTGTTGAACCATAGTGAGGAAAGCCTTGGCACCTGACCTTGAGGCTCTTGGGTCCCGAGAGAAGAGTGCTGCCCAATGTCCCAATTGATGGCATCTGTAGCAAGCCGTTTTAGGAAACTTGTGATGATTTGGACACTCTTTGGCCCAATGTCCCACCTGTCTACAGATTAGGCATTTTCCTAGTGCCATGTCCTTCAAGGACTTGGGGTTTGCCATAGGGCTTCTGTGGAGGGTCGCCAGCCTCTAGGTGTGACTTGTCTCTTTCATTTTCTCCCTTTCCTGGGCCTTGGCTTCCCTCTCCTCTTTACAGTTATAAAAGGTATTGGTGGCTGTCTGAACCATCTCATCTAAAAAGGCAGCAGGGGTCCTGCTGCTATAGCTGTTGTAACTTTATCCTGATGTCTGATGAACATTGGGACAGGAATGTGTCCTTTGAAATCACCTGTCTCTCGTAAGAGTCTAAGTCCAGATTGGTAAACTTTTGGAGGGCCTCTCTTAGGCTTTCTGGGATGGCAATGTAATTTTCACTGGACTACTAAGTTATTACAGAGACTGAGCACAGTCCCACAACTAACAAGCTTCTTTTTATTTTCATGGGTGGACTTCATTAGGGGTGAGTCTTTCTGAAGCTTATCCTACCCAGTACTGTTGCAACCTGAGATCTGGGCATACCTGGGTCAGGGAGCAGATCCCCAGGCAGGCTGAGGTGTGACAACCTCCTGGAGGTCGAATCTCCAGGCAGGTCAAGGCAGGTCAGCCTTCCGAGAATTGGGTCCCTGAGCAGGTCGAGCCATGTTGACCTCCTGGGACCACTGGACTGGCAGATCCCCGAGCAGGTTGAGGCATGACAACCTCCCAGGGACCAGATCTCTAGGCAGGTCAAGGAAGGTCGACCTCCTGGGACCTCAAACTGGCAGATCCCTGAGCAGGTTGAGGCGTGACAACCTCCCGGGTACTGGATCCCTAGGCAGGTCGAGGCAGGTCCTCCTCCTTGGTTCCCCAGGCCAGAATTGGGCATCCCCACAGTCTCCAGCATGACAAGTACTGGGTAGGATTAAGGGGTTGTAATCTTAACTCATTGCTGGTTTGTTCACTGCCAATGGGAATAGGTACCATGATGTCAAGTAATCCAAGTCTATGTCCTGAGACTGGGAACCTGACACAATAACCATAAGCCACTTCCTCTTATTGCTCTGAGGGAATGTAAGTCACTGACTTCCTCCCCTTGTCTTTCATAAGAGCAGCTTAGGGTTTTTCCAATGGTAAACATTTCATTGTCCTAGACCCACTTTATGTAATAACAGAAGTAATGACTGAGGAGTGGATTATCTTGTCCTGTTAGGAGCATTAGGAATATTTTAATAATAAGCTGGGTGGAGCCATGTTGCCTACAAGGGGGCAGGGTCCTAGTTATAGGAGTTAGTAAGTGGCTTAAGAACAAATTGATATGCAATAGACCAGATGTTCCATAAAAGTGGAGTGGAGATTTGATCTGGCGGTGTTTGTAACTTTAGGAGAAAGGTGATAAGTGTTTGGGGCCAAACGGTCTACAGGGCTAACTCCCAAAATGGTATACATTATCCCTGGAATACCAAATGACCTTGAAGTGATGCCACCAATAGATGACTTCTAACAGACACTGAGTGCCTGTCACCCATGTTCACTGAGAAATGTTGTTGTTGTACATGTGGTAGGAAACATGAAAGATGGAGGCCTGAATCTCTAGAGGGATTGGATATAATATAGTATTTCTCTCCCAAGGGGCTACTATTTTCTGGTTGTCCCTCCAGAATATTGTAGAGGCAACTCTGTGGGCCTGGACAGGTCTCAGGAAAAGAGCATGAAACAGGAGGGAAGGGGATAAGGCACAACTTTTGAAAGAATGACATAGCCCAAGGGCATAACATAAACTGATTAAAATCAAATGGGTCCAAAATTACAAGTCAAATTCAACTAAACCTTGATCCTCGATCTGCAAGCTAAATGACATACCAGAAGTACCAGGACAGTTTGAAGACACTGTCAAAAGACTGAGGAGTGAGTGGTTCCACAATGGTTGGAATCCTCCCACTTATTAGCATATGAAATCACCCAGCTAGGGAAAACTAACCACACCGCATTCCATGGCCATGGCACTCACACTTTGCAATGGCCCACGCCCTGTGGTGTGTGCTTCTCTCTGCTGATGTTGCAGCTGCTAAGTCTCTTTAGTTGTGACCGACTCTGTGCAACCATGTAGATGACAGTCCACCAGGCTCCCCGGTCCCTGGGATTCTCCAGGCAAGAACACTGGAGTGGATTGCCATTTCCTTCTCTAATGCGTGAAAGTGAAAAGTGAAAGTGAAGCCACTCAGTCCTGTCTGACTCTTAGCGAACCCATGGACTGCAGCCTATGAGGCTCCTCCATCCATGGGATTTTCCAGGCAAGAGTATGGGAGTGGGATGCCATGGCCTTCTCCGGTGCTTCTCTCTAAATCCAAACAAATCCACCTCTTACCTATCTCTGTTTCACTGAAATTTTTGCAATGAAACATCAGAGCCTGAACTTCATTAGGTCCTGAAGCCAGGCACCATGGATTTTTGGCCAGGCTCAAGTCCCAGTTGAATACGACTGAGTGACAAAGCATAGCACAGAGTCCTTGCCACATGGGTTTGAGTCCCAATCTTAGGTAAACGGTTTCAAATAGAACTTTCAGAAATGGAAGGATGATGACCTGCCCAATATTTTTTAAGCAGTGGTATAGATGGAGAGAGAAGCTGAAGGATGGGAAGAAAAATTGGAGGGAAAAACTTGCCACAGAATCCCCTTCACAACCTGCAGGAAAGTCTGCTAAATACCTAACCTGTGCTCACATTTTTCATTGGCCTGATCCTTGGCACAAAAAATGATTAATAACAGAAGAACTCCCACCTGCTTGGGCAACAGCTACTAAGTAGCCCCTGCCAGAGTTCCTAAATTGCACCCACTGCTGCTTTCCTGTTCATGGGGGGTTCAAAAAAAAGAAATGAGAGATTGTAGAAGAATTAAGATTTTGTTAGCCATATGTCTTTCCAGCCATGGGAATGAAGATGTCCTACCTTAACTGGAGGTCTTCTGGAATCTGTGATTGAGTCGCATGAACTTTCTGCCAAGTTTGTTTTTTGATGTCCCAGTTTCCAGCATGCTGGGCTTCATGTCATTTCCCCTGCTCTGGGTTTTCTTTGCATTCCACTTCCACTGCAGGAGTTCACCGAGTTGGGCTTTTGCTGTACTTGGCCTTTGCCTTATGGGTGTCAAGCTGAGATTGCTTCAGCCAGCTTAAATCTGAGTCATGGCACCATATATATCAGGGGAATGTGTAATTCCTCGTTTCTGTCTCACTGCAACACAAATTTAAAGTGATGGACAGACCAGTGTTACAGTCCCACGTAATTTCCTTGGACCGACCAGTGTTACAGCTCCGTGTTACAGCACAGTTTTATTTAGGAAGCAAAGGAAAATACATCCTCAAGGCATGAGGGTGGACAAACCCAAAAACTTGGAAAAGAAGCCCTCCAGCACAATTTTGGCTCCTCTTTTTATACATGCTTTCTCCTCCCACTGAACCTACCCTGGGTAATTGGGCTAGCCACGAGGAGTGTTTATTTTACCTGAGGTCTTCAATCCTGTTCTTGGACCTTTCTTTGCTCTATTTTCTTGGGCTTTTCCCCTCTTTGTCTTTTAGCTACCACCATTTTGGTTTCCTTTTTCCTATTCTAACTACCTAACAGTCTCAACCTTGTTTTTACATAATGTTACATTTATTGAAATTTATATTAGATATTTCTGAAAACATTTATAAGAACAAAAACAACACTTCCATATTTCATCTAGGATGTGAAATACTGAAATATTTCTAAATGTTCTTGAAGATGTATTGGATCAGAAAAGTTGTGTAATTCTGATTTTGTCTTTGCTTGTTAAAACTGAATGTTTAACATGCACACCGAAGCATCAAGCAGGATGCCAACTTAGCAAGAGTTATTGCCACTGTTATTTTTTGTTTGCAGAAATGGAAATACAATGAATGAAAATCCCAACAAATTGTTTTTCAATAAATTTTAGCTTTCTTGTAAAAATGTGCTCTCTGGAGGCATTTAAGTCAGTTAAAATTATAATACTTTGACTGCTGACTATTACTGCAGCAACTTTTAAAACTGTATGTGTTGCTATAAATTGCCTATGAGTCAGATTCATTGCAAGGTGAAGAAGGGCATTTTGAATGTTCTATCTGTTTTTCACATCTAATCCAAACCTAAAATAAAATAAGGACTCATGCATTTTAACTTGCTGCATCCAGCTTTAAAATATACCTACCACTACTACTTTCAAGAAAATAAGTTAAAACAAAAGAAAAGCATATTTTTATTAAAAAAAAAAAAAAAAGTGAAGCTTTCAGGATTAGCTAACATTTTGTATAAACTTAAGTGTTCTGATTAGCATTGACCTTCCTTTTCACATGGAAAATTGTGCTAGCCAGGTAGGAAATGAAATCTCAAAGGTAAAGTAACAGGTCAGTAAGTCAAGCATTTAATCAGATAATGGAAGCCTGTGTCATTAATAAGTGTGTCATTTGCTTCAATAAAGGCATCACTTTAGGAAATCAAATCAGTCTTTAATAATCTGCATAAGTCTCACCCTCCCAGCCCACAACTATTTCCCAGATCACCTGCATTCTTTAATTGCTCCTTTCTCTGAACTCTTATAACACTACTATCTATATTCCTCATTTTGACTGTAAGTAGAAAACTCTATTATATTGCCATGGATATGTATTACATATTCTTAGTCTGACTCTTATAAATCAGATTATAAATCTCTTTAGAAGTGTAAATGAGTCTTGTTGACAAAACTCAAGAAAATAGATATCTTCAATACCTAGCAGCATTCAGTTCAGTTCAGTTCAGTTCAGTCACTCAGTCGTGTCCCATTCCTTGCGATGCCATGGACTGCAGCACACCAGGTCTCCCTGTCCATTACCAACTCCTGGACTTTACTCAAACTCATGTCCATTGAGTAGGTGATGCCTACATCCAACCATCTCATCCTTAGATGCCCCCTTTTCTCCTGCCTTCAATCTTTCCCAGTATGAGGACCTTTTCAAGTGAGTCAGTTCTTTGCATCAGGTGGCCAAAGTATTGGGGTTTCAGCTTCAGCCTCAGTCCTTCCAATGAATATTCAGAACTTATTTCCTTTAGGATGGACTGGTTGGATCTCCTTGCAGTTCAAAGGACTCTCAAGGGTCTTCTCCAACACTACAGTTCAAAATTATCAATTCATCAGTGCTCAGCTTTCTTTATAGTCCAACTCTTACATCCATACATGACCACTGGAAAAACCATAGCTTTGACTAGATGGACCTTTGTTGGCAAAGTAATGTCTCTGTTGACAAAGTAATGCTGTCTAGGTTGGTCATAACATTTCTTTCAAGGAGTAAGCATCGTTTAATTTCATGTCTGCAGTCACCATCTGCAGTGATTTTGGAACCCCAAAAAACAAAGTCCATCACTGTTTCCACTCTTTCCCCATCTATTTGCCATGAAGCGATGGGACCAGATGCCATGATCTTAGTTTTCTGAATGTTGGGCTTTAAGCCAACTTTTTCACTCTGGACTTTCAATTTCATCAAGAGGCTCTTTAGTTCTTCTTTGCTTTCTTCCATGAAGGTGGTATCATCTGCATATCTCAGGTTATTGATATTTTTCCCAGAAATCTTGATTCCAGCTTGTGCTTCCTCCAGCCCAGTGTTTCTCATGATGTACTCTGCATATAAGTTAAATAAGCAGGGTGACAATATACAACCTTGATATATTCCTTTCCTAATTTGGAGCCAGTCTGTTGCTCCATTTCCAGTTCTAACTGTTGCTTCCTGATCTGCATATAGGTTTCTCAAGAGGCAGGTCAGGTGGTCTGGTATTCCCATCTCTTTCAGAATTTTCCACTGTTTGTTGTGATCCATAGAGTCGCAGACTTTGGCATAGTCAATGAAGCAGAAATATAAGTTTTTCTGGAACTCTCTTACTTTTTCAATGATTCAACAGATGTTGGAAATTTGATTTCTGGTTCATCTACCTTTTCTAAAACCACCTTGAACATCTGGAAGTCATGGTCCACATACTGTTGAGGCCTGGCTTGAACAGTTTTGAGCATTACTTTGCTAGTGTGTGAGATGAGTGTAATTGCACTGTACTTTCAGCATTCTTTGGCATTGCCTTTTTTGGGGGATTAGAATGAATACTGACCTTTTCTATCCTGTGGCCACTGCTGAGTTTTCTAGATTTGCTGGCATATTGAGCGTAGCACTTTCACGGCATCATCTTCCAGGATTTGAAACAGCTCAACGAAATTCCATCACCTCCATTAGCTTTGTTCATAGTGATGCTTCCTAAAGCCAACTTGAATTTGCATTCCAGGACACCTGGCTCTAGATGAATGATCATACCATCATGATTATCTGGGTCTTGAAAATCTTTTTTGTATAGTTCTTCCATGCATTCTTGCCACCTCTTCTTAATATCTTCTGTTTCTCTTAGGTTCATACCATTTTGTCCTTTATTGTACTCATCTTTGCATGAAATGTTCCCTTTGTATCTCTAATTTTCTTGAAGATATCTCTAGTCTTTCCCATTCCATTGTTTTCCTCCATTTCTTTGCACTGATCACTGAGGAAGCCTTTGTAATCTCTCCTTGCTACTCTTTGGAACTCTGCATTCAAATGGGTATAGCTTCCCTTTTCTCCTTTGCTTTTCAGTTCTCTTCTTTTCACAGCTATTTTCTGTGAAACAGCATTATTAGCAAGTAAAAAAGCTAAGTAACAATAATAATCCAAGAAATTTTGAAAGTGTTATGAAGTAATATAATCATGAAATAACTGAAAATTAATTATAGTAATACATATTTTATCAACTGATTATTAAGCCTAGAAGTTATATAAATAAATATTGTTGAGTGAATGAATGAAATAAAATTGAACTGTGAAATTGAAAGTGAATTTAAATGCCATTTTATCATTATTGGGTAAAACCAACAAATATGAAAAAAGCACAAGTTGTAAGCTTTCTCAGATTCAGAATTTCTCTGTTTCTATTTCAAAGTTTTATAGAATGTAGTGCACTATTTCATTTACAAGGGTAGCATGGTACAATGGAAAGAACACTGAAAACCTAGGTCTTCGTTTTTGTTTAGTGGTCTGTGGTTGAATGGATTATGTTTCCTCTCATATTTTTAAAATCAATTCAACAAAATTCCCTTTATATTCTTTCAGCTCTGAATTCTATGCTTTCTCTAGGAGATTTATTTTCATTAACAGAAGCATTCTCTTTGCACCAAATGACACATTTTGTTTCATCTTAATGGACATTAACATTAAGCTTGCATCTGCCACAACACTGACAGTTGAACAACATTTGAAACTATGAATAAATGTATGTTCAACCTAGTATTCTATAATATATCTCCAATACTGACCCATCCTATCTCCTTGCATTCCTGTCTTAATAACTTCTTTTGCTCTTTGACACCACTGTTCCTAACCAGCTGTTACTGGAACTACATTCAAACCTTTAGTCTTCTGAATCAAGTCCCACAACTCAATTGTTGCATGGCTATAGGAATTTGATATTATTTCTCATTCCATGATATTGATTTCCCTGGTGGCTCAGACTGTAAAGAAACCACTTGCAATGAAGATGGCCCAGGTTCAATTTCTGGGCTGGGAAGATCCCCTGGAGAAGGCCATGGCAACTCACTCCAATATTGTTGCCTGGAGAATCCCCATGAACAGAGGAGCCTGGCGGACTGCAGTGTATGCAGTCACAAAGAGTCAGACGTGACTGAGCAACTAAGCACAGCACAAACTTTATTCTGGGAATGTGTTTTTATCTTTAAGAAAAATATTCACTTAAGCGCCAGTAGTGTTGAACTATCCAATGTCCCTACAATTTTGGAGCTATCTACACATGACTATTTCAGGACCTACTATAAGAACTTCAAGAACCACATATATAATCTTCATCAAAATAATTATGAGGCAATAATATGCATATATGTGTTAATATTTGTGTACAAATATATGTCCATGTATGCAATGATTTGTATGTGTACTTACATTAATGAGAATAATTTTTGAGTATGGACTGTCAGCTAAGTTTCACATCTTTATTATTATATTTTGTTTGTAAATGGAGAAGCCTAGGTAATGTAGAATGCTTATCTAAATGAATTTTATATGTAAATTATAATATTGCCTAATATTTTTCTAATTCTGAGAAATAAAGAAATAAAACTTCTGATTTGGGGTCTTAACAAGGCAATCTGAGTGTAAGTATGTTCTTGTTTTGTTTTGTTTTAGCTAAAAGAAATCACTTATTATCTTAACATTATCTCCTTCTATTAATATTTTCTGTTCCTTATGGAAACAATATGATGAAAATGTAAAAGGCATTTGTTAAAAATAAGACAATAGACCCAAAACGGAGTTGCCTATGCTAACTAAAACCCACATCACCAAATGGAGAGTTAATTACAGTTTCAGTACTCCCAGAAATGCAATCTTAAACTAGTCAATCAGGAATTACCTGAATAGCAATAGTGAGTTAGTTATCTGCCTCATAGAACTCTACCATCATCTAAAGGAAAGCAGCTTTGAGACTTATCACTAATCTACTCTTTTTGCCTGGTATAATCTGTGGCTCAGCAGTAAAGAATCTGCCTCCAATTTAGGAGTAGTGGGTTCAGTCCCTGAGTCAGGAAAATCTCTTGGCATAGGAAATGACAACTCACTCCAGTATTCTTGCCTAGAAAATCCCATTGACAGAGCAACCTAGTGGGCTACAGTCCAAATAGTCACAATATGTCAGACACGACTGAATGGCTGAGCACACACAAAACTTCTATGTTCCTACTCCCTTCTGCCTATAAAAGTCTTTCAATTTGTAAGTTCTTCAGTAAAAATATCTAAGATAAACAAGCTAATTTCATACAAATAACACAACCACAGTTTCATCATCACACCCAACAAAATTAACATTAATCCCTTAATTTTACCTAATAGTCAGTCCATGTTTAGTTTTTCCCAATTGTCTCAAAATGTCTTTTTATAATTGGTTTATTTAAATACAATGTCTTGGATTATTTTTGATATCCAGTTCAAATAAAGTGTGAAAGCTTGTAAGCAGAGCTAGGACCAGGAAGGGGACTGACCCATCACTGCAAGAGGCAATGAGAAAGCAATGAGCATGAAGGGCTAAGTGGGTCTTATGCTTGTCTGGGAGCTTTGGGTTCTCCTTCAGTTCCCTCTTTTGATACTGTAACTGTTAAAATATAAACTGAGGCATATTACAATTTTTGAGTTTATTTCACCATTTGTATATGTGTGTGTATTGAGTCCAGAAACCATCAAGCAGAATTGGACTGGGTACAATATAGAAACTGGACTCTATCAAGGGTTAGACAGAGTCCAACTTAGAAACCAGACTGTGTCTAGTCAGACTGGATCTGACTTACACTGACCCCATTGTGAGGTCTCACATGGATAAAATTTTGGTTTAAGAATGAACAGAGAGGGTAATTTTTACCAAAGATTAGCTTGAATTACAATGGCCTCAGTGGAGAACTTTTAACCGAGATACATTTACCCATTTTTGAGATGCCCTAGAGAAAAATGTTTCTCAGTCAGTAACTCAGCATAAAGAGTAGATAGCAAATTATTTTTCTTCCTTTACAGTTTGGTAACCAGGATGAGACCTGCTGGGATACCCTATTTTCTCTGGTGCTTATAAACAGAATTCTGGGAAAACTGGCAGAAACCACCAAAAGATAAGGATGGTTACCAAAGTCAGGTTTCCCAGATGTCAATCTGTGCTGCCTGATTGAGACAAAAAAATAAAACTTCAGTTTTAGTCCATTTGTTTTCAAATTCAGGTTGGGAGAGGAAAAAATGTAAGCATTAGATCTTTGAATTTTGACTTGCTTTACTGTACCTTTTGGTCATTGATTTTTTTCTCTCCTAATGATAGCTACTGGAGAAGGCAATGGCACCCCACTCCAGTACTCTTGCCTGGAAAATCCCATGGACGGAGGAGCCTGCTAGGCTACAGTCCATGGGGCCGCTAAGAGTCAGACACGACTGAATGACTTCACTTTCACATTTCACTTTCATGCGTTGGAGAAGGAAATGGCAATCCACTCCAGTGTTCTTGCTACGGTGTTCTTGTTCATCTCATTTTGTGTCTTGAGAACATGACTTGGTAACCATAAGGTGGAGTGCCAAAAACTTATGGCTGGACAGAAATGTGGGTTGTACCCCATTTATAGTTAGATATGACTGTGCATGGGGAAACAGTGGAAATAGATGGGGAAACAGTGGAAACAGTGTCAGACTGTATTTTTCTGGGCTCAAAAATCACTGCAGATGGTGATTGCAGCCATGAAATTAAAAGATGCTTACTCCTTGGAAGGAAAGTTATGACTAATATAGATAGTATATTCAAAAGCAGAAACATTACTTTGCCAACAAAGGTCTGTCTAGTCAAGGCTATGGTTTTTCCAGTAGTCATGAATGGATGTGAGAGTTGCACTGTGAAGAAAGCTGAGCGCCAAAGAATTGATGCTTTTGAACTGTGGTGTTGGAGAAGACTCTTGAGAGTCCCTTGGACTGCAAGGAGATACAACCAGTCCTTTCTGAAGTAGATCAGTCCTGGTGTTCTTTGGAAGGAATGATGCTAAAGCTGAAACTCCAATACTTTGGCCACCTCATGAGAAGAGTTGACCCATTGGAAAAGACTCTGATGCTGGGAGGGATTGGGAGCAGGAGGAGAAGGGGATGACAGAGGATGAGATGGCTGGAGGGCATCACGGACTCGATGGACGTGAGTTTGAGTGAACTCCGGGCTTTGATGATGGACAGGGAGGCCTGGTGTGCTGCAGTTCATGGGGTTGCAAAGAGTCAGACACAACTGAGTGACTGAACTGAACTGAACTGACTGATGACTGCACAGCTAGAAATGTGGGGTGTATTCCATTTGTTTCTGGGTTTCAACTGACCATTGACAGCTCCCAGAGGAATTGTCTAAGCACTTCTTTCTTTAGGTAATCTTGGAGATTAGCTCTAGATCTTCAGAGGATAATATAACTCACACCCTATCTGGGGATGCCTCTGGCATCCATGCATTTATTCAATACTGCCAGGATTATTACTGTTGGTCCCAGCTAAACTGACAAGATATACAAAAAAATTTTCATAAGTAGTTCTATGACCAGAAGTTAGCCGAGTTGGAAACTGCTATTCAGACCCTGCTGGGAACATTTCTTTAGAGCTTCTCCCCTAAGCTAAAATGAAATTGTGTACCCAAAGGGAAAGAAAAAATATCCTTAAGGCTTTGTGGAAAGACTTACTAAAACACTTCAAAGACAAAAAGTTCTAATTCTAGAACATAGACATCTTTTGATTTCCATCTTAAAGATTTTCTCTCTGATATAAAGGAGCAAATTGAAGACAATTTAGTTAGATGGATGAGTCAGGGTCTATATCACTGAAGTTGCAGCTCAATTTGTCAAGGAATCAAAAACAACTGTACTTGTCTTACAAATTGAATCTTTACAATAACACAAACATTCCTCTAGAAGGAATTCAAAGCCCACCTGTACTATTTTACCAATCCCCAAACCTCCTCTATTCATTTCAAACATTTTGCAGATATGGTAAATGATATGGATTAGGAAATAGAAGGAAATTTCTTTCTGGGACTTGCATTTTTTCTCTGTGCTTTTTAAGATGTAAATATTCTATTTAATCTTCTCTAAGAGCTTCCCTGATAGCTTAGTTGGTAAAGAGTCCACCTGCAATTCAGGAAAACCTGGTTTGATTCCTGGGTCTGGAAGATCCATTGGAGAAGGGATAGGCTACCCACTCCAGTGTGTTTGGGCTTCCCTTGTGGCTCAGCTGGTAAAGAATCTGCTGCAATGTGGGAGACATGCGTTTGATCCCTGGGTTGGGAAGATCCCCTGGAGAAGGGAAAAGCTACCCACTTCTAGTATTCTGGCCTAGAGAATTCCATGGACAGTATAGTCCATGGGGTCACAAAGAGCTGGACAGGACTGAGTGATTTTCACTTTCACTTTCACCTTCAAGAGCTAAGAAAATTCTTATTAAAAACAATTTAAAAAAAAAAAAAAGCAGGGGTTGAAAGACTATTTTGAAAATGAGGCCTGAGAAAAATCTTGAAAGTCTCTCATAAACATTAGTAAAAAGCTTTAGCCATATGAGCAGGTAACCTTATTCCATCTGTAAGAAACATATTTTGGTCCCAAAGCTTTTTAAATAAACTAGTTTTCCATCAACATATGTCTCATGGCTAAAATTTTTAAATTAAACCTCTATCTGTATGTTTATGTATGTCTATGTAT
Organism: Bos taurus; assembly: GCF_002263795.3. Lineage (NCBI taxonomy): Eukaryota > Metazoa > Chordata > Mammalia > Artiodactyla > Bovidae > Bos > Bos taurus. The sequence goes on along the minus strand of NC_037339.1, from coordinate 42,150,691 downwards.
GTGTGTTTATGTATGTCTATGTATGTGTGTTTATGTATGTATGATATAGATGTGTGATTTTTTTCTACAGCCCGGTGATATCATCATTTAAGAATTCTGTTTAATTGGCATAAAGACAGACAAGTGTTGTGGAAATCAATTATATTCTCACATATATATAAACTAATTGAAATGCTTTCCAAGTTTAAGTGGCCTAGGATAATCTTGAGAAAATAAAAGCTATTTAAATTTAGTAAATAAAAGCTAGTTACAATGCTAATAACTTTAGTTTGCATGCTGATAATGAAATATGAATCTGAGTTCTTGTTCGAAGAGCTGAAGAATGAACTTCACAAACCACAAACAACACTCACGGTAGCAAGTGAATAGAATTTATTAAAGAGAAAGAAAGTGAAAGTGTTAGTCACTAAGTCGTGTCCAACTCTTTGCAACCCCATGGACCATAGCCCACCAGGCTCCTCTCCATGAAATTCTCCAGGCAAGAATACTGGAATGGATTGCCATTTCCTTCTCCAAGGAAAGTACAAAGCTCTCAGCACAGACACTGAGAGGGTGTAAAGAGTCCCCCAAAGGTGGGACTTACAGCAGTTTTTATATCCTTAATCTACATATTTTTGGTGGTTCCTGTCCTTAAACTACATTATTTTTTACCCAGTCAGTTTTAAAAGTCAAGATGCCTAACTGAACATCTTTATGACTTTTCTTGATCCTTGGATCATTTTAATGCCCCATGGCCATTTTAGAATGGACTGGATGTATGAGCTTAAGATTAATGATCACCAGTAGTTTTCCCTCAGGCGTATGGATCTGAGTGATGATAATTTATCAGACCAAGGACACATTCCAGGAATTCAAGAAACACAGTTTAGGACAACCTCTTTAGACTAATGGTTATTGAAAGTTTATTGAAAATATGACTGAGGTCTGAGTCCTTCTGGCTGCCTAGCAATTTCTATCTCAAAAACAGTCATGTTTTTAGAATTATCACCATTAACTATAATACTTTTATTCTACCTAGGTGTACTAAAAGTTAAGTAAAATCATGTTATCTCTTTTACAAAATTTGTCAGTGAGAAAGATAACTTGAGATGGTGGTTAGCTGCTTGTGAAGTGAAGTAGCTCAGTCATGTCCAACTCTTTGTGACCCCATGGACTGTAACCTACCAGGCTCCTCTGTCCATGGGATTTTCCAGGCAATAGTATTGGAGTGGATTGTCTTTTCCTTCTCCAGGGGATCTTCCTGACCCAAGGACTGAACCCAGGTCTCTCACATTGTAGACAGACACTTAACTATCTGAGCCACCAGTTGCTTAATGTCTAAGAAAATTTTCATGAGTAGTGTAAACATACATAAATAAACATACATTATGTAAAAACTTACATATGTAAATATAATTTACAAAATTGTGTTATGTAAATATATAAACATATTTACTTGTTCTTACAAGTAAATAAAATAAGACAAAAGTTTATAAATAAGCTTTTAAACAACAATGATACTTTATATTTACTTAAAAATAATTTTCAAAGTCTTTTGGGCAACTTGAAATCTTAAAGTTACACTGAGACTAATTAAGTTAAATAAATCAAATTATGGGTATTCATTAAATATATAGATCATTTTTTAATAAAATAAAATACATTAACTACTGAACATAGATTTATCCACTTTTGACTTCCTTTTACAGAGGAATTAAAGGTGTTTGGACTTATTGGTAAACATGTTTCATTCCACCTTCGACATTTTATTATAAGGAATAAAATGTATCCAGTTTTTGTGAAATATATTCACAAATGTGTCAGTCCACAAAATGTTAGTGCAACAGATCACAATTGCTTATTTCTTAGCTTTCACTAAGAATTCCAAAGGGTTCATTATTCTAATCAATATATGTAACTTTTATTTAACTTATATGCAGAGTACATCATGAGAAATGCTGGGCTGGAAGAAGCACAAGCTGGAATCAAGATTGCCGGGAGAAATATCAATAACCTCAGATATGCAGATGACACCACCCTTATGGCAGAAAGTGAAAAGGAACTAAAAAGTCTCTTGATGAAGGTGAAAGAGGAGAGTGAAAATTTGGCTTAAAGCTCAACATTCAGAAAACGAAGATCATGGCATCTGGTCCCATCATTTCATGGGAAATAGATGGGGAAACAATGGAAACAGTGTCAGACTTTATTTTTCTGGGCTCCAAAATCACTGCAGATGGTGACTGCAGCCATGAAATTAAAAGACGCTTACTTCTTGGAAGGAAAGTTATGACCAACTTAGATAGCATATTCAAAAACAGAGACATTACTTTGCCAACAAAGGTCTGTCTAGACAAGGCTATGGTTTTTCCAGTGGTTATGTATGGATGTGAGAGTTGGACTATGAAGAAGGCTGAGCGCCGAAGAATTGATGCTTTTGAACTGTGGTGTTGGAGAAGACTCTTGAGAGTCCCTTGGACTGCAAGGAGATCCAACCAGTCCATCCTGAAGGAGATCAGTCCTGGGTGTTCTTTGGAAGGAATGATGCTAAAGCTGAAACTCCAGTACTTTGGCCACCTCATTCGAAGAGTTGACTCATTAGAAAAGACTCTGATGCTGGGAGGGATTGGGGACAGGAAGAGAAGGGGATGACAGAGGATGAGATGGCTGGAGGGCATCATGGACTCGATGGACGTGAGTTTGAGTGAACTCCGGGCTTTGGTGATGGACAGGGAGGCCTAGCATGCTTCAATTCATGGGGTCACAAAGAGTCAGACACGACTGAGCGACTGAAGTGAACTGAACTGAAACTACTTAAAAATAAAAAGAATAAAAGGAAACAATTTTGTATGAAGTGTAGGTAAGGAAAGTAAAAAGATTGTTTCAGAAAAGAGAAAAGAAAAACTATTGGAAAAAATCTGAATTTATATAAAAGCGTTGTAGAAGTTCTGGGGAAAAGGAATTTTATGTGCAGTCAAGCTGGTTAATATTGGAATGAGTTGAAGTTTGTTTTTCTTTTTTTTTTTTCTTTTAACCGGGTTATTCATTTATTTGTTTATGACAGGTCTTTGTTGTGGCATACTGGATATTTAATCTTCCTTGTGATGTGAGAAGTCTTAGTTATGGCATGTGTCGTCTATTAATAGTTCCCTGATCAGAGATGGAATCTTGGCATCCTGCATTGGGGGCACAGATTCTTAGCCACTGGATCATCAAGGAAGTCCCCTAAAAATGGCTTTTAATATCAAAAGTACACAGATGCAAAGTTAAAATTTGGGTTAAATTAATCAAATTAAATTAGAATTTGGGTCCCTGATAAAAGAATAAAGTTTTCTTCAGTTATTGGTCTGGTATTAACAAGAAATTGCAAGCAAATCTTTTTCTTCACTTTTTACATAATCTACCTGAACAACAAAATGTTGTGTCTCATTGTTCTTCGCACTGATTTCATCAGATCTTTAATTGCTTAAGCAAACTTAGTCTTCTCAGTAATAAAAGAGATATGCTTTCTGTTGACATCTATTTAATCTTCTGTATTCATCTTTGATGTCTTTTATTGTCACCTTGGACTTCCCTGGTGGCTCAGATGCAACCTGGGTTGGATCCCTGGGTCAGGAAGATCCCCTGAAGATGGGAATGGCTACCTACTCCAGTTCTCTTGCCTAGAGAATTCCATGGACAGAGGAGCCTGGCAGGCTACAGTCCATAGGATTGCAAAGAATTAGATTTGACTGAGTTACTAACACTTTTCACTTTCATTGTCACTTTAGGTAAATAGAAAATTAAGTATTGTTTCCTAATAATATGACATCCTTTTTAATCAAATGTTCAAACCTTTGACATTTTCTCAAGATCAAATTATTTTTCCAGGGGCCTCTGGAAAAATCTCAAAGGATTTATCTTATTTTGTGAAAGATGGATTATAAACAGATAGGTTTATATGGGATGTTAAATTACATGGAAAACATTTCTCAAAAAGTGATAATAAGCATTCTTGGGTTATACTTACATGGATGAATGCAAAATTTTATATGCTTTGTACAATGTTGCTAGAGCTTCCCAGATGGCTCACTGATAAAGAATCTGCCTGCCAATTCTTGTGATGCAAGAGATACGAGTTTGATCCCTGGGTCAGGAAGATCCCTTGGAGAAGGGAATGACAACATGTTCCAGTATTCTTGCTTGGAAAAATCCCATGGATAGAGGAGTCTGGTGGGCTATAGTCCATGGGGTTGCAAAGAGTTGGGCATGACGAATGCACAATATTGTCAGCTGTAACACCTGTTTTATCTTAAATTGTTGTATGTTACAGCAATGACAGAATTTCTTTAATTTATTTATAATGAATTCATTAGATATTTAATGTGGACATTTTTAAGTCCTTTGACATTTACAGGCAGTTATTGTTATACTAGCAAAAGAGTCTGACAGGACTTAGTGACTGAAACAACAAATTGTTTTACTCCGAAGCTTTTGCAAAAGTGCAGTTCATGGAGAGGACTCTACCAATACTTTGACCATTGACACTGTTGCCAAGTTATAAGGTGTCAGATGGGTGAATGTTTCACAACTGAAGAAAGTTCCACGTGAAATCTGCTTCTTATACTTCGTGTATGCTCAGTCTACTGAATTTCCAGGCGGATTCTTTATCACTTGAACCACCTGAGATCTGATCCATTTGAGGTTTCCATGTAAATGCTGGAGACCTCAAAATCAGGTTGACTAGGAGCAGAATTAGCTGACATAGAGGTAAACTGCTTCCTCCCAAGATGTCTGATCAGGTAAATTTCTTTAATTCCTCCTTTCCTCTCTGGCTGACCATACTCTTCCCAAATCTTACACCATGAAGATATTTATGATTATTTTTACCTGCCTCTGGCTTGGAAAGATGTCATTGTTCATGTATCTCAGACCATTGTGTGGGATAGAATGGAGGGGAAGAGTAATCCAACTTCCAGAGGAATTTTGAATTTGCTATGATTTTATAGTTCCATCCATTAAAAAAAAATTATCCTAGATTTCCTATGCCTCAGTTTCCCTGGAAAAAATTCATCTCTTCTGTCATGTGAGGCTTCCTATCCCCTTTAAGTACATTTCCCATATCTTTAATCAACCTCCATAAACCCGGGAAACTTTCATCCAGACTTTGTATAGAGAAATGTATATAAGGCACAGATAACCAGAATAAAACTATCTATATAATCCATAGACTCAAATTTTACTGACCTTCAGGGCAGTCATCCTTCTGTTCTCAGCCACTGACTCAAACCGTCGTTACCAAGACAGTCATCATTCAAAATTTGCTTTCTTTGGCAGACCCTTGCTACCCTGGTTCAGTGTAAGTGCAAATGAGACTATGGTCAGGAACTTCTACTGAAGTTATCTTCTTGAAGATAATATCTTCTCAAAGACATTACAGAATCTGTTCCTAAAGCAATAGCTGTCCAATTTAAAATCCCTAGATACTCTGGCCAATTATTCTTGATAATAGAATATCTTATAATGAGATAGCCCTTGATTACCCTCTAGCTAACCAAAGAATTATTTGTACTATGACAAATGCCACTTGATGCACTTGGATTAACACTTTCAAGAAATTTGAGACTCAACTATGTAAGATTATTGAACAAGTCAATTGGCTGAAGAAAGTGACTTCTTCAATGAGATCTTTCCTTGACTTATTTGACTGTAAGCAGTTAGGGTCTTGTGGACCATGGCTCCAAAGTGCATTTCAGACACTGGATTATTATATTTATAATAATAATAGTAGTAACCATGGTGAACTGTATTTTCTCAACAATTTTAAGCATGTGGTTTCAGCTTCTAATCTTCAAGCAAATAATCTTCCCATGAATAGAACAAAGGAAAAAGAACAAAGAGAACAACCAACTTAAAGAATGTGAATGAAAGTGAATGGTGTGACTTATGAATGCCACACAAAGATCTAGCAAACACTTTGAGAATTCCACAGTGGTAGCTGGAACTAGTGCTAATGCCTTAAATTTATTATCTTATCTCTCTGTTAAGCTGAGAATCTGATCAAAAGGTGGACATTGTTAAAAACAAGACAATAGGTACAAAATGGAGCTGTTTATGCTAAGCCTCATGTCACCTGACCAGAATTAACTTAATTACAGTTTCAGATCTTCAGAAGTAAAATCTTAAACAGTCAGGAACTGTCTTATCAGCACTATTGGGTGATCTTCCTAATAGAGAGCTGCTTTCCCCAAAGGAAAGTAATTTTTTAATAACAAACCCACTCTTTTGCCTAGCATATGTTCCCTGACTCTGCTCCCTCTGCCTATGAAATTATTTCATTTTGGATAGTTCTTCAGAACTTTCCTTTCTCTAATATTTATGATGCCTGATTAAAATCTATTTTTGCCAAAACATCCTCAAAATTTTATATAAGCCTCATTTTATTTTTAATAACATCTAATTAAAATATTTGTTGATTTAAAGTTTATGACTGTATTCATATGAACTAACTTCTTGATCTTGACACTAATTCCAAAAAGTTAAATGGTAAAATATAATTATATTAATATTACAGGCCAGGCAAATAAGAGGTTAAGTAGGTTGGCATCAAAGAACTATTTCATAAAGAACCTGGAATTAATATGAGTGTTCTAGTTACAGATTCATTGCTCATTTAATTTAAAATGCTGTAAACTTATTAAGATAATATATGTAACTATTCATGTATACACACATTAAAAAATCAACATTTGTTTTCAAATATTTATTGTCTATTATGAACTAGACATTGTTCAAAGCACTTGAGATATATCAGGTGATGAAATAGGCAAAGATTCCTGTCCTAAAAGATTTCACAATATACTAGAAAAGATAAATAAGAAACAATAAATAAGAACATAAGGGACAAGGAAATTAAATAGCAAAAGGCTGAAACTGTATGCTATGGAAAACATTTTAAATTTAAATATAAGATGTATAAGACTAGAAGCATTTCTTATTGTTGATGGTATAATTATAATTAGCCTTTCCAAAGTAGAACTCATTGTGAAGGTAGCATTTGAGTGGGGATCTGAAGGAAGTGGAATATTTAGTCATGCAGCACTGTAATCATATCTTTTCCTGTCTGAAGAACATCTAGGAGGCCAGTTGGGTTGAAGCAGATTAAGAGTTGTTTGCTATGTGAAATGGGGCAGAACATGGAGCTGTGTACATCATTTTACAGATGCTGGGTTTTCTGGGACACACGGGGAACCATTATGAGTGAGATATAAAAACATTATATGGTAGTAGGTGGTTATGAAAAAGTGGCAGAAAATTATTTTACCACTGGAAAAAAGTGAGAAGGTTAAAAGAAAAAAAAATGACATCATATTTAGATGCTATATTGTCTACATAAGGCTGTATATTGTCACCCTGCTTATTTAACTTATATGCAGAGTACATCATGTGAAATGCTGGGCTGGATGAAGCACAAACTGGATTCAAGATTGCTGGGAGAAACATCAATAACCTAGATACTCAGAGGGCACCCTTTCTGCCACCCTTATGACAGAAAGTGAAGAACTAAAGAGCCTCTTGATGAAAGAGAAAGGTGAAAAATTTGGCTTAAAACTGAACATTCAGAAAAGTAAAATCATGGCATCTGGTCCCGTCATTTCATGGCAAATAGATGGGAAAACAGTGGAAACAGTGACAGACTTTATTTTTGGGGCTCCAACATTACTGCAGATGGTGACTGCAGCCATGAAGCTAAAAGACACTTTTTCCTTGGAATAAAAGCTATGACCAATCTAGACAACATATTAAAAAGCAGAGACAATGCTTTGCCAACAAAGGTCCATCTAGGCAAAGCTATAGTTTTTCCAGTAGTAATGTATGGATGTGAGAGTTGGACTATAAAGAAAGCTGAGTGCCAAAAAAATCGATGCTTTTGAACTGTGGTGTTGGAAAAGACTCTTGAGTGTCCCTTGGACTGCAAGGAGATCCAACCAGTCCATATTAAAGGAAATCGGTCCTAAATATTCCTTGGAAGGACTAATTCTGAAGCTGAAACTGCAATACTTTGGCCACCTGATGAGAAGAACTGACTCATTTGAAAAGACCCTGATGCTGGGAAAGATTGAGGGCAAGAAAAGGGGATGACAGAGGATGAGGTGGTTGGACGGCATCACTGAATCAATGGATATGAGTTTGAGCAAGCTTCGTGAGTTAGTGATGGACAGGAAGCCTGGCATGCTGCCGTCCAAGGGGTCACAAAGAGTCAGAGTCAACTGAGAGACTGAACCGAACTGAACTGATCTGATCATATTTAAACTAATTTTACATATAGTGAAATTTCAAAAAACACATATGACATTTGTATTAAAATGAGGGAGTAAGACAAGACTTTTGCTGGTATGTATATCAGAGTAACCTGGGGATTGAAGATTCCTGCTTTCAAGGAGGGACTGTTTGTGAAGGTGTCTGACAAATATGTAAATATTTGCTAAATGAATTTCGCTAGATACAAAATTCTAGTTCCTAAAATGGTGGGAAGGAGCTGTTCTGTATACATTAGGGAAGAACTGACTCCATCTATATACTCAAATTTATGAAGGCCACCCAGGAAGAAGGAGTCACTTCTTGAGAGAGCAACACAAAAACAATTTTTCTAAAATTGGAGGAAAATTGTTTTACAGTGTATTGGTTTCTGCTGAACAACGTGAATCAACCATAAGTATTAATATATATTATAATATATATAATTATATATATATATATACTTTTATATATATCCCCTTCTCCTTGAGTCTCCCTCCCACCTCCCCCATCCTACCACTCTAGATCATCACAGAGCATTGAGGTGAATTCCCTGTGGTATATAGCTGCCTCCCAATAGCTACCTATTTTACACATGGTTGTGTATAAATGTTAATACTACTCTTTCAATTCATCTGTCCCTCCTCCACTGAATTCAGAAGTCAGCTCTCTACATCTGTATCTCTATTCTTGCCCTTTAAATACATTCATCAGTACCATTTTTCTAGATTCCATGTATATGCATTAATATATGATATTTGTTTTCCTCTTTCTGACTTACTTTGTTCTGTATAACAGGCTCTAGGTTCATCCACTTCACTACAACTGACTCAAATATGTTTCTTTTCATGGTTGAGTAATATTCTATTGTATATATGTACCACAACTTCATTATCCAATCATCTTTTGACCACCATCTAGGTTGCTTCCATGAACTAGCTATTGTAAATAAAGTTGCTATGAACATTGGGATACATGTGTCATTTTGAATCATGATTTTATCATGGTGTTTGCCCCATAGTGGGATTGCTGTGTAAAATGGTAGTTTTTTCCTCATTTTTTAAGGAGTCTACATACTATTTTCCATAGTGGTTATATCAATTTACATTTCCACCAAGAGTGTAAGAGGGTTCCCTATTCTCTACATCATCTCCAGGATTTATTGTTTGTAGATTTTTTTGATGATGGCCATTCTGACAACACCAGACATTATAAAACTCTTAGAAGAAAACATAGGCAGAACACTCTTTGACACATAGCAGCAAGACTATCTTTGACCCACCTCCTATTGTAATGGAAATAAAAACTAAAACAAACATACGGGACCTAATAAATTTAAAAGCTTTGTAAAGCAAAGGAGAAAGGAAACTATAAACAAGATGGAAAGACAAGCCTCAGAATGGAAAAAAATAATTGCAAATGAAGCAACAAAGGATTATATAAGGGGCTCAATATCAGAAAAACAAGCAATCCAATAAAAAAACTTAATGACAAACTTAAAACAGACCTGTCAAAGAAGACATACAGATGGCTAATATACACATGAAAAGATGTTCAGTGTTGCTCATTATTAGAGAAAAGAAAATCTTAATGTATTAATTTCATTGGGATCTCATAACTCTGTTTTACATTGCAGCCAGGGGCACTTATTCCTCCTGTTAGTTGGAGTGCTCCATTGTAAATGATGATGTAAATAATATCACATCATCATTTACAATATGTGCATACTATGGTCACCTTGAAAGAGAGGATGAGAAATATCAAAAGGGACTTTTTATAAGTCCAGGCATGAAAACGCTATAAATTATTTCAGCCCATATTCCATTGGTTAGAATACCCAATTTTACCATATTAGAGGTACTGAACATACTTTGAATTATGTTGGATAATCTCTAAATTCTTTTCAGTTTTGACAGCAAGTGGTGCTGGACTTTTCAATAGAAGACTGAGCATTTGAAGTTTAGATGAAGAAATTGGTTGTCATAGGCTGAGATGAGATGAGATGAGGTAAAATTAGAGAGCATGAGAAAGGTATTCAAGGAAGAGAAAGATAGAAGCAATACATTTTTACTATACACTGTATCCGAGAGAAGGGAATTCTCAATTAAATCATTTTTAGAATGTGATTATAGATTATACATAAATGAAAATGAAATTTAATAAATTAATTAACTGATTATTTGCTAAAATTAAATATTTTATACTTATATGACCTGAGATGACCAGAACTATCAAATACAATTACGCCACTTCATTATAGACTTGAGATTCCATTTAAGTATTTTTAAATGTATTAAAATATATATTCTGGAAAAGCTTATCTCAATATTTCATGTTACTATAGAAATACTATGGTTCTATTTAGATTGCCTTGATACTGAGAAATGATCTGAGTATTACAAACTAAAAGCATTCTGATATATAATAAGTTCACAATTGAAGAAATGGGTCTAATTTATCAGTCTTTGGTTTATTAAGTCTTGGAACTATTGAAGCAGTTAGGATTAAGCCAGTTTTTAAAGTAATCTTGATTTTAGTGTTGAAATAATCTATGAAATTGGGTATTTAAATCTGTCCTTAGTAAATTTACAGAAACATGCTAAAGAACACATCTAACATAAATGAAGCAGCCCTTTCCAAAGCAAAAGGTTAACTGTTTGTCCATCAATGTACTTTAAATTCAATTATTTTATATCTAAAATATAAATGAGGGTCATAAGATCTCTTCATAGTCTCAAGAAATAAATCAAGAAGGTCAGGCTTGAAAAGTTCACATTTATATTGAAATATATGGACATCAAAGAAAGACTAATGGGATGAAATAAGGATGGTTATAACAATTATAATAGAGAAAGTAGAGGAAATTAATAGTAAGCACAGCATGTTGAAAAAGATAATAGCAACTTCTTTAACTATGAAAAGAATATATTGTATATGTAATAACTAAAATTATTTGTGTGCTGATATATATGCCTTAACAAACTCTGGGAAACATTTTTTTTATAGAAGTTAATTTCAACTGGACAACTTGATGGGTAAACATATCAATTTGTATAACCAAAACTTTAAGACACTATAAAACCCAAGCTATTATTCCTTTATGCAATAAATATGAAGAACATTATAGGCAATAAAATATGTTTAAGATCTATGGAGCACATAAAAAATAATAAAAGCTCCATGTTGCTTCATTAAAGTAACACATTTTCAGAAAATTTTGTCTTTCATTTCAGCAGTTTTACCAGTCCAAACAAGTTTGTGTGTGTGTGTGTGTGTGTGTGTGTGTGTGTGTGTGCATGTATGTGTACAGTAACACAGGTAAGTTTATATTTATATATATATATATATATATATATAACACAAAGATATAAAATATGATGCCATTAGTCCTGCACTCAATAAATCAGCAAATTTGGAAAACTCAACAGTGGCCACAGGACTGAAAAAGATCAGTTAACATTTCAATCCCAAAGAAAGGAAATGCCAAAGAGTGTTCAGACAATTTTCAGTATTGTACAATTACTCTCATTTCACATGTTAGTGTAAGGTAATGCTCAAAATCCTTCAAGCTAGGCTTCAACAGTATGTGGATTGAGAGCTTGCAGACATACAAGCTGGATTAAGGAAAAGTAGAGGAAGCAAAGACCAAATTGCAAACATTCACTGGATCATAGAAAAAGCAAGGAAATAAAAAAAAAAAAAAAAAGGAAATACTCTGCTTCATTGACTATGCTAAAGCCTTTGCAGATGTTGACTGGAGTCACAAAATTAAAAGATACTTGCTCCTTGGAAGAAAAGCTATGACCAACCCAGACAGTGTATTAAAAAGCAGAGACATCACTTTGCTGACAAAGGTCCATATAGTCAAATGTATGGCTTTTCCAGTAGTCAAGTATGGATGTGAGAGTTGGACCATAAAAAGCTAAGTGCCAAAGAATTGATACTTTTGAACTATTGTGCTGGAGAAGACTGTTGAGAGTCCCTTGGATTGCAAGATCAAACCAGTCAATCCTAAAGGAAGTCAGTCCTGAATATTCATTGGAAGGACTGATTCTGAAGCTGAAGCTCCAAAACTTTGGCCACCTGATGTAAAGTCTCAACTTATTGGAAAAGACCCCTTAATGGTGGGAAAGATTGAGGGCAGGAGGAGAGGGGATTGACAGAGGATGAGTTGGTTGGATGGCATCACTGACTCAGTGGGCATGATTTTGAGCACACTCCTGCCTGCCATGCTACAGTTCATATGGTTGCAGTCAGACATGACTTAGTGACTGAACAAAAATGTATACAGCAAACATTCATACACACATATATATGCATGTGTCTGTGTATATTTTCACACATACATATGTACCACTTACAATGTACTGAGATTTTTCTATTTACATAAAAGACCTTGCTATTTAAGACATAGGATTAAAATTGAAGCTAAACCCAGAGAGAAAGAGTAGAATATGAAATCTGCTAAGAAAATCTTTCAGTGAGGGATCATACTAACTGTCAACATCTCTCGAACATTCTCATGAGATCTGATAGATAGAGTGCCTGATGAACTATGGAATGAGGTTCATGACATTGTACAGGAGACAGGGATCAAGACCATCCCCATGGAAAAGAAATGCAAAAAAGCAAAATGGCTGTCTGGGGAGGCCTTACAAATAGCTATGAAAAGAAGGGAAGTGAAAAACAAAGGAGAAAAGGAAAGACATAAGCATCTGAATGCAGAGTTCGAAAGAATAGCAAGAAAAGATAAGAAAGCCTTCCACAGAGATCAAGGCAAAGAAATAGAGGAAAACAACAGAATGGGAAAGACTAGAGATCTCTTCAAGAAAATTAGAGATACCAAAGGAACATTTCATGCAAAGATGGGCTTAATAAAGGACAGAAATGATTTGGACCTAACAGAGGCAGAAGATATTAAGAAGAGATGGCAAGAATACACAGAACTGTACAAAAACGAGCTTCATGATCCAGATAATCACTATAGTGTGATCACTGACCTAGAGCCAGACATCCTGGAATGTGAAGTCAAGTGGGCCTTAGAAAGCATCACTACGAGCAAAGCTAGTGGAGGTGATGGAATTCCAGTTGAGCTATTCCAAATCCTGAAAGATGATGCTGTGAAAGTGCTGCACTCAATATGCCAGCAAAATTTGGAAAACTCAGCAGTGGCCACAGGACTGGAAAAGATCAGTTTTCATTCCAATCCCAAAGAAAGGCAATGCCAAAGAATGCTCAAACTAGTGCACAATTGCACTCATCTCTCATGCTAGTAAAGTAATGCTCAAAATTCTCCAAGCCAGGCTTCAGCAATATGTGAACTGTGAACTTCCTGATGTTCAAGCTGGTTTTAGAAACAGCAGAGGAACCAGAGATCAAATTGCCAACATCTGCTGGATCATGGAAAAAGCAAGAGAGTTCCAGGAAAAAAAAAAAAAAACACATCTATTTCTGCTTTATTGACTATGCCAAAGCCTTTGACTGTGTGGATCACAATAAACTGTGGAAAATTCTGAAAGAGATGGGAATACCAGACCACCTGACCTGCCTCTTGAGAAATCTGTATGCAGGTCAGGAAGCAACAGTTAGAACTGGACATGGAACAACAACCTGGTTCCAGATAGGAAAAGGAGTACATCAAGACATCAAGTCTGTATATTGTCACCCTGCTTATTTAACTTATATGCAGAGTACATCATGAGAAACGCTGGACTGGAAGAAACACAAGCTGGAATCAAGATTGCCGGGAGAAATATCAATAACCTCAGATATGCAGATGACACCACCCTTATGGCAGAAGGTGAAGAGGAACTCAAAAGCCTCTTGATGAAGTTGGCTTAAAGCTCAACATTCAGAAAATGAAGATCATGGCATCCAGTCCCATCACTTTATGGGAAATAGATTGGGAAACAGTGGAAACACTGTCAGACTTTATTTTTCTGGGCTCCAAAATCACTGCAGATGGTGGCTGCAGCCATGAAATTAAAAGACACTTACTCCTTGGAAGGAAAGTTATGACCAACCTAGATAACATATTCAAAAGCAGAGACATTACTTTGCCAATAAAGGTCTGTCTAGTCAAGACTATGGTTTTTCCAGTGGTCATGTATGGATGTGAGAGTTGGACTGTGAAGAAGGCTGAGCACCTAAGAATTGATACTTTTGAACTGCGGTATTGGAGAAGACTATTGAGAGTCTCTTGGACTGCAAGGAGATCCAGCCAGTCCATTGTGAAGGAGATCAACCCTGGGATTTCTTTGGAAGGAATGATGCTAAAGCTGAAACTCCAGTACTTTGGCCACCTCATGCAAATAGTTGACTCATTGGAAAGGACTCATGCTGGGAGGGATTGGGGCCAGGAGGAGAAGGGGAGGACAGAGGATGAGACGGCTGGATGGCATCACTGACTTGATGGACATGAGTCTGAGTCAACTCTGGGAGTTGGTGATGGACAGGGAGGCCTGATGTGATGTGATTCATGGGGTCGCAAAGAGTCAGACATGACTGAGCGACTGAACTGAATGAACTGAATATGCTTTTTTATTTCTATTAGAATTCAAATTGATTGTCATGTTTCCCAAATAGAGTATCATATCAGAAAGTGATGATAATTTTTATTTTTTGATATTTTGATTTTTCCCACTCTGTCCAAATGTGTAATATCTTTTTATAATGTAAAAACCACTTTTTAATACCATTTTAAAACCTATAAACTCTCATAGCAATATCATAGTAATATGTAGGCATTTTAAAAGTACTGTATGATGAGAGGATTTATTATATGGCCTAGACTTTATTTCTATAACTTTGAAATACTGACTATGCAAGATTAAATATTGTTTTAATTATTAAGTTGCAAGAAGACTTTCCATGTTTTAAAAATAAAAAGAATGGGGGCATATTGTGAATAACTGTAATTTTATATTAAAATTTAACTCGAATTCTCTTGACTAAAATGGCAAAATACTATTAAACTTTGCAAATATGATCATTTTTCTTTCTCCACATGGGGTTCCTTTTCTCCTTACCTCATTTCCCACATCTTCCCTTGCTAAAACACAACTGATTACTCCAAGGTTCACTCTGCCTCAATGTATTACCCATGATATTTTTACCAAAGATTTTATATTTTTCCATTCACAGAGGGAAACTTCTCACTTGGTATAAGTTGCATGAAATTAATAGCTTTGAATTGAATATTCAAACTCACTGTTCTGAGAAATGCTAAGTTATCTTTAATGCATTGGTTGGAGTGTCCAGGCACTTGGGTTTATTACCTGTTTCTACCATTTGCTGACTGATAAACCTGTATTTGTTAATAATTTATTTTTGTTTCTTTATGTGCAAAGTTATTGTTTAAGAATTGAAAGTTAAATGTATTCAAAGTATAATAAACTTTTTATTTCATAATGACTAGCCTGGTCACATAATATATTAACCAAGATGGAATAATTTACTATTGAATAAGGATGCTCTTGGACAACAGATTAAACTGGAATGATCCTGGGAAAACTCAGATGCATGAATGATATAAATAAGTGTGCAGTAAATAATAAATATGTCGGCGATAATGATAGTGTTGATGTCTTGGTTCTGAATATCAGCACTTTTCAAAAAACATTAAAGAAATGTGAGTTAAAATTCCATTATCTACCATGTATATTTGTCAAGCACATATTCTTTCTACTCGATATAAATGTCTTTTGGCAAAATAAGCAATTTTCTACCATTAATTCAGATAGTTCATACATACTATAAGGTTTATCTTCTCTTTTATGGATTAAAGTGAAAATTCTACATATATATGGGCAGAGAGAGAAAGCTTAGTGGAGTGCCCAGTGCAGAGCAGTCAGTGGTTGTCTCATTTCTTTCCCTATTGAATAACATTAAACACAAAGCACATATAAGCAACACTTTCTAAGAATGAATGATGATTTACTACAATTATATGTGGATTTATCCTAGTTTAGATTTTTTGTCTTTAATGGTACTTAAATGTAATTTTAATTTAACAGACTAAAATTAAACAAAATCAAAGAATTACCTGTGAATTGTAACATTTGCTGTATTATAAAAGTACATGTATTTTGTGAAAGAGTTAATGTAAGCAATATTATAAGCAGCAAATGCTACATAACATTCAGGATATG
This sequence comes from Bos taurus, assembly GCF_002263795.3. Taxonomy (NCBI): domain Eukaryota; kingdom Metazoa; phylum Chordata; class Mammalia; order Artiodactyla; family Bovidae; genus Bos; species Bos taurus. The sequence continues at coordinate 42,134,288 of NC_037339.1, read as the reverse complement.
CTTTACATTAACATTGGATCATTTTGACTAGAAAATTAATTAATACAATCTCTAGGTTTATATGAATAAATAAACAGAATATGGTAATTGTGCTCAATTCATTCTTACTTGTATGATACCCACTTGAAAATTCTTAAAAAGAAGTAGCAAAGTGATAAATAAAACATTTAAATATATATGTCAAGTGGTTCATTCGTATTCCTCTAATTTAAACTCTGGTTTGTTTTTTAATATTATTTCTATAATTATGCCCTGTTTATAAAAAAAATGCTGCACATTTTACTATTTTATTTCTTTGATGATCCAGAAGACATGTTATAAATACTTAGCTAGGCATTTTTAGCTTTTAATTTTCTGCTTATTATTTGTTCTTAATTAGCTTAAGAACTACTGTGGCATGTTATCATAGTATGTGTGGTTTTCTAAGAGTCTTGTATCAGTTTTGAAATCCAACAAACATAAGTTGGGAATTAATTCTTTCAATACAATATTTTATGTATTAAAATATTAAGGTCTGTTTAATTTTAAGAAGAAAAAATAATATGTCAGTTCAAATAAGTGAATTATCTAAATAGCCTCATAAGTGAAACATTCTTTATGAAATTGAGCAGTTCATATCTTGTGTGAATAAAAACCTACATTTTGAGGTAATGTTTTGCATACTTTCTAAACTAAATGTATAGTCAAAGTATGGGAACAACCTTGCTTCATTAAGAAAATGAGAAAAAAAATAATGACTTGCTCTAAAGTCATAGATGTAACAGATTATTAAGACATTTACTTTCTTGTATGAAAGATAACTGGCATTTATCATCTAACATATATTACTTTGGGTATTACATTATAATTTTTCAGGTAAACCTCATATTTGCACTATAGATTGAATGTTTGTGTTACCCTCAAATTCCCATGTTAAATACTATCCCCCAAATGTGATGACCCCAGTGGGAAAGGCTTTGGGAAGTAATTAGGTCATGAGGATAGAGCCCTCATGAGGGATATTAGTGCCTTTATAAAAGAGAGTCCGGAGATCTCCTTTGTCCCTTCTGCCATGTGAGAACACAATGAGAAGACACCTGTTTGTGTCTTCAGCAGAGTCTTCAGCAGAAACCCAATTTTCCAGTGACCTGATATTGGACTTTCTGGCCTCCAGAACAGTGAGAAATACATTTCTGCTATATATAAGCCACCCAGCATATGGAAATCTGTTATGGCAGTCTAAATGCCTGAAACACTGTTGAAAAAACTAAATATATATATTATTGACTATGAAGAGGTTTTATTCCCCAAATCAGTAATGCATCAGTGTGTTGTAAATGACTAAAACTTATGGGAAACAAAGTAGTCATATATAGGACCAGAGCTCAGTCTCTTGTTCCACATTCTGTTACACAAATGCATGGATGCATACAATTGCAAAGCTATGGCTTATTTTTCTTATCTTAATGACAGAAGCAGTGCTAATAGCTTCAATGTCTTGCCATCTTTTACAGAATTTGTATAACACTCATGTTAGTGTTCTGTGCCAAACATTTTTATAGCAACTATAATAAATGCAAGGTTCAAACATAATAGATTTATCTTTTTGCTTTATGGAAGTTAACATAATGAACATTCCTAGTGTTTAGACATTGTCTTATTAAAAAGCTCTATTTGTTTAAGTTAATGGCTTACACGCTTTGTAAATATAAATGATTATCGACTTTAACTACCCTGCCATGTTACAAGTCTTACCAAAGACTTAAAAGGGGACTTTATTGATCAACAATACAGTGGTACACCTCTGTCAGTCATTGACAAAATTACAGATTGAACAGTATTATGAGAAACAAATTCAGATCCCTTGACTAAAGAAACCTTTGTATAATTAAGCAAGGTTTGCAAACACCAAAAGATTTAGTGTAAGTTTACTGTAATCTCTCAGAATCACAAAACTAAGTGCAAAGCTATTTAATTTTTACAAGATACCCTAGAACTGATTATTACCAGGTATAACTATAATACCTTATGATCATATTCTAGAAATTTATCTATCTTCATGCTTGCAGTTATAGAATACAGATGAAAAACTTTTTCTTCTCTTATTTGAGAATCCAGTGCCCATTAACAAAAAACTAAATTGAAGGTGGTAATAAATAAAAGCAACTTAATATTGATTAAAAAGAAAATATTTTGCTTATACTTTTTTCAAAAGTTAAAATAGGAAACATTTTCCAATCAACGATGAATACATGATAAATATGCATGTATAGTTGTGTATGCATATGCAATTATATGTTCACATAATCCTACATGTTAAAATTTTTTACTTATGATATTGTCTTTCATGTCTTCTTACCCAGATTAAATTATTTTATCCTTCATTAATAACACTTCTATAAATATCCTTTCAACTTCTTTGCTCTTTCTTCATATTGGTAAATGCAATTCTAGTTAATCCCAGCTCTCAGCCTACTCCATGCATAATATGAGTGAAACTGGAAAATATGTCATCTTGTTGACTTGCCTTTTTTAAATTTCATTATCACTACCCTCAAATGAGACCTAATGCTTCCAGGTAATCACTTATGTTAATTCCATTTGAGTCACTTTATTTCATTCTTCTGTTTTGAAAAATTCTTGTAAGAGAAAGCTTATACTTTAAAACTAGTAAACTTTTTTTATATTATCAGCAAAAAAGTATAAAATTGTAACAAGAGTCTTAGAGATAATATGGGTTCCTGAATATACATTTTTATGTCACAATTTGAGAAATGCCCTCACAGTTAACATGAGTTCTTTAAGAAGGAAGACAGTAAAGAAGATAAATATGGTGGGACGAGAAACAGCAGTCTCTTAAAACAGCAACCATTTTTGAGAGCATATGATGTGCTATGGCAAGAGCTTCAGTTCAGTCACTCGGTCGTGTCCAACTCTTTGTGACCCCATGGACTGCAGCATGTCAGGCTTCCCTGTCCATCATCAACTCCCGGAGCTTGAGAATTCCATGGACAGAGGAGGCTGGCAAGCTACAATCCATGGGGTTGCAAAGGGTCAGGCAAAAATGAGTGACTAACTTTCACCTGAATTTTTCTGGGCAACACTAGGAAACACACATGAAATAACTATTAACATATTCTCCTTGTTTCAGAACATGGGGCCACAATATTGAAAGTATAGAGGGCAGTTCTCAAGAAAGAAGAAAGGCAGTTGGAAAGAAAGGGGATAATGGATGAGTATCTAGAATAAAATACAGTTCCATTAAGCCATTAACCAAACATAACTCCCCATCCCCTCCAAGTAGGAACTTGAGATGAAGAGCGTTAAAATTCCAATGGTTTGGAAAAGGTTCAAACCTTAATACTAGTATGTACCTAGTCAGGTGTACAGAGATTGTAGAGAAGGACAGACAAAATTTGAAATATAAATAGATCAATTAAGAATGAATAGCAAAATATATATAAATGTGTGTGTGTGTGTGTGTATATATATATATATATATATATATATGAGTTCTCATCCTGATATACAGATTCTAGAGAATACCAAAGTCCATATACATCAACTGAAAAACATTAAGGTAAACAGAAACCAGAGACATAAGGAACTTGTTAAATGAACAGAAACTGTGTATCACTCTTACCCACTCTCCTGAAAACAACATACACATAATCATACACATTTCCTTTTTTTGAGTAACTTTTCTTTATTTCATACTGTTGTCTGCTCCTTCCTCAAACTTTTTACACCTCCTTTACTCTTTTCACATGAAGATGGCTTTTTATTTCACTTGTAGAATCAATTTCACTGAATCTTGCTATTTATACCTTCTTTAAAAAAAATGGATGCAATGAGCATGAACTTGGGTAAACTTTGGGAGATGGTGACGGATATGGAGGTCTGGTGTGCTTCAGTCCATGGTGTCACAAAGACTGGGAGACTGAACTACAACAATAAAGAAAATCTAAAAAACCAAACAAAATCCCTCTTTAAGTTTTTTTTTTTTTCCTAATTTTATTTTATTTTTAAACTTTACATAATTGTATTAGTTTTGCCAAATATCAAAATGAATCCGCCACAGGTATACATGTGTTCCCCATCCTGAACCCTCCTCCCTCCTCCCTCCCCATACCATCCCTCTGGGTCATCCCAGTGCACTAGCCCCAAGCATCCAGTATCGTGCATCGAACCTGGACTGGCAACTCGTTTCTTACATGATATTTTACATGTTTCAATGCCATTCTCCCAAATCTTCCCACCCTCTCCCTCTCCCACAGAGTCCATAAGACTGTTCTATCCTCTTTAAGTTTTATCATTATACCAAAACAGACTTTTGCCGGGGTCCAGCCCCGGTAGATCCAGGGAATTTGAAGCGGGGACGGCGTCGGCGAGGATCAGGAAACAACTGCTTAATTAAATGTTAATTAAGGATATAAAGAGTAATAGAATAAAGATAGCTCAGTGAGGAAATTTAGTGGAGAAAAGAGGCTGAAATAAGGATAGCTCAGTGAGGAAATTCAGTGGAGAAAAGAGGCTGAATAATTCAGCCAGAAGGTGAGAGAAAGAACGACATGGGGAGACCAAGTTTCGGTGAACAAGGCCCACACTTTATTTTCCAAAGTAGTTTTTATACTTTAAATTATGCATAGAGGTAATGGTGGAAGGGGTAGAGTCATGCAGTTATCCAGGCTTTCTTCCTGCAGACTTATCATATGCAAAAGTTTAGGTGATTTGCATCATCTTCTGGCCCAGAGGCCTGTTAACATTTTAAGACCCTTTCTTCAGAAAACTTATTTTTCTCTAAAGGTGATTGGTCAGGAGCTACCCTCCAAAAGTATTAGATAAAGTTGCATTCCTATAGGGCAAAGGTGTGGTGGGCTGTAACAAGAAAAAGAATTAACTCAAGGGTCCCAGGTTACAAACATTAAAGCTACTACTTACACCAATTATATTAATCAATACACTGCCAGGGACCCAGCAATTAAGGGATATGGAGACTTAGCAGCAAACATTGGCCCAATAAGTGAAAAACCCTTCACCAATACAATTGCTAATCAATCTTTTAACTGCTCAAAGGAATCTGTATTTAGACAGTTTAGAACATCTCCTGCCTCTCACAGTTGGGAGGCTCTGAACAAGCACATGTGGCCGGAAAAACCTATTCAGGAAGGCTAGAGGATTTCCAAAGGAGTTTGTAGGTTGAAACACTGTCACACCCAGGAATTATTAACTGGAGCTGTAAGCTAACTCTTTTTTCAGAGAGAGGTAGTGGGGGACAGCCCCCCGTAAAGTCAGAGGTGTAGGTGAGAGCACAAAGCAGAAGGTAGGCAGACTCTGGTTTGGGGGGTAGATGCTCGAGAATTTCCAGGGGAACTCCTGAGGCTGGATCCTGCCTTTGCGTATGCCGAGCCTCCTTCCTCATGACCTTTGCCATGGGCAGAGTTCCTCATGCTGGCTCCCAGCAGTGATAGAATTCCAGTTGAGCTATTCCAGATCCTGAAAGATGATGCTGTGGAAAGTGCTGCACTCAATATGCAATATGCACTCGATATGCAATATGCCGGCTCCCGGCAGACTTTGTTAAAATTAACAATGCTATCATATTGATAAATTCAATGGCCAATATCCACTCTTTATCTCACTTAAGTTATCAGTAACATTTAACATACATGAACTTACTCACCTTCTTGAAACAATTTCTTTATTTTGCTTTCAGACAACATATCCTCCTGGCTGTCCTGATGCACAATTTTATATTGACTTCCAATATACTTTCCTAATTCTTAGTTTTGTTAAATTGTTAATGATGGAAACTAAAGAGTTAAATTCATAAACTTAAAAGTTTTTTTTTTCATTTTCTATAATGGTTCAGTTCAGTTCAGTTCAGTCGCTCAGTCGTGTCCGACTCTTTGCGACCCCATGAATCGCAGCACGCCAGGCCTCCCTGTCCATCACCAACTCCCGGAGTTCACTCAGACTCACGACCATCAAGTCAGTGATGCCATCCAGCAATCTCATCCTCTGTCATCCCCTTCTCCTCCTGTCCCCAATCCCTCCCAGCATCAGAGTCTTTTCTAATGAGTCAACTCTTCGCATGAGGTGGCCAAAGTACTGGAGTTTCAGCTTTGGCATCATTCCTTCCAAAGAACACCCAGGACTGATCTCCTTTAGGATGGACTGGTTGGATCTCCTTGCAGTCCAAGCGACTCTCAAGAGTCTTCTCCAACACCACAGTTCAAAAACATCAATTCTTTGGTGCTCAGCTTTCTTCACAGTAGATTATGCCAAATTGATTGTGGCAGGAGGTACAAAAATATTTTACTAAATATTATCCTGAGTGTGTCTGTGAGAATATATCTGGATGAAATTAACCTATGAATCAGCAGACTAGGTAAAGCCAATTGTCTTTCTCAGTTAAGTGGACTCCATCCAACCTGTTGAAAGTTTAAATGAAACAAAAAGGCTACGGGAAAATTTACTCTCTGACTGTCTTATAGCTGGAAACTTATCTTGTCCTGTCATTTGACTCTGATTTGGCTTAAACGTATCATAGGCTCTTCTATACTAGTATCTCTTGAAATATTTTTTAAAGTATTTTTTAAAAATCAAGCAGTAAATCAAGACATATTTTAATTTGGTTTCCTTTAGAAAAGAGTATTCTTAGACACATAGCCATATGTAATAAATTAGGGAAGATATGTTAGAGAATTGAGATAGAAGTATGGGTTTACTTAAGCAGAAAGGAAAACTCAGTCCAAGATAGATCATTTGAGATAGTTACCATTGTGAATATCTGATGATCAATTCTGCTGGGGACCACACTACAGTGCATTTTTTTTTTTTTTCTTTCTTTCTGTTGGGTTTTAAGATTTCTTTGTATTGGTTCAGTTCAGTTCAGTTCAGTCACTCAGTCATGACTGACTCTTTGTTACCCCATGAACTGCAGCACACCAGGCCTCCCTGTCCATCACCAACTCCCAGAGTCCACCCAAACCCATGTCCACTGAGTAAGTGATGCCATCCAATCATCTCATCCTCTGCCGTCCCCTTCTCCTCCTGCCCTCAATCTTTCCCAGCATCAGGGTCTTTTCAAATGAGTCAGCTCTTCCCATCAGGTGGCCAAAGTACTGGAGTTTCAGCTTCAACATCAGTCCTTCCAATGAACACTCAGGACTGATCTCCTTCAGAATGGACTGGTTGGATCTCCTTGCAGTCCAAGGGGCTCTCAAGAGTCTTCTCCAACACCACAGTTCAAAAGCATCAAGTCTTTGGTGCTCAGCTTTCCTTATAGTCCAACTCTCACATCCATACATGACCACTGGAAAAACCATAGCTCTGACTAGATGGACCTTTGTTGACAAAGTAATGTCTCTGCTTTTTAATATGCTATCTAGTTTGGTCATAACTTTCCTTCCAAGGAGTAAGTGTCTTTTAATTTCATGGCTGCAATCACCATCTGCAGTGATTCTGGAGCCCAGAAAAATAAAGTCAGCCACTGTTTCCCTATCTATTTGCCCTGAAGTGATGGGACAAGATGCCATGATCTTAGTTTTCTGAATGTTGAGCTTTTTTTTTTTTTTTTAGAATTTCAATTTTAATAATTCTATGTTTTATCCATAAACTAGTTCAAGTAGAATATATAAGAGGTTTTAGCTTCTAAAAATGAATGTTGAGCTTTAAGCCAACGTTTTCACTCTCCTCTTTCACTTTCCCCAAGAGGCTCTTTAGTTCCTCTTCACTTTCTGCCATAAGGGTTGTGTCATCTGCATATCTGAGATTATTGATATTTCTCCCGGCAATCTTGATTCCAGCTTGTGCTTCCTCCAGCCCAGTGTTTCTCATGATGTACTCTGCATATAAGTTAAATAAGCAGGGTGACAATGTACAGTCTCATCGTACTCCTTTTCCTATTTGGAACCAGTGTGTTGTTCCATGTCCAGTTCTGTTATACTTTGTATACTTTGAATAAAAGTTCTCTCTAGTTATTTCTTTTACAAATATTTTCTCCCAGTCTGCGGTTTATCTTCTAACTATATAGATATTGTGTTTTACAGATCAGAACATTTAATTTGAATAAAGTCCAGGTTTGTGGCTGTGTCATTGGTGTTGCACCTAAAAGGCATCACTGTACCCAATCTCATCTAGGTTTTCTTCCAAATTATCTTCTAGGAGATATATAGATTTGCATTTTACATTTAAGTCTATGATCTATTTTGAGTTAATTTCTGTATTCAAAATATATACGTGGATTCATTCAAAACCTATACCTGGATTCATTTAAAAAAATTTTTTTTGCAAGCGAATTTCCAGTTATTCCAGCACCACTTGTTGAAGAAAATATCTTTGCTCCATAGTACTGCCTTGGCTCCTTTGTCAAAGGTAAGTTGACTCTGTGAGATTCTATTTCAAGGATCTGTACTGTGTTCAATTGACTTTACTTTTGCCAGTACTAACACTGTCTTGATTACTGTAGCATCATAGTAATTCTTGGCATCGAATATCATCAGTCCCTCCAACTTTTCCTTCTTCAATACTATATGGTATTCTGTGTCTTTTGCCTCTCTGTATAAACTTTACAGTTTGCCTAGATCCATAAAACACTTGGTTGGAATTTCATTGAAATTACTTTGAGTCTACAGGTCAAGTTGGGAAGAATTGACATTTTGACATCCTTGAATCTTTCTCTGCATGAACACAGAAAATCTCTCCACTTATTTAGCGTTTCCTTGATTTTGTTAACCAGAGTAAACGATGCCCTTTTTTTTGTTTGTTTGTTTGTTTGAGACAGCAATACAAAGGTAGCTGAATAGGTTTCTGGTGATTAAAATGCATGTTTCTACGTTTCTTTGAAGCACTAATGAAAGGATGGGCTTTTTTTTTTTTTTTAATGTCAGATGAATGGCCTTACCAAATTCTGATAGTAAACAGTAGTGAGCCACAAAATACATGCTTCAGGTCAATTCAGTTGTCTTTGACCTTTGTTGATGGTACTCTTAGGTCTGACAATTTACTTACTGTCTACTGCTTATTTCAGTACTAGTTGTCATTTTCATCACTTTTTTAAATGAATCTTCATCATATATAGTGATATATATGGATTTATTTCAAGGACATTATGTGAGAAAGTTAACATTGTATACTAAATAAATAATTTTCTTATGTTTATGGTATTGAAAGATGGCATTTTCTGTAGGTTGAAAACCATGCATTTAATTTACTAGAAAAAAAATTGCCCTTTAAAATGTTATATAAACATAACGTACTTCTTAAACATAGATTAAAGGAAAATCTGAAATAAATGTATTGTTTTTATTTTTTTTTTGAAACTTTAGGATGCACACTGTTACTGCATGTAGCAATAGAATGACATTTTTATTTTTTGTATTTACCTTATAATAGTGCCTATCTTATGCCACAACTAAGCACTGAAATTTAGACAAAAGAACGCTCGAGGCATTATAGTATATGGCTAGGAAGGGCAATATGTAAAGATAATTTACCCAGTAGGCAGAGAATTATTAAAAGAATAGCTGCTTATTACCCCTTTCTTTAAAAAACAAAACAAACAAACAAACAAAAAAACACAAATCATCAACCAAGTGTTTTAAATCAGTTAGAAAGGTAAGACAGGGAGATGAAGACCAAAAAAGCTGTGATGTCCTAAGCCCAGGTAAAATAATACAAAGCAAAGAAAATTGTTGTTTGTTGAAATACAAGTACACTTTGCAGATATCAGATACAGTTCCAGACCTCCACAATAAAGTGAGTCACACTTTTTTTGTTTGTTTCCCATTGAATATAAATGTTATGATGACACTATACTATATAGTCTATTACCACTAGCACCACCTGGGAAGCTCAAAATGCAATGCACATACCTTAAATTAGAAATGCCTTATTGCTAAAATATGCTGTCATCTGTGGCTTCAGCTCAATTTTTGCAGTGGAGGGTCTTGCCTTGATATTCATGCTGCTGATTCATTAAGGTGGTGAATTAAGACAACAAATTTTGCCACTTAGATTGACTCTTCCTTTCACAAGCGATTTCTCTATAGCAAGCAACACTGTTTGATACCATTTTACCCACAGTAAAACTTCCTTCAAATTGGAGTCAGTCTTCTAGAACCCAGCTGATGCTTTGTCAAAGAAGTTTGTATAATATTCTAAATGTTTTGCTGTCATCTCAACAATCTTGACAGCATTTTCATCAGGGGTAGATGCCATCTCAAGAAACCAATTTATTTGCTCACCACAAGAAGCAATGCCTTATCCTTGAAAGTTTTATCATCCATGAAAACTTTACCATGATATTCAGTCACATCTTCAGACATCACTTCTAATTTTAGTTCTCTTTGTATTTTCACCATATCTATAGTCACTGTCTCCACTGACATCTTGAACCACTCAAAATCATTCATGAAGGCTGGAAAGAGCTTCTTCCAAATTCCTGTTAAGATTTTGACCTCTTCTCAGGAATCATGAATATTCTAAGTGGCATCTACAATGTCAAATCCTTCCCAGAAGATTTTCAGTTTACTTTGCCTAGATCCATTAGAGGAAACATATCTATGGCAGCTATAGCCTTAAAATGTATTTCTTAAATAATATGACTTGAAAGTTGAAATTACTGCTTGATCATGGTCCACAAAGTGAATCTGTGTTAACAGACAAATGAGATTCTTGAAAACATCATGATTCTCATTGTTCATCTCCATCAGAGCTCTTGGGTGAGAGCAATGAGCAATATTATTTTGAAAGGAATTTTTCCTGAGTGATGGACTCCAACAGTTTGACTTCAAATATTCATTAAATTATATTGTAAAGAGATGTGCTCTCATTCAGGTTTTGCTGCTCCATTTATAAAACATAGGCAGAGTAAATTTAGCATAATTCTTAAGGTCCCTGGAGTTTTTAAAATGGTAAATGAGCATTGGCTTCAACTTCAAGCCACCAGTTGCATTTGCCCCTAACAGGAGTATTAGCCACTCAGTCATGTCCAACTTTTTGCGATCCCATGGACTTTAGCCCACCAGGCTCCTCTGTCCATGCAATTTTCTTGGCAAAAACACTGGAGTGGACAGCCAATCCCTTCTCCAGGGGATCTTCCTGGCCCAGGGATTGAACCTAAGTCTCCTACATTGCAGGTGGGTTCTTTACCATCTGAGTCATCCGGAAACCCCCAGCAGAGACTCAGCTTGTATTTTTAAGCCAGGCATTGCTTTCTCCTCTCTAATTATGACATTTCTCAATGACATCTTCCAATAGAAAGCTATTTGATCTATACTGAAACTCTCTTGTTTGGTATATCCACCCACCTGTATTCATTATCTTAGCTAGATCTTCTGGATACCTTGCTGCAGCTTCTACATTAGCACTTGCTGCTTCAACATGTACTTTTTTGTTATGGAGACTGCTTCTTTGCTTCAGCCTAATGAACCAACCTCTGTTAGCTTCAAAGTTTTCTTCTGTAGACTCCTCAGCTCTCTTAGCATTCATAAAATTGAATACAGGGCCTTGCTATGGTTTAGGATTGACTGAGGTTAATATTGTGACAGGTTTGATGTTCTATCCAAACCACTATAACTTTCTACTTATCAGTAATGAAAAATGTTTACTTTTTTTTTTTATCATTTGTGTGTTCACTGGAGTAGCAATTTTAATTTCCCTCAAGCATTTTTTTGACTTACATTCATCAGTGAAATGATTATCAGAGTAAGTTTAAGAAACATCATGTCATATAGAAACAGTATTAAATAAATAGAAAAACATTTTATTGTGATGAGAACTCTTAGGATTAACTCGCTTATCAACGTCCATATATAACAGAGCAATGGAATTATGTTTTTATATGTCTTATATGTTAATTATATCAATCATTTTGTACATTATGTTCCTATATTTAAAATATAACTTGGAGTCTGTACCTTTTGACTGCCTTCATCCAACTCCTCATCCCCACATCCTCTGCCTCCAGTAACCAGATATTTGATCCAATGTCTGTCCTTTTTGTTTGCTTTTTAAGTATTATTCCCCTAGAATAATGCTAATTCCTATTACACAACATTGTGATTCACTACTTCTATACATTTCTATTTTATTTTAAAAATTCAATAGTTTAGAAATCAGAAGTCTTTCTTTTGTTTTCTGGTAGATGATATAATAGCTCAAGTTCGGGTTTCCCTTTCTTGAGCTCCCTCTGGTTATATTTCAGAGTTGTCACTTTCCACCCTCCCCCTTTTTGTCAGAGCTTCACCCTATCACTCATTATCACTTCTTTTGCCTCCAGGGTCATTGTCAACAAACTCTGTGGCACCAGGATGATGTGCTCTTCCACTACATCTGGGAAAATTGTAATTACAAGTTCTGCCTCTGAAAGGTGATGGGAAGTTGAGGGTATTGAGAGTTTCATGGGCACCTTTGCTATATTTGTTGTGGGTGGTGAATTACACATTCAGAGTCACGTGTCTTTTTGTGGCTAGAGGGATGAAGTCTCAGGCACCATTGCTTCCCTGTTACCAATGGTCACAAGTGCCACAGCTGTCAGGAATTCAGAGTCATGTATACACCCTCCACTGATGCTATCAGGTTCTCTGGGGTTGCAGATTCAGCTGTCATGGCCTGAGGATCAGGATTTCAGGCAACACCTTTACTCTTTCCCTGTTTTATACTTCCTCTATTTGTTCCAGGTGACCCACTGTTATGCATACAGATATGTGAAATTATCTGGTATCTTAGTGTGCAGGGCAGAGGTATCCTTGTAAAGTTGTGGTTGTTTTACATGTTATAGATTAAATGGGAGAAACAAATGAAATGTATCTCTACCATGATCCAGAGGTCACTTTGCATTCGTAGCTTAGCTAACTAGTGCAAGAGGCCTAATTTTGGGCCATCTTAGCTTTTGACATGCCTTCTTCACTAAACTTAATCATTTCTAGGTTTTGACTTAAAACTGAGAGATGTGAAACTCTTCCTTTCACTCAAACAGTTAGATGCCATTGTAGGGTTATTACCTGGCTTCATTTCACTGTTGTTTCTGGGAGTAGGAAGGTTTGGAGAAAGAGGATTGCCAGTCAGTGGACCAGTCAGATTATACATACTATTTTTTAATTAAGTTTGCCATCTTATATGGGCACAGTTTGTGATGCCCCAAAACAAATAATAACATCAAAGATCACTGATTACAGATCATCATAAAAATATAATGATGAAAAAGTCTTAAGTGTTATGAGAATTATAAAAATATTAAAGACACAAAGTGAGAAAATGCTATTAAAAAAATGGTTTTAAATGATGGCTTGATGCAGGATTGCCAAAACCTTCAATTTGAAAAAAAAAAAAAGAACGTGCAATTTTGTAAAGCACAAAAAGTAAAGCACAATAAAATAAGGGTGGCCTTTAGATTGGGCTTCCCTGATGGCTCAGTAGTAAAGAATCTGCCTGCAATACACAAGATGGGGGTTTTGTCCCTGAGTCATGAAGATCCCCTGGAGGAGAGCATGGTAACTGGAGTTACCACTCTAGTAACTCCAGTATCCTTGCCTGAAGAATCCCATGGACAGAGGAGCCTCGCAGGCTACAGTTCATAGGTTCACAAAGAGTTAGACATGACTGAAACGACTTAGCAGGCTGTCCTTTAGGTTAATTATAAATCTTTCAAGACTCAGAGATGTTGATGTCCAAAAGAAGATGATGGTTCAAATAAGGATGCTTGTTAATACAGAGTGATTTTGTCATAAATGTGTGTCACATAAATAAGCAAATAAATCCATCATGGAATTATTTTTGGGAGATGCTGTTAACCCTGTATGTGAGACAGAAAAAGAGACACAGATGTATAGAACAGTCTTTTGGACTCTGTGGGAGAGGGCAAGGGTGGGATAATTTGGGAGAATGGCATTGAAACATGTATATTATCATATGTGAAACAAATCACCAGTCCAGGGTCAATGTATGATACAGGATGCTCGAGGCTGGTGTACTGGGATGACCCAGAGGGATGGTATGAGGAGGGAGGTGGAACGGGGGTTCAGGATGGGGAACACATGTACATCCGTGGCAGATTTATGTCAATGTATGGCAAAACCAATACAATATTGTAAAGTAATTAGCCTCGAATTAAAATCAATAAATTCATATTTAAAAAAATAAAATAAAAAAGATCTGAAGAAGAAAATAAATAAATAAAATAATACAGAAAATGTAATCAACTTAAGGAAAACAAGTGAACAAATAAGTAAAACTATATAAAATAGATTTCTTCTTTTAATTTTATTTGTTTTTCTCACAATTTCATCTGTAAAATTCTAAATTCTCACTTTATGATGAAGCAATTCATATCTCTATGTGTAAAGCCAAGGTCTAATTCTGTTGATAAAGGAGAGGGACACTCATTATTAATTTTCATAACTTATTCAAGATTACACTTTGTATTTAGTTGCAGTGAGCTTCAGCAAAATGCAACAAATTCTGATAAATTTACGTCCCTGGATATGTTTCAGTGTCTACTGGTGTATAGTCCATGGGAACTTAAATAAAATTTGTATCATAGTGTTGTGTGAAAATTGTATAAATCTTATTTATGTTGAATTGGTTATAGTGATTTTCAGGTCTACTATATCTTTCTAGTTTTCTGTCTATTCATCATTCTATTAATTTTTTGAGAATTTTATATTTAAACTCCAACTAAAATCTTAATGTATCTATATTGAAAAACTATTATAATATTTAGTGGAACTATATGTAACTTTGTTCTGTATTTCCCACGTCTTCTGTAAATGTGTTGTCATACATAATTTTAAAAAGAAAAAAGAAAATAAAAGGAAAGGGGCACTCTAATTTTTACAAACAAGTTTGAGAACCAAACCATGTTTCTATAAAGTAAACCAATTATCTGCTGCTGCTAAGTCGCTTCAGTCGTGTCCAACTCTGTGCGAACCCATGGACGGCAGCCCACCAGACTCCCCCGTCCCTGGGATTCTCCAGGCAAGAACACTGGAGTGGGTTGCCAGTTCTTCTCCAATGCATGAAAATGAAAAGTGAAAGTGAAGTCGCTTAGATGTGTCTGACTCTTTGCGACCCCATGGAGCGCAGCCTACCAGGCTCCTCCATCCATGGGATTTTCCAGGCAAGAGTACTGGAGTGGGGTGCCATTGCCTTCTCTGAACCAATTATCTAGGGAAGAATTAATCCAAATCCTCTAAATCATAGAAGAAGCAGTCAGTATTGATTTTAAAATATGCATGTTTAATTTTTTTTCTGCATCCCTGATTGTTTATAACCTAGGGATAACAGTAGTGTAACTTTCTATACTAATATATTAAACAGATACTAGTACAGTATAGTGGAGAAGGCAATGGCACCCCACTCCAGTACTCTAGCCTGGAAAATCCCATGGACGGAGGAGCCTGGTAGGCTGCAGTCCATGAGGTTGCTAAGAGTCGGACACGACTGAGCGACTTCATTTTCACTTTTCACTTTCATGCATTGGAGAAGGAAATGGCAATCCACTCCAGTATTCTTGCTTAGAGAATCCCAGGACAGTGGAGGCTGTTGGGCTGCCGTCTATGGGGTCGCACAGAGTCGGACACGACTAAAGGGACTTAGCAGAAGCAGCAGCAGCAGCACAATATAGGGCTGAATCACAATCGTATTGAACTATTTTGTTGTTAGTATGCCAGACACACACATACACACAAGCGAGCGCACGCACACACACACACACACACACACACACACATACACAGATGTAAGTTCTTAGTGAATAAGACAAACGTTTTCTACCCAATCTATCAAGAGCAACTTACATTCAGAGTAAGTGAATTTGGGATATTCTGAATTTCAGCTCTCATCTTACTGTCCATTAAGTTCATAATTTTCCAAAAAGAAAAACTGTCAGCTGCTGCTACTGCTGCTAAGTCACTTCAGTCGGGTCCGACTCTGCGACCCCATAGACGGCAGCCCACCAGACTTCCCCGTCCCTGGGATTCTCCAGGCAAGAACACTGGAGTGGATAAAATTGTCAGCATATTATTTTAAATATTCCTACTCTTTGTTTCTAAAGACAACAGTGACAGAGATTGAATCATTATATATCCAGATAAAAGCTCATGCTTATAATAAAGATATTTTTATCTCCTTTAAAAATAATAAGTATTTTATTGGACTGGGCCACATAAACCATATGACAAAGGGAAGGGAAAGTATCACAACAATATGCATTATGTGGTGCCACTGTGATTTGACCATCTTAAGAAGTGGACTGTGGTAAATGTATCTAAAAATCTAAGTACGAGAGAAAGTATAACTCCAGTATCAGGACTGAATTACAGAATGCCATTGGTACAGTAAACCACAGAATCAGGCACGCGGTCCCTGAAAGAACCACACACTAAACTGAGAGGCCAGCCATTGCAGCGAGTGGGGTAATCAACAAGATGGTATCAGTCAGTTTCTCTCGCCCCACACTCTCACTGTCACGCCCCACCCCTTAGGGCCCATCCCGTGTTCTGTAAACAATGACTTCGCCTGGTTATGTAACAACTGAGATCACTTATAGCACTGTGCATGCACATTACGAGGTACTCACTCGGTCACAGGCTACTCTTGTTCTGTAAGTATATATATAAGCTTCACCTGGAAAAGCCCTGAGGGGTTGTGTGCGTTTATGTTGTGTTACGTTATGTCTGGCGCTAGAGCTGCTGCACCAGTCAGGAGAGAATAAAATGGTCTACAGTTCCTATGGCTCCTAGCATTTTCTTTCAGCCTCTTGCCTCACGCCTTGCTTATCATGTGTTCAGCGAACAGTGAGCACAGTGAGATACATCAGGACAATTGGCGTCACAAACAGGATCAGCAATACACAGCATTAAATGAAAAGGAATGGCATAATTATTTTAAAAATGTCTGGTTAAAAAAATTAATGTGCACATCTAAGTATGTGTACTTGTTTTCAGAATATTTTGAAGTGCCTTCTACCATATATTTCTATTATATATTTAAAATTAGACACTAATAATCATATTGAGATAAATTTACTGATATTTCCCTAAAATTTCTACTATTCTTATTTAAATTTAAAGACCTAGGTGGTTGTAAATGATAATAATTTAGCATATTTCATATTCACCATCACTATTATAGTATAGTATACATTTATTCTGAGGTGGAAGTTGTAGCTTTAAAACTATCTTTAGAAAATTATAAATATTATGTTCTTTTTCTTAACTTATTCTAACATATCTAGGGTACTGTCAGTCTATATATTTAGAGGACATAATTTAATTTTGATATTTGTTTAAGATGGTTAAGTACAAAAATCTGAACAAATATCAATTAATGTATTCCAACCACAAATTGGTGACTTTGGAAATGATCATGCTACAATAGGTATGTTAAGTTTATTTGTTTTGCTTGTTTTTTATGTTTATTAAAACATACTTAACTGTTAAATTACAGTATAATTGACTATGTAGCACCCTATGGAGCTTTATATTCTTCTTTTGGAAAGATATATATAGAAAGAGTGAGTTGGGACAGCTAGTATTACATAGGGCTTGGAACAAGTAACCAGTAAACTGAGTAACATTTACTGTCCATTTTCCAAAATTCCTCCTTCGGATCATAGTGTCAAATTTAAATTATTTTTCACTTTCATTTGTTGGGCTTCTGTAGAATATGATAAAAGAAGATGCTTATGCAAAATATATTAGGTCTAAAAACAACAAGAAAAGTAAACTAATCTACTAAGTTTGCTAATGACTCCTTGGACACTAAAGAAATATTTTTCCTTATCATTTTGTTTCATATCTAAATCTACAAAGCATTTAACATAAGTAATACATATTAATATGTCAATATACTGTCTGTGGTATTTGAGATCTAGTTAGCATTTTTATTGGACTCCTGTGTTAACATTTTCAGAAATGGACTCATTAATTACCAATTTAAATCCATACTTTGATATCATGGGTCACTATTAAATGGGTCATTTCAGCAGTAATAGCTCTTACTAAGAGCAATACTTCAATTTCAGCAGATTTCAGTGTTAATAATTAAAGTGTGCATGTACCACAACCTATTTTTCATGGTAACTAGACAGCATAAGACATTAACATGATTCTGTTCTTGATGAAAGATACCATTCCATTCCACTGCTATTTTCAAAAGCATTTCACTTCTCTTAATCTATTCTAATTAAAGGAAACTGGTTATTTACCTGTCATGTAAAAATAATAATTTCAAATCTAAACAGTAATCTGGGGAGGTATGATTGCTAAATTTGCTGGTAGAAAATATTACATATAATTTATTGTCATTTCATTAGTTTTGCAAAACCTACTACCACTAGCATCATTAAGGACTACAAGTATTCCTTTATGCATATTCATCTTCAAGAAATCTCAAATGTAAAATCTTGTGCAAATTTCTTTTTCTCCAGCTCTTATTTTCCTGCAGCCTACCTTGTATTCCAAAGAGATACCTAGTAATTTGTGCAGCAGGTTATGAGATAGCAGTTCTGAGATTATAGTTTTGTCTCAATTAGTCTAGCTGTGGGATCTAGAAAGAAATTACCTACTCTTATTGAGATGTAGTTTTCTCTTGAGTATTATTTAAACTTTTTCTCCTTCTGGTTTTGCAATTCTAAAGCATCATTTAATCTCTAATAAAAGATAGAATAAAGCTAGAATTAAAAATAATCTCAATTCTAGAAAGTGTACTTTGACTTTATATGATAAATATCATTATATATAAGTATATTAATGGAGTATGTTTTCTTAATATTATATATATTAAAGTTTAGATATATTTCTAAGCTATTTAAAAGGAAATCAGTACAGAATGTTTCAAATCACCTTTGTCTTTGTCTTGAAACAATTATTACTATATACATAATATATATATATTATATAATATATATATTATAGAAAAAGCATAGAAAATCTATGAAGACTTTTAGGAGGCTTAACAATAAGGACTGTCCAACTCCTCTGGAAGTTCACCTCCCAGGCTCTTTGTAGAGAAGAATTATTTTCTTTTGCATTCATACATGCATGCCCATTAACACACAGTGTTCTATGTTAATATATCACTGTTATAAAGTCAAAAAGAAAATAAGTAATGTTATTTTCTAATCCAATTGCCAATACTTTATTAGCATTATGCAGAAAACAATGCATTTTCATTGTCTTTTAGTATTCTAGTATTCAAATATTTGAATACTATTTTTATCATCAAGGAATCAGTCAGCCATAACTGAAATATCAGGAGGTCAGCCACCATGGTATTTTTAATCAGGTAACCCTCCAGTACTCTTGCCTGGAAAATCCCATGGGTGGAGGAGCCTGGTAGGCTGCAGTCCATGGGGTCACTAAGAGTCGGACATGACTGAACGACTTCACTTTCACTTTTCACTTTCATGCATTGGAGAAGGAAATGGCAACCCACTCCAGTGTTCTTGCCTGGAGAATCCCAGGGACAGGGGAGCCTGGTAAGCTGCTATCTATGGGGTCGCACAGAGTCAGATATGACTGAAGTGACTTAGCAGCAGTAGCAGCTGAAGGTAGAAAGCCTTATCTCTACTGGAAGGTAAATATAAGGCTGTTAAATTGTACTTGTTACTAGGAGGGTGAAGTTAAGGGTGTTGCTGCATGTCTAGTTTCATTATGTGGCTTTGTCCCTTAGAGAACTGCAATTTTCTTTATCTATTGTTTCTTTCTTCACTGATCCATGTGCCTCACTAGACATTAATATCTACCCTAGCTTGAAGATGGACATGATTACTCTAAGACAGGGTTTCTCAGATTCAGCACAATTTATATTTTGGGCTAGATAATTCTCTGCTATGGAAGTGTGCCCTGCATGTAGTAGGTTGTTTATCACTCTTCCTGACCTCTACCCACTAAATATCAGTAGCCCTGCTCTAATTATTCCAACCAAAAACTGTCTCAGATATTGTCAAGTATCTCCTCAAGGGCAAAAATCACCACCACCACGACCCTCAAATCACACCACTGGCACTGGTCTGAGAACATTCTAAATAATCTTGCCCATTAATTGCTCAGGAATATGATATCAGATATAAGAGGACTTCTGGAAAGATTTTGGGGAAAGTTTCAGCATTTCTAAAAGTGAACATTCTAAGACAGAGGCCGTTTCACTTCCTCCTCTAAGTATTGTAATGTCTGGCGATGGTGCCTGCAACTGCTACAGTCTGCTTCTGTAAATCTGAAGATGGGGTCAAGGTTAAGGATGATGAGTGGATAGATGGGAAGATCCTCATAGATACTAAAGCCAGCAGCTGTTATTTAAGCCTACATTTGGACTCTTACTAATGCAATGAAAGCTATTTCTTTAGTCTATAAGCCAATATAAAGGTTTGTTTTGTTATTTAGAGAAAGATCACTTTATATGCTAACAGAAGGAAATATTATAAGATTTATATTGGATTTGACTTCCCCCTTCTAACTCACCATTCCACCATACTCCTGATGGTTTAGAAGTTATACAAACAAAAAATATCTCTTTGGGTTTTTCAGATTTAGCAAAATGAAAAAAAGTACTCTTTCGTTAACAAAAATTAAGCTGATTAATATTACCTTGAAAATTCATAATTCAGAGACAAAATTAATTTAAAAACATGTCTTCTGTAAGACTCTTGAGAATCTTTTGGACTGCAAGGAGATGAAACCAATCAATCCTGAAGGAAATCAACCCTGAATATTAATTGGAAGGACTGATGTTGAAGCTGAAAGCCTGATACTTTGGCTGCCTGATGCGAAGAGCTGACTGGTTGTAAAAGACCCTGATGCTGGAATAGATTGAAGTTAAAAGGAGAAGGGGGCATCAGAGGATAAAATGGTTAGATAGCATCACCTCCAACTCAATGGACATGAATCTGAACAAACTCTGGATGATAGTAAAGGACAGGGAAGTTTGATGTGCTGCAGTCTATGGGGTCACAAAGAGTGGAACATAACTTAGCAACTGAACAACAACAACTTTCCTATCATGTCTGAGGAGCAGTATATTAGATTCAGTGAAGGATAATTAGACTGTAATATAGTATTTACTCAAGATATAGAGGTGACTTTTTCCCCCTTGGCTTTAATTTCTTTTTTCCCAATAACAACTTATTTCAATCTAACTTCAAAATTTGTAACTTACTTTTCTGGATTAGTTCTAAAACATATTGTTGAAATTCAGATATATCACAAACCATTGTACTGCAACAACATGAATTATAGTTCTTCATGGTCTCTAAGCTCAAAAAATGAATTTTGAGGAAGAAGAAATTTCCTTGTCTATTTAGTAAATTGTGACCCTTAACTTAAAAGAAGTGCTGCCCTCCATATGATAGTATATTCTTTATTACACATTAATAAAGATTAGGAAAATTTGCTTTTCTGTTTTAGGCCTATACATGATTAAATTTTAACTTTTAAATAAGATGATTTTATTTTGTTGCCTCAACAAATCTTACCTTTTTAGATAGCTGATTCATTGCCTTAATGTTGTAGAAATCTGACATGAAATCTCACGAATGGGGATCAACATGCACAATCCTTTTTAATTTGTGACTGGCCTTCATCAAATACATGTGCAAACCCAGATGTAGCTACAAAAACGGTCACAAAAAGAGACCAAACAAAAAATCTAGTATTAATTCCATTATTAACATTTTGCTGAAAAGCCCTTGTAAAGGATAATCATTTTCAGGAATCAGCATAGATCCACAGACTGAAATTGCTGCATATTAAATTGTTCATCTTCTTTGATCCAGCCTCTCATCCTTCCATATTATAAACTTTAGTGTCTCTAAACCAACAACATTTTTTTGTTGTTGATACTTATTTATTGATTGGTTATTACATTTTCACTCTCTCTCTCCTCTTTGAAAACCTCTTGTCTTTCCTATGCAGTATATATTCTGCTCGTTGATTATAATACTTTCCTTTTAAATACCATTACATCCCTTGCCCCTTCTCACTTTGTAAGAATTGCTTGGCAAAGTCGCAATTTTAATTGCATCTACACTTAGGCTACTCTTATTTGCACTAAAGCTGTCAAATGTGAATACAAAGAAACAAAAAACACTTTACTACTCTATCTGTTCTCTAATTGTATAATTATGAACCTCAATTGAACACCGAGTGCTGCCCAGTCACCATAATATAGTTCTTTATTCTCTTCTCTCATCTACTTGAAAACAATTTCACACTCTCCTAGGTCTCCAAAACTCTACCATTTCCTTCTCTATCCTATTCTCAGGCCATATCTTTGTTTCCTACCTCAAGAAACATAAGTAAGAGATTCCAAGTGAAGCCTACTATTATTTACTCCCATCATGTAACACCAGCAGCCTTCTACCTCCTTCAAAATGGTTCATTTAATATTCTTGCACATCTGATTTCATGGAAAATCCATTTTGACAGATTACAGTTGATCTGCCAAAAACTCTGAAGTCATGAATGTCCTTTTCTCTCTCAGAAAGTCTCTCTCTCTCCACTGCATTTTTGAGATATCCTGTAGGCTATACTTTCAAAACTCATAATGAATCTGATCCTGAATTATTATCCTTACTTCCAGTAATTCATTCTAACACTATATTATTTAAATAACCTCTAGTATGTCTTTGCTTCTATTCTTTATTCAGGAATTGTATTCCCAACATAGTTGCTATAGATGTTCTTATATAAACCTTCCTTGGACTCAGTGAGTTAGCCCAATTTCTTTCTAATAAATTATTCTTGTATCTTTTATTTTTTCTTTTGATGATTTGAAATGTTTATTTTTACTTTCAAACAACTGCTCTACCCAGGTTTTTAAGTGTTTTGTTGTGTTATTTTTCTATGTTCATTTCTATAGTTCTCATTGTACTGTACACATTTCTAGGCAGAAGTATTTTGTTATATATTCAGATCATTGCAGACTTCAACTATTTTTGCTAATAAAAATAGTTTATTTTTTAACTTTTATCCATTATTAGAAAGTATTTGTACCTAAATCAGGATTTCATCTGAGCATCAAATGCCATAAAATATGGCAAATATTTTTTAATTGTTATATCTTTGCTGAATAGCTAATGTGTGTGAGTATTTTACTTAATTCTGGGGATATACTGGCTTATAATACAATATTTCTAATCTCAGGAAAAGTTTTATGAAAAACAGTTGCAGTAGAGTATATAAGAAGCATTAAAATGCATGTATTTCAGTGGAGGTAATCAATTAAGAGTGTTGCAAAAGCTTATGAAAATGTCCTTTTGAATTCTGCACTAAAGAATTAATAGACCTTCTTCAGGCAGATAGGAGAAGAAGAGGAAGAAAGGCATCATGAGCAGGCAGAAAACAAATGACTCTGTATTGGGAGATGGCACCGTTTGTAGGGGAGAGTTAGGAGCTGAGATGTGAGAGGCAGGCTTCTTCAGTTCATATCTGTTCTCTACCAGCTATTCAAGATTAAACAGGAGAGTGAAAACTCTTCTTTCAGTGTTTCATATCTCATTTCTTTATTGTTCTCAGAGATAATAGCCTACATTTCTTCTCTGTGAATATTTTTGGTTATCTATTACATGTTATATTCATTTGTTTCAGATTACAGCTTTAACATAGTGGTTTTCTGTATTCACAATTAAACACATTGTTCTTCCCATAATCTTTACTGTTAATGCTCATAATTAGTCACTTTCTTCTTAATGGATTCACTGAAAACTAGCACTTTAATCACTGCAAAAGAAGTGCCTACAAATAGCCCAAAGCAAAGGGAAAAGTTGTAAGATACAACCATTTTAACTGATGAAGGGGCCACAAGGGAAATACAATCCTTACAAGTTATGAATAGCTTATAATTCTCATATCTCCTTGTTTTTATTATTATTCAATAAACATTAATGACTAAACCATAATTATATGGTATGTTATTATGTCATGTCATACTAAATTACAAATAAAATCCATATTTAGCATCTGAGACACGACTGAAGCGACTTAGCAGCAGCAGCAGCTGCAGCATCTGAGAACATGAAATTGCCTTCCCCCATGAGATAAATCCTTGTAAAGAAAGTTGTATCACATAATTTGTTGTTTCTGTTCTGCATGTTCTGAAATGTGAGGTTCAGATAAATGTGAGGTTTAGTGCTTTATAAAATGTGCACTAAGAAAATTAAAAAGAGGTAGGAACAGACACTGTTCATTGGAAAGTGACCAAAAATCTTGGGTTCAGTTTCTGGCTCCCTTTCTTATTATACACATTGTCTTTAAGAATCCCCTTGCATTTATGCAAGTTTCAAATATGTAATAATAATAATAATAATATATTTAGCATAGTGTTTTATACCATCTATTTTCACTTTGTGGAACACATTATTTTTCTTCTCTAGTCATCTGTCCCCTTTGCATTTACTTTTACTTCTTCCTCTGTTCACCAAATACATATATATATTTCTTTTTTCCTTACAAAAATACTAAAATACTTGAATATTTTTCTTTAAGATGCATATTGAAATATTTTAATGTATCTTTTGTTTGTCAGCATCTCTATTATTTATGGAACAAATCTTATTGTAATAATCTCTAGATTCTGATTAAGAAAAATATATCTTGGATTTCTAATGAAGGGCTTTAATTATGCTAACCAAGTAGCATTTATTCTTGCATATTATGTAAGGAACATTTTTGTTCATCATGTTGTGTTTTCTCACAATTTTTTTTTTTTTTTTGCCAATTTGAATACCAAAAATTATTAAGATTTTCTTGGTATGATTTTTAATTTTGTTACCATTTCCAGACTAATGTTGCTTCTTCTTTCTCAGTTGTATTTATTGAATGTATTCTGATTATGAAGTATGTAAAAAATGTGGTGCACCACTTGAGTGTTGAAAAATGGCACTGATAAATGATATACATTTTAACATGGATGCTCTTAAGCATTATTCTTAAAATAGCTCTTTCACTAGCAGCCTTAGTTGAGTAACGTATTGTCAAAGAAATACAGAGGAAAATGAATCAGAAAAGTGTTTAAAATATATCTTGTTAACATAAGTTTTGGAGTAATACAGAATCTAATTTTAAGACTTATAAACAAGACAATATTTTATTAAGATGTGATGTCTAAGGATTGCACATACCGATGTGTGACTCTTTTTGCTTTTAATTCTCAGTTTATTGAACTAGAATATGTCTGCTAATGTTCAAAGATTTGCTTGTTTAAAGGTCTGTTTTCATGTGAAGTGGTCTAAAGGAAAACAAACAAACAAACAAAAATCATGACTGTTTCTCAATATATTACTCTTTTCTAACCAAAATATTTTATAAAAGATTTAGTGAAATGGTATTTCTGTATTTTCCTTTTTATTTTTTCCTTTGATTGTTCTTCCACTTTTATCCTTTTAGGAGTCTTGCATGAAACAAACAGAGATCAAGCTAGAAATCCAATTTGAATGATAGGCACCATTATAATTTCAAAAGTGCTTTTCTATTTATATGACACTAAGTGCTCCCTGATTGGGTCAAGATGATCACATCTGACTCCAGAATATTCACAAGACACATCTCAGCACTCATACACTGAAAACTGAGTGTGTCTCATATTTTTTTTTCTTTAGACAGACATAGAAACATCAGGCTCTAAATTAATTCCTGGATAAGACTACTAAAATAATCAGATTAATAGCATAAGAATATTATGCACAAATATATATTTTTAAAAATGTTTCTTATAGAGTTTTAATAAATCAGTTATTCTATTAAAAATAAAATATCACTTAAAAACAACATAATCACACAGAAAAGGTAAACAAATAAAGACTAAATTGTAGTAGACAGGACAAGTAGTTATTACCAACCCACAAGTAAACACCTGCTACTAAGTTCAAGCTACTACTGGTCACCCATAAGAGAAGTCAATAAACGAAGAGATGAGGTGTTGTGACAAGAAATAGCAACCTTATTCAAAAAGAAATAAAAACTTTATTTCAAAAGACTGAGAAAATTGCAGACTAGTGTCCCATGAGAAGTGAAGTTGCTCAGTAGTGTCTGACTCTTTGCAACCCCATGGACTGTAGCCCACCAGGCTCCTCCGTTCATGGGATTTTCCAGGCAAGAACACTGGAGTGGGTTGCCATTTCCTTCTCCAGGAGATCTTCCCGACCCAGGGATTGAACCCAGTTAGTGTCCCAAAGCACCATTTTATTTGAGATTAGAATTCTGGCTTCTTTTACATGAAAAGGGGAGGGGCTGTGGCTGGCTGTTGCAGACTTCTTGGTATTAGTCAGACCCCAGAAGTGATGTGATAATCCTTTGTTTTTGCAGTTGCCCGTGTAGGTCTGGTCAAGACATTCCTGCAAACCTTTCAACAAGACAAACATTATTTTCCATTCTACAACTTTTTATCTCTATATGAATGAAAACTGTTTTACGTGTAAAGGTCAAGTAGGAGAAGCTGAGCCTTGAGAAGTGGCTATTATGCACATTTCAGGCTACAGGCAATGTTCCATTACAAAGGTGCAAAGTTAGCATGACTAAGCATGGGTCAGATCAGATCAGATCAGATCAGTCACTCAGTCGTGTCCGACTCTTTGTGACCCCATGAATTGCAGCACGCCAGGCCTCCCTGTCCATCACCAACTCCCAGAGTTCACTCAGACTCACGTCCACCGAGTCAGTGATGCCATCCAGCCATCTCATCCTCTGTCCTCCCCTTCTCCTTCTGCCCCCAATCCCTCCCAGCATCACAGTCTTTTCCAATGAGTCAACTCTTTGCATGAGGTGGCCAAAGTACTGGAGTTTCAGCTTTAGCATCATTTCTTCCAAAGAAATCCCAGGGCTGATCTCCTTCAGAATGGACTGGTTGGATCTCCTTGCAGACCAAGGGACTCTCAAGAGTCTTCTCCAACACCACAGTTCAAAAGCATCAATTCTATGGCGCTCAGCCTTCTTCACAGTCCAACTCTCACATCCATACATGACCACAGGAAAAACCATAGCCTTGACTAGACGGACCTTTGTTGGCAAAGTAATGTCTCTGCTTTTGAATATGCTATCTAGGTTGGTCATAACTTTCCTTCCAAGGAGTAAGCATCTTTTAATTTCATGGCTACACTCACCATCTGTAGTGATTTTGGAGCCCAGAAAAATAAAGTCTGACACTGTTTCCACTGTTTCCCCATCTATTTCCCATGAAGTGGTGGGACCGGATGCCATGATCTTGTTTTCTGAATGTCGAGCTTTAAGCCAACTTTTTCACTCTCCACTTTCACTTTCATCAAGAGGCTTTTGAGTTCCTCTTCACTTTCTGCCATAAGGATGGTGTCATCTGCATATCTGAGGTTATTGATATTTCTCCCGGCAATCTTGATTCCAGCTTGTGTTTCTTCCAGTCCAGCGTTTCTCATGATGTACTCTGCATATAAGTTAAATAAACAGGGTGACAATATACAGCCTTGACAAACTCCTTTTCCTATTTGGAACCAGTAAGGAAAACAAAGTTTAGAGCTAAAATAATAGATCCAACATGCAGTCGGGTTTGTTCTCCTTTGTTACACACCTATTCCAAAAAGTGAGCTATTATTTTAATTTTTCAAATTCCTTCACAGCTAAAATTTGGAGGTACTAAATATGCCATAAATTTCAGGAAAATTAGAAGAAGACAATGTAAATAGAAATCACTGATGAGATCCCCTTACACTGATGCTAATGCAAGAATATCAGAGTAGTTTTAAATTACCATTTCAAACTTTACTATGAATATGGGTTGTATTGAGCAAAATATTTTTAAACAAGACTCTCAACCTCAACATAACTAATATTTTTTAATGTCATAGAAACACACATTAGACCTATCTTCAATATATTCCTAAATGTACAAGTACAGTATAATATTGTAGACTACAAGTACAATATTGTACAGTAGACTTCTAGAGCTTTTCACTTCACAGAACTGAAATTTTATACCCATTGAACATCTCTCCATTCTATGGAAAACACCATTCTACACCCTGTTTCTACAATTTTAACTATTTTAGATACCTTATATAAGTGGGGTTATGCAGTGCTTATCCTTTTGTAACTGGATTTTTTTCACTCAGCAGAATGCCATTCAATTATATTCATGTTGTTGTGTTATGACAGGATTTCTTATTTTTTAATGCTGAATAATATTTCATTAAATGTATATACCCGATTTTCTTTATGCATTCATCTGCTGATAAATGTTAGTTGTTTCCGTATCTTTGTTTTTGTTTAGTCATTAAAATATATCTGACTCTTTTACTATCCCATGGTCTGTAGTGCACCAGTCTCCTCTGTCCATGGGATTTTCCAGTCAAGAATACTTGCGTGCATTGCTGTTTCCTTCTCCAAGGGATTTTCCTGATCTAGGGATGGAACTGTGTCTCTTGCATTGGCAGGCAGTTTCTTTACCACTGAGCCACCAGGGAAGCCCTTCCATTTCTTGGCTATTGTATATAAAGCTGTTCTGAACATTGATGTTCCAATATGTCTTTGAGATTCTGATTTCAATTTTTTAGATATATGCCCCAAAACAGCATTACTGGATCATATGATAATTCTATTTTTTTAAGTTTTTTGATGAAACTTTATACTGTTTTCCCTAATGGCTGCACCATTTTACATTTCCACCAATAGTATACACACATTCCAATTTCTCTGCATCCTCACCAATGCTTTTTAATCTTTGCTTATTTTTATAACATCCATTCTAAGAGCTGTGAAATATTATCTCATGGTTTTGATTTTCATTTCCCTGATGATTAGTGATATTTAGCATCTTCTCATATAGCTGTCAGTCATTTGCATACATTGTTTGGAGAAATTTCTATTTATGTCTTTTGCCCATTTTTATATTCACGTCTTTTGCCCATTTTTAATGAGGTTGGTTTTTGCTATTGAGTTGCTAGCTCCTTATGTATTTTGGATACTAACCCCTTATCGAAGATATGGTTTGTAAATTTTTTCTCACATTCCATTGATTGCCTTTTCACTTTGTTGATTGTTTCCCTTGTTGTGCAGAAGCTTTTTAGTTTGATGTAGTTCCATCTGTTTGGTTTTGCTTTTGTAGCCTAAATCTTTTGCTTTAGTTCTTAGGTGTCCTAGACATGCCATGTCCTTCAGCACTCCATGAGGGAAGACAGAAACCATTCCCTTGAGTAACTCACTAGAAGGATGTTGGATGAATGCTCCCCTCTCTCTTTTCCCAAGTGAATTTGTGGGCCAAATTTTCATGTGAATTTCTCTCGACACTCAGCTATTCCAGCTTAGTGTGAAGGCTGACATGGTAAAGTGAAATCACTCTCCTTACTCATTTTCATGCAGTTATTTTTGGATTTGTGCTTGTCTGAGGACTTCAACTACTTGACTAAATCCTGACATCTCAGCAAGTAATGGTCCACACGTTGCTGTTAAATCAATATTGCTGCAAGAAACTATGGCTGGGATTCCTCCTCTGCCATTTTACTGACATAACTTCTTATATATCTCTGTTTTTTTCCTTGTTATGCATATTCATTCATGTGAATTTTTATATACTCAGATATATGATGTACTGTTAAAAGATAAACTTAACCATATTAAATATTTTGAGTTTATTTGAACATTCATCTATTTGACTGGAGCAGCACTCAAATCAGAAATGGTTCAGAGGGTTCCATCCATGGGAGATAAGGGAAAGACACCTGAGAATTCCCTGGCAGCCTAGTATTAGACAGTGCCTCACTTCCAGGTCCAGGTTCAATCCCTGGTTAGGGAAGTAAGAGGGGAACTAATATCCCACAAACAACACAGTACATCTAAAAAAAGAAAACAGTGCCAAAGCATAAAAAAGAAAGTATTTGATTAGTTATAGCTTAAAGCCCAATTGGCTGTTACAATTGGTTGCCCTTTTGATTTCTTTTTCACATAAAGGATGATTTATTATTAAAATTTATCACTGGCTAGGGAGCAAACAGACAGAATAAAAAGGTCAGTTAAAAAGTGAGTGTGGAGAGGTGTGTGCTGCAGCTTGAGCTTTAGAGGTGGGAGGGAAAGAATAGTACCAGGGGAATGTCACTTGGCTTGAGCTGTAGAGGTGAAAGGGGAAGGGTAGCATCAGGGGATGCCACTTCTTGGCCAAGCCCTGCCTCTTGGGTCAGGCTCCTCTCCACTCCAGCTCACCTAGTGGGGATGGCATCCCTGTCACTGGCCTGCCATAGACCTTCTGCCTTTCTCTGTTGGCTGCTTTTGGCAACTAAAAGGCAAATGTTCTTTTGCCAAGGACGTGCCCCAGGGCTTCCTCAGGCATTTATAGGATTAGATTCTTGGTTTGAATATGTAAGCTACCACAGCCTTAGAGCCACTTCAGTCTAAAGTTCTCCTTGTTTATTTAATTTAGCAATAGGAATATATGTAAACTGCATGCTGTTTAGAATTAAATGTATCCAGAAGAAAAGATTATGTTTGAAATGATGCATATATTTTCTAACTAACTAACTCAAGGATTAGTTAGATCTTCATCTGAATGAAACCAATGTGAATTACCAAATGTCATAGTCATTTGAATATTCTTATATGTTATCAGAATTTTATAATAATAATAACTTTTCACGTGACTAAGAATAGTAAGAAAAAGTTCATTCCCTCTTTAAATAAAACATACTGTCTATGTCTAAAAGAGAACCTAAGCATCTTATGTTGATTTCTGTACTATAGCTTAATTATATTGTGTTTTAAACATCTATAAAATTGTAATTTAAGCATGAGTTATTATATCATAAAATGATTTCTACTGATTAAAATGAAGGTTTTTACTATATGCATAACTAATCTTTAATTTTAACATGAACTTATAATCTGAAATGGAAAACAATTAAGAGCTAATACATTCTGGAACCTTTATCTTTCATGTGGACTTACAAAATGTATTGACTTTTCTCCAGGGCTGATTAGAAATAATTTTAAATTAAATTGCTTTGCACAAATTAACTGAAAATAAAATTTTTCTTACAGAAATTATTTGCTTCATAGTTGTCTAACTTTTAAGGACTCATTTCTCTTTATATTTACTTGCTGTTGTTGTTTAGTCACTAAGTTATGTCAGACTGTTTTGCTACACCATGGTCTATAGCCCCCCAGGCTCCTCTGTCAAAGGGATTTTAAGGCAAGAATACTGGAGTGAGTTGCCATGTCCTTCTCCAAGGGATCTTCCCAATCCAGGGATGGAACTTGCCTCCCCTGCATTGGCAGGTAGATTATTTACCATTGAGCCACCTGGAAATTCCTTATATTTACATGAAAATATTTTTATTTCTCATCAGATACTGAGTAGTTTGAAGATATCTAAATGATAAAAAAGGCACAGAGTATAAATATGGTATCTGCATTTTTGGTTGGATATTTTAAAAAATACAAATTTCTTTAAGTGTAGGTAAATGTGTCAACTTAGAATTTATGTTTTCTTACAAGTTCACAGATAACTTGAAATATACAGTATGGATATTTAGTTTAATTTTATTTGTTACAAACTTATAAAGTATTGTTAATGCAATAGCATAAACTGATCTATCTATCTTAATTTGAAATATAAAGCATCATATAGTGAATAAAAATGAGAATAAGGAAATAATTTCTCAAAAATTGTTAAATGTTATAAATTTGAACATATGTTATTTTCTGGTTTCTTAAAACTTTATTTTACATTCTTTTTCCTAGTCAGAATCTCACCCTAGAAATCATAATCCTCTGCCTTTTCTCTCCAAATACTGGAGATCTAGACAGTCTTCAAAGAAGAAAGGAAAGAATACCAAGACATTATACAGTTCATTGGACAAGTAATTGCTGTGTCTTCTCTCAGCGTCATGCCTGTCTTAAAATAATCGAATTTAGACAACTCTATCAACTGTATTTATTTTTAAGACTGATGACTTATTTTAAACACATTAAGAATAGTTAATGAGGCTTCTTTCTGGAGAATAAACCATTATGTTGAGATGACAAAATACAGTCACAAGGTTCTACATTTGCTGACCACTGGTGAATTTTAGTAACTGCATTACTCACCTCATTTCATTCCAGGCTCATTAAACTCAGCATGCTTTATCTAATACATCACTTGCATTAGAATTTAG
The DNA here is from genome assembly GCF_002263795.3 of Bos taurus. Taxonomy (NCBI): domain Eukaryota; kingdom Metazoa; phylum Chordata; class Mammalia; order Artiodactyla; family Bovidae; genus Bos; species Bos taurus. The sequence continues at coordinate 42,102,196 of NC_037339.1, read as the reverse complement.
CAATTCTTATGTTTGATAAGGATGTGAGTGCCTACTCCAAGCTCTAGTTGAATGACTAACTGACTGACCAGCATAGGCTAATTATTTCCTTTAGCTGAGAATTACAGTGCATACTGATTAATACCATGCATTAACATTGTACAAGAATAGCAGAAAATGAAAGCAAAAAAATCATGTTTAAAAAATAATTAAAAATGCTTGGCAGTGTGCTTAAAACATTTGAATAAATTATACTTCATATAACACTTTTATATGTACTTTTTTATACTGCATCTAATTTAAGACATATAAACAATTATTTCAATTAAATACACCGAAGAATTGATGCTTTTGAACTGTGGTGTTGGAGAAGACTCTTGAGAGTCCCTTGGACTGCAAGAAGATCCAACCAGTCCATCCTAAAGGAGATCAGTTCTGGATGTTCTTTGGAAGGAATGATGCTAAAGCTGAAACTCCAATACTTTGGTCACCTGATGCGAAGAGTTGACTCATTGGAAAAGACTCTGATGCTGGGAGGGATGGGGGCAGGAGAAGAAGGGGACAACAAAGGATGAGATGCCTGGATGGCATCATCGACTCAGTGGACATGAGTTTGGGTGACCTCCGGGAGTTGGTGATGGACAGGGAGGTCTGGCGTGCTGCAATTCATGGGGTTGCAAAGAGCCAGACATGACTGAGGGACTGAACTGAACTGAAACACTTTTTTAAAACAATTTGGAGGATCATTAACATATATATTTAATGAGAATGTTTTCTATGTGCCAGGCACCTTTCTCAGAAATTCAGATATATTAGTGAACAAAAGACCAAAACTCTTACTGCTTGGAGCTTATATTTTAGCTATAGTGGATAGACATTATATAAACCATGTAATAATTGTTATATCTTATATAAAAAGTTAATGGATATTGTGGGAAAAGTAAGGAAATTAATTATACAAAGAGTTATGAGACTTTGGAAAGATTTCAATATGGTGAAATGAATAAATTTTATTAACATAAATATATTTATGAACCCCCTGAACATAAATATAAAGTGTCTTGTTTTCCCTTAAAAAACAATTGGCTTTCCCCACATTCTGTATTGGTATCTTCAGAAACTGATTTCCCTTTATTTGGGCCTACTTACCCCAGAAGTACAAGGTATTGGCTTTCCACCCTATAATCATCCCCAATTTAGCTCAGTCTATCTAATTTTTTGCTTCACTTGTGTCTGACTCTTTGCTACCCCATGGACTCTAGCCCATAAGGCTCCTCTGTCCATGGGATTCTCCAGGCAAGATTACTGGAGTGGATTGCCATTCCCTCCTCCAGGGGATCTTCCCAACCCAAGGACTGAAACCATGTCTCTTACGTCTCCTGCATTGGCAGGCAGATTCTTCACCTGGGAAGCCCCACTAAAATGAAAGGATCATAAAAAATAATTTATATCTTGACTCTAAGCATATGCCTCTTATGTGCCACCTTTTTTCTTTTCTTTTCCTAATATATTCTTTCCTCATATATTTACACTGTGTGTGTGTGTTCACTCAGTTGTATCTGACTCTTTGCAACCCTAGGCACTGTAGCCCAGCAGGATCCTCTGTCCATGGCATTTTCCCAGCAAGAATGCTAGAGTGGGTTGCCATTTCCTCCTCCAGAGGATCTTCCTGCAATGGCAAGTGGATTACCACCTGGGAAGCCCAACCCTGATGTGTGTGTAATGTGAGTTAATATGCCACAGCCACACTGCCATCTGCTGGAGAAGGATGGAATAAAAATCAGATATTAGCTTCCATTGAGGGGTTTTTGTGCGTATGTGCGTGTGTGTGTGGCTGTGGTAGTGGTTGGTGGAATGAGAGCGGTGTTAATAAAACACAATGTACTATTTTTTATGAGCCTTAAGTTAAAAATAGCTTTTATTTAAAAGATGATTCACCAAAGAATGAAAGTTTGAAGTCTCAAATTGCATCCTTAGATTTCTAAGTTATAATGAAAAATATTCCAGCAAAGTCTCTTAAAAATACTCAGTGCTTACCTATCCTAACTTGTGATTCAGTTGCAGTGGTGTGTAGTTGCGACCATTTCAGCAGAATTTTCCTGTTAACATGAGAATTTTATTGAGAAAAATTAAGTTAACTGGATCATGCTAAACCAGAATTTTATTACATTTCTGTGAACATTCTATATAAGTTCTACCAGAATGCATAAAATAACCCAGAAATCATATGATAGACATTTATGCTCACATTTTTGCTACTAAAAGCTAGTATATTTGACATATATATCATGTTAGAAAAATACAATCATATAAGTATTAAAATAATTATTCACTATGCATATAGGTTATATTTTATTCTTAAAACCATATATATAATTTGCTAACATGAACAACCTCAGATATGCAGATGATACTACTCTAATGGCAGAAAGTGAAGAGGAACTAAAGAGCCTCTTGATTAGGGTGAAAGAGGAGAGTGAAAAAGTCAACTTAAAACTCAATGTTAAAAAAAAAAAAAACACTAAGATCATGGCATCCAGCACCATTATTTCCTGGCAAATAGAAGGAGAAAATTTAGAAGCAGTGACTGATATCCTCTTCTTGGGCTCTAAAATCGCTGTGAATGGTGGCTATAGCCATGAAATCAGAAGACAATTGCTTCTTGGCAGGAAAGCTATGACAAACCTAGACAGTGTGTTGAAAAGACGAGACATCACTCCACCAACAAAGGTTCATATAGTCAAGCCTATGGTCTTCCCAGTGGTCATGTACTGTTGTGAGATCTGGATCGTAAAGAAGGCAAAGTGCCAAAGAATTGATGCCTTTGAACTGTGGTGCTGCAGAAGACTTCTGAGAGTCCTTTTGACACTGAGAAAATCAAACCAGTCAATCTTAAAGGAAATTAACCGGGAATACTCGTTGGAAGGACTGATGCTGAAACTGAAGCTCCAGTGTTTTGGTGAGCTGATGTGAACAGGTGATTCATTGGGAAAGTCCCTAATGCTGGGAAAGATTGAGGGTATAGGGAAAAGAGGGCATCAGAGGATGAGATGGTTGGATGGCATCACTGATGCAATGAACATGAACTTGGGCAAACTCTGGAAAATGGTGAGGGATAGGGAGGCCTGGCATGGTGCAGTCTGTGGCATTGCAAAGAGTCAGACATGACTGGGAGACTGAAAAAGAGCAGCAATACTTTACTATCTATCATCATATTTAAGATCAGAAGGACATATGTACAATTGGGCTAGAAACATATCATATATAATATTTTAATATGTAATATTATCCATTAAAGTACCCAGAACAAGATTTGGGACTGCCCTATGTACTCCTGTGGAACTCCAAAATTGCAACTAGTTGCTGATGCAATTTTGAACAGAAGAAAGTTGGATCCCACCAAAAAAAGATACCCACATCCAAGGGCAAAGGAGAAGCCCCAACAAGGTGGTAGGGCAGGCAAAATTGTGTTTAGAGTCAAAGCCCATACCCACCAGAGATGCTCAGAGGACTCAAACAAAACCTTGTGTGCTCCAGGACCCAGGGACCCTACAAGAGACGGAACCACACCTGCCTTTGAGTGAGTGTTTCCTGCAAAGTCACAGACCAGTAGGGGCTGCCATGGGGATGAGGGCTCTGGCTGCAACAGACCTGGGAGGCACTGCATGTGGCATAAATCCTCTTGGAGGATTTATTAGCCGCACCATAGATTCACCAAGCAGAAGACCCTCAAACTGGAGAACAATTATATTAAAGAAGTTTTCACATTGTTGCAAATGTTCTAGAGCCCACAAGACATTCCCCAACCTGGGGATCCAGCAAAGGGACTGAGAACCTTCAGGAAATTTGACTTTGAAGACCAGTGGAATTTGATGCAGGATTTCCAGAGGACTGGGGAAACACTCTTGGGAGGGACAAGAAAAACTTTGTGCACACCAGAACCTAAGAGAAAGGAGTAGTGATCCCACAAGAGACTGAGCCATACTTGGCTGTTAGTGTTCAGGAATCTCCCATGGAGGCATGGGGTTACAATGGCCTGCTGTGGGGTCAGGGGCACTGAATACAACAGACCTGGGAGCCACAAGACATGTTGGCATGAGTCCTCTTGAAGGAGATCACTATTACTGCCACTGCCCCTACCATAATTTAGCTTCATATTGAACTACAGGGAAGGAACACAGACCCACCCATCAATAGAAAATTGATTTAAAGCATCATTGAGGATGACTCTGCCCATTAGATCAAGAACCAGATTCTCCCAGAGCCAGTCCCTCCCATTCAGAAGCTTCCAAAAGTCTCTTATCCTTATCAGTCAGAGGGCAGACAGAATGAAAGCTACAATTACAGAAAATTAACCAAACTGATCACATGGATCAAAGTCTACTCTAACTCAATGAAACTTTGAGCAATGCTGTGTCAAGCCATCCAGGATGGATGGTTCATGGTGAAGAGTTCTGACAAAATATTATCTATCGGCAATGGGAATGGCAAACCACTTCAGTATACTTGGCTTGGGAACACCTGAACAGTATGAAAAGGCAAAAAGATATGAAACTGAAAGATGAACACCCAGGTTGGTAGGTGCCCAAGGCTGAGCCAAAGCAAGAACAACAACCATTGTGGATGGGACTGGTGATGGAAGTAAAATCTGATGCTATGAAGAGCAATATTGCATAGGAACCTGGAATGTAAGGTCCATGAATTGAGGTAAATTGCAACTGGTCAAACAGGAGATGGCAAGAGTGAACATTGACACTTTAGGAATCAGTGAGCTAAAATGGACCAGAAAGGGTGAATTTAATTCAGATGACCATTGCATCTACTACTCTGGACAAGAATTCCTTAGAAGAAATGGAGTAGCCCACATAGTCAACAAAACAGTTTGAAATGCAGTACTTGGGTGCAATCTCAAAAACGACAGAATGATCTCTGTTCATTTCCAAGGCAACCATCCAATATTACAGTAATCCAAGTCTATGCCCCAACCACTAATGCTGAAGAAGCTGAAACTGATTCTATAAAGATCTGCAAGATCTTCTAGAACTAACACCAAAAATAGACGTCCTTTCCATTATAGGGGGCTGGAAAGGAAAAGTAGGAAGCCAAGATATACCTGGAGTAACAGGCAATTTTGACCTTGGAGTGCAAAATGAAGCAAGGCAAAGGCTAACAGAGTTTTGCCAAGAGAACACACAGGTCACAGCAAACGCCCTCTTCTGAAAACACAAGACAGAGATGACTCTGCACATGGACTTCACGGATAGTAACAATTGAAATCAAATTGATTATATTCCTTGCAGTCGAATATGGAGAAGCTCTATATAGTCAGCAAAAACAAAACTGGGAGCTGACTGTGGCTCATATCATGAACTCATTATTTACCAAATTCAGATTTAAATTGAATAAAGTAGAGAAAGCCACTAGACCATTCCAATATGACCTAAATCAAATCCCTTATGATTACAAAGTGAAAGTGACAAATATTCAAGGGAATAGATCTCATAGACAGAGTGCCTGAAGAACTATGGATAGAGGTTCATGACATTGTATGTGGTGCAGTGATCAAAACCATTGCCCCAAAAAAGAAATGTGAAGGGGCAATATGGTTGTCTGATGAGGCATTAAAAATAGCTGAGAACAGAAGAGAAGCAAAAGGCAAAGTAGAAAAGCAAAGATATATCCATCTGAATGCAGAGCTTCAAAGAATAAAAAGAAGACATAAGAAGAGCTTCCTAAATGATCATGCAAAGAACTAGAGGAAATAAATAGAATGGGAAAAACTAGAGATCTCTTCAAGAAAATTAGAGATAACAAGGGAAAATTTCATACAAAGAAGGGCACAATAAAAGACAGAAGCCGTGTGGATCTACAGAAGCAGAAGTTATTAAAAAGAGCAAAGAATATACAGAACTATACAAAGTGATCTTAATGACCCAGAAAACTACTATGGTGTGATCACTCACCTAGAAATAGATATCTGGAGTGCAAAGTCAAGTGGGCATTAGGAAGCATCACTACAAACAAAGCTGGTGGAGGTGATGGAATTCCAGTTAAGTTATTTCAAATCTTAAAAGATGATGCTGTGAAAGTGCTGCACTCAATATGCCAGCAAAATTGGAAAACTCAACAGTGGCCACAGGACTGGAAAATGCCAGTTTTAATGCCAAAGATTGTCCAGACTAATACACAATTGCACTCATCTCACATGCTAGCAGAGTAATGCTCAAAGTTCTCCAAGTTAGGCTTCAGCAGCATGTGAACCCAGAAGTTCCAGATGTTAAAGTGGGAATTAGAAAAGGCAGAGGAACCAGAGACCAAATTGCCAGCATCTGCTGGATCATAAAATAAGCAAGAAAATTCAATCAAAACAACTATTTCTGCTTCATTGACCATGCTAAAGCCTTTGACTGTATGGATCACAACAAAATGTGGAAAAGTTTTCAAGCGATGGGAATACCAGACCACCTTACCTGCCTCCTGAGAAATCTGTATGCAGGTCAAGAAACAACAGTTAGAACTGGACATGGAACAACAGACTGGTTCCAAACTGGGAAAGGAATATGTCAAGGCTTATATGCTTACCAGGGTCCAGCCCCAGTTGGATCCAGGGATTCCCTCAGGAGGAAGGTGTTGGCGATTAGAATAGCACTAGCTTAATTAAATATTAATTAGAGATATAAAGAGTGGTTAAATAGGGATAGCTCAGTGAGAAAATTCAGTGGAGAAAACAGGATGAATAACTTGGTTTACGTGAAAAACCAATAAAACTCCAAGACAAGGAGTTTGCGTCACCTACATAGGCCGCAGGCGTCCTCCAAAGGAAACACTAAGGCCTCCCAGGTCAGCTCTTAGAAGCCCAGGCAAAATTATTAGGCTTGACGAGCCTCCATGCTCCATATGGGAATTCAGCCAGAAGGTGAGAGAAAGAACGACATGGGGAGACTAAGCTTCGGTTAGCAAGGCCCATAGCTCTATTTTCAACAGGGGCTTTTATACCCTAAGTTGCACATAGAGGCTAATAGGAGGTTGAAATCATGCAAAGTCAGCAGTCTTTGATCCTTATAGAAACCAGGGTTTCTTTTCTGCAAACTTACCATATACAAATGGTTTAGGTGATTTACATCATCTTCTGGCCAGAAGGCCTGTTAACATTTTATGACTCTGACAAAGGTTTGTCAACCATAAGACTTATTTTCTCTAAGAGTAATTATTTTAAAGTTTGGCACCATCCTCCACAGGTGTTAGATAAAGTTGCATTCCTATAGGGCAGAGGTGCAGTGGGTTTACAACAAAGGAAAGAATTTATTACCTTAAGGGTCTAAAGTTGTTAACACCAAGGCCACTACTTATTTTTTCTACATACCAACTATATTAATTAATACACTTCCAAGGAAACAATACAGGGGATGTGGAAATTTTGCAGCAAGCATTGGCTCAACAATGAAATCTTCTACTATTTCTATTCTGACAATTTCTAACTCTCCAAGAGGCTCTATACTATTTGAATATCTTAAGCTCCCCATGCCTCTCTTGCCTGGGAGACTGTAAACAATCATATGCATACCTGTAGGAGTCCGGGTAAACCTGTCAGGCAAGTTAGAGAGCCATCTGAAGGGTTTATGAACTAAAACACTCTTGTCATGCCCAGGAACTTTATTAACTGGAGCTGTAAGTTAACTCTTTTTCAGAGAGAGAGATGGTAGTGGGGGACAGCCCCCCATAAAGTCAGAGGTGTAGGTGAGAGCACAAAGCAGTAAAGTAGGCAGATTCTGGTTTTGGGGGTAGATGCTCGAGAATTTCCAGGGGGACTCCTGAGGCTCAATCCCGCCTTTGTGTATGTCGAGCCCCCTTACTCATGACCTTTGCCATGGGCGGAGTTCCTCCGCTGGCTCCCGGCATAGGCTGACTCTGCTTATTTAACACATATGCAGAGTGCATCATATGAAATGCCAGGCTGGATGAAGCACGAGCTGGAATCAAGATTGCCAGGAGAATTATCAATAACTGCAGATATGCAGATGACACCACCCTTATGAAAGTGAAAAAGAACTAAAGAGCCTCTTGATGAAAGTGAAAGAGGAGAATGAAAAAGCTGGCTTAAAACTCAACATTCCACAAACTAAGATCATGACATCCAGTCCCATCACTTCAAGGCAAATAGATGGGGAAACAGTGGAAATGGTGACAGACTTTATTTTCATGGGTTCCAGAATCACTGCAGATGATGAATGCAGGCATGCAATTAAAAGACACTTGTTCCTTGGAAGAAAAACTATGACCAAGCTAGGCAGCGTAGTATAAAGCAGAGACATTACCTTGCCAATAAAAGTCTGTTTAGTCAAAGCTATGGTTTTTCCAGTAGTCATGTATGGATGTGAGAGTTGGAGATTAAGAAAGCTGAGCACTGAAGAATTGATGCTTTTGAATTGTGGTGTTGCAGGAGACTCTTATGAGTCCCTTGGAATGCAAAGAGATCAAACCAGTCAATCCTAAAGGAAATCAGTCCTGAATATTCATTGGAAGGACTGATGCTGAAGCTGAAGCTCCACTTTGGCCCCCTGATGTGAAGAACTGACTCATTTGAAAACACCCTGATCCTGGAAAAGACTGAATGCAGGAGGAGAAGGGGACTACAGAGGATGAGATGGTTGGATGGTATCACCAACTGATGGACATGAGTTTGAGGTAGCTCCAGGAGTTGATGGTCGGGGAGGCCTGAGGTGCTGCAGTCCATGGAGTTGAAAAGATTCAGACATGACTGAGACTGAACTGAACTGAATTGAAAGTAACCAGGGGATTTTAGTTAGATATAACAAGTTTCCAGGATTCACAGCTGTCAGTATAAACGTGTTATTAGAAAGTATGGAAAAAGCCAAAGAAGCAACATATATATAAATATGCAAAAATCATTATGGCAACAATTTTGAAATTCTTTTACTTTCAGTGGCTGAACTGAACTGAACTGAGTCCCGGCCACATGGCTAAAAGTCACAATCTAAGGTAAATGGTTTCAGTAAAGGTTATAAAGCAATGCAAATATATTTAATGCCATTGTATTGAATAGCAGTTAAAAATAGTTAAAATGGTAAGTTTGACTTTATATATATTTCTCATGATAAAATTTTTAAGCCCCTTTGGTGAAAAACATTACAAAGATTATTTTATAAACACTACACCAGTTTGCATTGTGGAGGTTCACAGATGAGCTCTTCTGGATAGGATGTTTTTGTATTATCTTAAATTAACTGTGGCCAGGGGCTTCTGTGTGCATTCACAGCACTCTATTCTAGAAAACTAACATATCTGTAGCTTCTAAAGCATATATTTATTTATTATTTGACAGCTTGAAAATATCCCAGGAAGCAATCCAGGTTTTATTATATTCTTTCCTAGCACCACATTTGCTCTTTAAAAAAATAATAATAAATATATTTTATTTATTTATTTATTTATTTATTTATGGTTAACGTGTGATGAAATAAAGGCCCAAGAATTTAAGTCAATGTCAAGAAAATTAAATTTCTTTATCTGTCAAACGTCAACTCTTCTCTTATCTTTTATAGATAATATCCAAATTTTGGTAAACAATCTTTAGGTGATACACAAAGGTAGTAATAATAGTTCAAGAAATTACATAAAAATGGAGGTTATTTTTAGCTTTCCTAAGGAGATTGGTTTTATAAACTGCTAATGCTATCCTTTCTGAATTGCCCATTAATAGTATCTGAAGTATTAGTGTTATATGTGAATATCTATACATTAAATATTTGTTATTGAAATTTTCTACAGATCACTGTTTGGCAATATTACAAAGTTGAACATGTCCATATAGAACATATGCATGATTATAGTAGTAGTGTTAGTCCCTCAGTCATGTCTAATTCTTCCTGACCCTATGGACTATAGCTTGCCAAGTTCCTCTGCCCATGGAATTCTCTAGACAAGAATATTGGAGTGGGTAGCCATTTCCTTTTCCAGGGGACCTTCCCAACGCAGGGATCAAACCCAAGTCCCCTGCATTGCAGGTAAATTCTTTACTGTCTCAGCCACCAGGTAAGCCCCGTCATAGTAGTTCTTCAAACTAGAGAGAGATCCCTAAAATGTCTTGAGTTAATCATAATTTATCATCCTCTTTTAAGTAGAAAATAAATTTATAAGCAAGATATTGACCAACTCATAATGTTACCAAGTCCAAGCTCGCTCTGTTCATCACATGATTGGCCAGTGAATCTGAGAGATTAGGTGTTGAGTCAAAGAAGAGATTTTAATCGAGGAGCTTGTAGACTGAGAAGATTGCAGGCTAGCACCTCAAAATAACCATCTTATTGGGGTTTGGATGCCAGGTTCTTTTATAGATTAGAGATGAGGGGAGGTGAGGAAACTAAGTAAAAAGGTCATTAAACTTACAAACATCTCCTAGAATGGCAAGCTTCAGGCAGGGTATGTGTTAATTTTTTCCTTTTTGCCATCCACAGGTGGACAGCTTTATGAACAAAGGCACTTTAGTTTAACATTCAGGCAGAGGGTCAGGTTCCCTGAGGCAAACCATTCTATATGTTTATAATAACAAAAGCAACAAAAAACCAGTCAAAGAAACAGTTCCAACATGGAGTCAGAATTGGCTTCCTCCCTGCAACAATAGATTCATCAGGCAGCATGAAAAACCAGCTTTAGAAAAGGCTGAAACCAAGTAATCTCTGGTAAAGGTAGTAGGAAATATATGACATTTCAAGAGAAGTGTTGCTACTGAAAGGATAATTTCCAATCAGTGTTGTGTTTTATTTTGTAGTAGTGTAGGCTGCTAATTTCATATCCAATAGCTTTGCTCTCATTCTTAGCTAAGGACGCTACTTTTTTTTTTTTTTTAATACTAACTAAAAATCTTTATAAATGGGATAAATATAACATTTTCCAGCCTCTGTCACATTCATTATAATCATGAAACTATGTTTTTAGCTAGTTAGATATTGTCGACTGAAAAAAAAAAAAAAAATATATATATATATATATATATATACACACACATATATATATACAGCCTAAAAGTTGAGACTAGTGTTTTATTCAATGGATTTTCTGAGGACTCAAGCCCGGGAGGCGTCCTCTCAAATGGCTCCTGGGTACAGTTCTTAAAAGATAAGAGAGGGGTCAGAATGTATAAGAGTTTTTTGCAACCAAAATACAGGTCATTGAAACATCAACAGATTACCATTATTTAAAGAAAATTAGACATCTCAAATATTTTTGATATATCTCAAGAATTTTGTGCTTTTTCATATACGGGAAGAGGAAAGGGTCTGATTTCACTAAAATTGCTTCTTTGATATGCAGCTTAACCATCTAGGACAAGTATCCTGATTTTCTTCACCCTTGTTGGGGGAGTGTGTAATCTCCTCGGTTCTGTCTCACCACAGCAAAATTTAAAGCAATGGACAGACCAGTGTTACAGCTTAGTTTTATTTGGCAAGCAAAAGAAAATACATCCTCAAGCCAACTCAAAAGAAGGTAAGAAAAGAGAAGCACCTGGCTCGCTCGCGCTCGTGCTCTCTCTCTCTCTCTCTCTATATATATATATATATTTATATTTATGTTTTTATATGGCTCTTCTTTTTATATGTTTTTTTCCCCTCCCTCTGAGCCTGCCCATTGTAAATTGGGCTAGCCAGGAGAGTTAATTGCTTCACCTGAGGTTCTCACTCTGGTCCTTGGACGTTCCTTTGTTCTATTTTTGCAGGCTTTCCCTTTCTTTGTCTTTTAGCCACCACCATCCTGGACTACTTTTTTCCTATTTTAACTACTTCACATTCCCCTCCTCAAAAGATGGGAGGCCAATTCTTTGGAAATAGGGGTGTAGAGATCTCTCTGGCTACTTCCTGCTGAATTAGGAAGGTGAGGGGCATTGGGCCTCCTCCTTTTGCTAGTCTCAAGGCTCAGAGTCCTTATAGTACTGCCCATCTAAGGGTGAGGGACATTTTCCATGGTTGGCTGTAGTTTTATATATCCTTATTGAACTGCCACTGCATGTTGTAGCATGTTGACCTGGGCAGAGACAAAATGGGTTAGACAATCAATAATACATGGAGCAATCATAAGCAGTGTCAATATGGTGATAACAGGTATTAGTAGGGGCATTAACCAACACTGGAATGCAAAAGTAGGAAGTCAAGAAACACCTGGGGTAACAAGCAAATTTGGCCTTGGAATACGGATGAAGCAGGGAAAAGCATAATAGAGTTCTGCCAAGAGAACACACTGGTCATAGCAAACAACCTCTTCCAACAACACAAGAGAAGACTCTACACATGGGCATCACCAGATGGTCAACACCAAAACCAGACTGATTATATTCTTTGTGGCCAAAGATGGAGAAGCTCTATACAGTCAGCAAAAATGAGACCAGGAGCTGACTGTGGCTTAGATCATGAACTCCTTATTTCCAAATTCAGAGTTAAATTGAAGAAAGTAGGGAAAACCACTAGACCATTCAGGTATGACCTAAATCAAATTCCTTATGATTATACAGTGGAAGTGAGAAATAGATTTAAGGGACTAGATCTGATAGAGTGCCTGATGAACTGTGGATGGAAGTAGGTGATATTGTACAGGAAACAGGGATCAAGACCATCCCCATGGAAAAGAAATGCAAAAAAGCAAAATGACTGTTTGAGGAGGCCTTACAATTAGCTGTGAAAAGAAGAGAAGAAAAAGCAAAGATATAAGCATCTGAATGCAGAGTTCCAAAGAATAGCAAGGGGAGATAAGAAAGCCTTCCTCAGCGGTCAATGCAAAGAAATAGAGGAAAACAACAGAATGGGAAAGACTAGAGATCTCTTCAAGAAAATTAGAGATACCAAGGGAACATTTTATGCAAAGATGGGCTCGATAAAGGGCAGAAAAGGTATGGACCTAACAGAAGCAGAAGATATTAAGAAGAGATGGCAAGAATACACAGAAGAACTGTACAAAAAAGATCTTCATAACCCAGATAATCATGATGGTGTGATCACTGACCTAGAGCCAGACATCCTGGAATGTGAAGTCAAGTGGTCCTTAGAAAGCATCACTATGAACAAAGCTAGTGGAGGTGATAGAATTCCAGTTGAGCTCTTTCAAATCCTGAAAGATGATGCTGTGAAAGCGCTGCACTCAATCTGCCAGCAAATTTGGAAAACTCAGCAGTGGCCACAGGACTGGAAAAGGTCAACTTTCATTCAAATCCCAAAGAAAGGCAATGCCAAAGAATGCTCAAACTACTGCACAATTGCACTCATCTCACACACTAGTAAAGTAATGCTCAAAGTTCTCCAAGCCAGGCTTCAGCAATATGTGAACCGTGAACTTCCAGATGTTAAAGCTGGTTTTAGAAATGGCAGAGGAACCAGAGATCAAATTGCCAACATCTGCTGGATCATCGAAAAAGGAAGAGAGTTCCAGGAAAACAAAACAAAACAAAAATATCTATTTCTGCTTTATTGACTATGCCAAAGCCTTTGACTGTGTGGGTCACAATAAACTGGAAATTCTGAAAGAGATGGGAATACCAGACCACCTGACCTGCCTCTTGAGAAACCTATATGCATGTCAGGAAACGACAACTAGAAATGGACATGGAATAGCAGATTGGTTTCAAATAGGAAAAGGAGTACGTTAAGGCTGTATATTGTCACCCTGCTTATTTAAATTATATTTAAAGTACATCATGAGAAACGCTGGGCTGGAAGAAGCACAACCTGGAATCAAGATTACTATGAGAAATATCAATAATCTCAGATATGCAAATGATACCACCCCTATGGCAGAAAGTGAAGAGAAATTAAAAAGCCTCTTGATGAAAGTGAAAGTGGAGAGTGAAAAAGTTGGCTTAAAGCTCAACATTCAGAAAACGAAGATCATGGCATCCGGTCCTATCACTTCATGGGAAATAGATAGGGAAACAGTGGAAACAGTGTCAGACTTTATTTTTCTGGGCTCCAAGATCAGTGCATATGGTGACTGCAGCCATGAAATTAAAAGATGCTTACTCCTTGGAAGGAAAGTTATGACCAACTTTATAGCATATTCAAAGGAGAGATATTACTTTGCCAACAAAGGTACATCTAGTCAAGGCTATGGTTTTTTCAGTAGTCACATATGGATGTAAAAGTTGGACTGTGAAGAAGGCTGAATGCTGAAGAATTGATGCTTTTGAACTATGGTGTTGGAGAAGACTCTTCAGAGTTCCTTGGACTGCAAGGAGATCCAACCAGTCCATTCTAAAGGAGATCAGTCCCGAGTGTTCTTTGGAAGGTATGATGCTAAAGCTGAAACTCCAATACTTTGGCCACCTCATGCAAAGTGTTGACTCATTGGAAAAGACTCTGATGCTGGGAGGGATTGGGGGCAGGAGGAGAAGGGGATGACAGAGGATGAGATTGTTGGATGGCATCACCAACTAGATGGACCTGAGCTTGGGTGAACTCTGGGCATTGGTGACGTACAGGGAGGTCTGGAGTGCTGCAATGCATGTGGTCGCAAAGAGTTGGACACGACTGAGAGACTGAACTGAACTGAACTAACAAGCTCCAGATTCTCCCTCACCAGGAGAAGGATCCCTCAGAGAGATTGTAGCCACCTCGAGAACTCTCCAGCTCATTCTTTGAGATCCTGTAGGATCTGAATCGTTTTCTTGAGGACTGAGAGACTTTCTTTAACTTAGTTGAAGCCATTTACCCAGAAACAACATGTCTCATTTTATATGGCTCAAATCACTCCTTGTTCAGGGATCAGGAGGTCTATCTCTTGTCTATTTTACAGGACAACCCCTGCCCAGCTGTGTTGGGTCTTTAGAGCTATCCTGAGAAATGTTATCCCCAGAAACTTAATTTTGGGGGTGTTAGTTAGAATGGCACTAATCTGTAGCCCTCAATACACCTGTGAGCCCCTGAGAATTCCCAGGGGCTCACAGGTGTATTGAGTGTCCTCTTCTGTTTTCTTCCATGGCTTGACTCATGAGTAGTGAATCCAGGAGTCATGTCCTGGTACCTTGACTGCTATAGGGGTAGAAAGTATTACAGAGTAGGGACCCTTCGATGTGGGCTGGAGTTGAGCCTTTGGGGACACATCTTTCCAGACTTTAATTAAGACTTGCGTCCCTGGAGCATATAGTGGTGGCTTTTTAGAATCTTTTGGATCCTGGTTGACACCCACATGCGTATAGGCTGTTGGAATTGCCCAATGGCCATTGTATAAGACCAGAATGTCTGAACCTCTGGATCTAGCAAGAGGTCATTGACATAAACAAAAGGTCTCCCATATAGCATCTCATAAGGACTAAAACCAAGATGTTCCTTAGGGGAAATATGGGTTTGGAGGAGAGCTATTGGTAAAGCCTCCTTCCATCCCAGAAATTTCTCCTGGGTTATCTTTATTTCTGAATTTAAGAATTGGTTGACTCTTTCTACTTTTCCTGAAGACTGAGACCTCCAAGCACAATGGAGATAATAGGTAATGCCCAATGATTTAGAGACCCCTTGGGTGACTTTAGAAGTAAGTGATGTCCCATTTCCACTTTGTAATGACCTGGGCAGACCAAATCCCATGATGATTTCATGGAGTTTTTTTTTTTTTTTTTTTTTTTACCACCTCCTCAGCCTTCTTAGTCTGGGTGGGAAAGCCTTCAATCCATCTTGTGAATGTATTTATCATGACTAATATGCCCTTCAGAATTACTAAAATGCCCTTCAGGAACTGGCATCTGGGTGAAGTCCCAGATCTACCAGTTCTCTCCTGGGTAGGTCCCACTTCATTAAATGGTCTGGGCCAGCTGTGGTCTTTGAACTCCTTAGAGGTTGTTTAATTGACAAGCAGGACAAGAGAAGACCACTTGTCTTATAGTCATTTGGAGGCCTGTCCCTTTGAAGGACTTTTTTAATAATCTTTGGAGGGCCTTCTCCCCAAAATGAGTGGTAGCATGTAAGGAGCTAACCAACTTCCACTGGAGGTTCCCAGGCAGAAAAAGGATTCCCTCCTTTTGGAACCACCCCATATGATTTTCTTGAAGACCCTTCTTCTAGCTTTAAGAGTCTCACCTCAATATATGAAGGAGTTTCTGGCAAATTAGTCTGGGAAACTAAGGTGGCAACCCCTATTAGGTCATTGTTTTGTAATGCTGCTCTCTTAGCTGCCTGACCGGCTGCTTGGTTCCCTCATGCCTCTTCTGTGCTACTTTTTTTGGTGTCCTTTACAGTAGGTGACTGAAATCTCAGTGGACAGATGAACTGTGAACTGCCTCCAAGAGCCTAAGAATTTGATCAGCATGTTTGATTGGGGACCCTCAGGTGGTCAAGTAGCCTCTTTCTTTCCAAATAGCAGCATGTTCATGTAGCACAAGAAAGGGATGCTTGGAGTCCGTGCAAATGGCTACTCTTTTTTCCTTTTCCCAGCTCTAAGTCTCCAGTCAGGGCTATGAGCTCAGGTAACTGGGCTGAAGTAACTGGTGGCAAAGGTTTAGCTTCTATGGTCTCAAAATTGGAGACTACTGAATATCCAGCTCTCTCTCTCTCTTTTTTTTTCCCTTCCTAAACAAAGCTGTTTCCATCAGTGTGCAAGATTTCCACAGGATTGGTTAGAGGATCTTCTGACAGTCCCTCTTGGGGTTTTGTCCAGTGGTCCAAAGTTTCTAGGCAAAAGTTAAAGTGGAGAGAGCCTTTGGGGGTTACGCAGAAGGGTAGCTGGTTAAGAACCTCACAAGGGGATATGGTTAGGCCTGGATTTTCCATCATCACTACTTGATATCTGAGGATCCTTTGATCAGACATCAATAAATGGCCTCTCCCATTCAAGAGTTGTTTCACTTGGTGGCTGGTAAAAATAGTTTGCCCCCAAGACAGAGTTTTAAAGCATCTTCTATTAGGACTGCAATAGCTGCAAAGTTTTGAAGGCAGGGAAGGATCTCTCCACAGTAAGCGAATAGGACACTCAGGGGCCACCAAAAACTGTTGGGAAAATATTTGTCCATCCCAGCAACAAAGAAGTGTTCATGTGAATCTTTTTTAATTGCTTTTCCTGTAACACCCAAAATGGTAGTTTTGGAAGGAGAAGGCTCTAGAGGTCAGGACAGAGAGATTAGCCGATGTGTCAACCAAGAAATTGTTGGACCTACCTGCCACATCCAGTTGTGCCCTTGGCTCCAGCCCCATGATGGTTATCCATGATAGGCAGGCTGGCTGGAGCATGCCACTTCAGTCCTGTTGAACCATAGTGAGGGAAGGCTTGGCACTTGACCTTGAGGCTGTTATGTCCCAAGGGCAGGCTGCTACCCAATGTCCCAATTGATGGCATTTGTAGCAAGCCATTTTAGGAGACTTGCCATGGTTTGGATACTCTTTGGCCCAATGTCCTGCCTTGTCTACAGATTAGGCATTTGTCTCGTACCTGTCCTTCAAGGATTCACCATAGGGCTTCCCTGAAGGGCGGCCAGCATTTCCTTTTCTCCTTTTCCTGGGCCTTGGCTTCCCTCTCCTGTTCTCTGTTACAAAAAGTATTGGTGGCTGTCTGAACCGTCTCATCTAAAGAGGCAGCAGGGTCCTGCTGCTGCAGCTGTTGTAACTTTATCCTGATGTCTGGTGCAACTGGGGCAGGAATTTGTCCTTTAAAATCACCTGTCCCTCGTCAGAGTCTAAGTCCAGATTGGCAAACTTTTGGAGGCCCTCATTTAGCCTTTCCAGAAAGGCAATGGGGTTTTCATTGGGCTCCTGAATTATTGCTGAGACCCAGGCATAGCTGATTACTTTTTGCTTCACTGCTTTTAGTCCTGCCTTTAGAGAGATCAGAAAAAGATCCCTTTCCCAGATGTACTCAGGTTTATTATAATTTCAGTTAAGATATGAGGAGGGGGGCTGCAGTTTCCCATACTGGATATTTATTGCTTGATATTCGAAGCCCTGTAGCATACCTTTGGTCTTCCTTTAAGACCCTAGCATACTCAGGGTCAGATAAAGTTTGACTAAATATAGCCATGATGTCCTTCCATGTCAAGTCAAAGATCAAGGTAATGTGTTGGACTGTATCTATCTATTTGCCTGGATCATCTGTATAACTTCCCAGGTCTTGTTTGATCTTAGTTCTAAGAGGGAGAAGGGCCTATGGACCCGGGTTGGTCTAAATTCTCCTCCAGTTTCAACTAAGGGACATACTTCAGTTGGCTTTGGTGGAGGGGGTGCTTCTGAATATTGGAGCATGTTTGGATACAAGGAGGAAGTACCAGGCAACTTGGGAGCCATGGGAGGTGAATCTTCATGGAGGGCGTCCTTCTCTTGGTTGTCTGTGCCTAACACCATTTGCCTAATAAATGGTGGCAAATTTAGGTGGCAACCTAAATCTGGGTTGGCAAATTTAAGGCTTTTAGGGCATACAGCAATCCCATATTTAAGACAGTTCCTTCATATCTCTTAGTGGGAAGAAAATTTGGACATAGAGGATCTCTGTTCATTTCCCTTGTCTTTTGCAGAATAAGTCTAGCTGCAGGATGGTATTGTAATTTAAACTCCCATCCTCAGGCCAGTGTTCCTTGTCACCCAGAGGACATCATGGCCACACTGTAACACAGAAGGATTTTAAGTGACTTCTCCTTAGAATTAGAGGACTGAACAGCTTCCAGTTATCAAGGATGCATCTCAAGGGCATCTGTTGGGAAGTAGGTTGATTATTTCCTATCTGAAAGATGGTGATGACAGGGAGGAAAAGAAAAAAAAGAAGAAAAACTTAATAGGACTCCTATTTTATGGGTAGACTTCCTTAGGGGTGAGTCTTTTTGAAGCTTGTCCTACTCAGTACTGTTGCGATGGTCACCAGGAGAGCCAGGCATCTCCTGGTCAGGGTGCAGATCCCCAGGCAGGCTGAGGTGTGACAGCCTCCTAGAAACTGAATCCCCGGGCAGGTCAGCCTTCCGAGAATTGGGTCCCTGGGCAGGTCAAGGCATGTCGACCTCCTGGGACTCCTGAACTGGTAGATCCCCAAGCAGATTGAGGTATGACAAACTTCTTAGAACAGATCCCTAAGCAGGTCAACCTCCTGGGACCTCCAGACTAGAATTGGGTGTCTCCAAGGTCTCCAGCCTGACCAGTGCTGGGTAGGATTAAGGGGTTGTAATGGAGAAGGCAATGGCATCCCACTCCAGTACTCTTGCCTGGAAAATCCCATGGATGGAGGAGCCTGATAGGCTGCAGTCCACGGGGTCACTAAGAGTTGGACACGACTGAGCGACTTCACTTTCACTTTTCACTTTCATGCATTGGAGAAGGAAATGGCAACCCGCTCCAGTGTTCTTGCCTGGAGAATCCCAGGGACGGGGGAGCCTGGTGGGCTGCCGTATATGGGGTCACATAGAGTCGAACACGACTGAAGCGACTTAGCAGCAGCAGCAGCAGCAATCTTAACTCATTGCTGGTTTGTGCACTGTAGATGGGAGTAGATACCATGATGTAAAGCAACCTAAGCCTGTGCCCTAAGACTGGGAACCTGGTGATAAAGCCAAAGCTTTATCCTCTTATTTCTCTGAGGGAATGTGAGTCACTGATTTCCTCCCTCCATAAGAGGAATTTAGAGTGTTTCCAATGGTAAACATTTCATTGTCATTGACCCACTTCAGGTAATAACAGAAGTAATGACAAAGTAGTGAGTTATCTGGTCCTGTTAGGGGTATTAGGAGTATTTTAATAAGTGAGGTGGATAAATGTTGGCTACAAGGGGCAGGGTCCTGGTTGTAGGAGTTAGTAAGTGGCTTAAGAACAAATTGATAAGTGGCAATAGACCAGATGTTCCATAAAAGTAGAGAGGAGATTTGATTCGGGGATATGTTTGTAACTTTAGGAGAAAGGTGGCAAGGGTTTGGCCCTGCGGAGCTAACTCTCAAAGTGGGAGACATTATTCCTGGAAGCCCAATTTCCCTTGAAGAGATGTCATCAACAGATGGACTCCTAGCAGGCATTGTGTGCCTGTCACCCACCCTAGTGGATGCACTGAAAGATTCTATTGTTTCACATGTTGTAGGAAACATGGAAGATGAAGGCCTGAATATCTAGAGGGATTGGATACTATACAGTATTTCCTTCCCCAGGGCCAGCTATTTTCTGGTTATCCCTGCAGAAGATTGTAGAGGCAACAATGTGGGCCCAGGCAGGGCTCAGGAAAAGAGAATGAAACAGGAGGGAAGGGGGGCAGGACACAACATTTGAAAGAATGGCACAGCCCAAGGGCATAACATAAACTGATTAAAATCAAATGGGTCCAAGATGACAAGTCAAAGCCAACAAAACCTTGATCCTCAATCTGCAAGCTAAATGACACACTCAGATGCACCTTGTTAGTTCCAAGGCACTACCAAAAGACCAAGGAGTGGATGGTTCCCCAATTGTTGGAATAATCCTTCCACTCATTAGCATATGAAATCACCCAGCCAGTGAAAACTAATCACAACTCATTCCATGGCACTTGCCCTGTGATTGTCTACACCCTGTGGAGTGTGCTTCTCTCTGCTGCTGCTGCTGTTGCTAAGTCGCTTCAGTCGTGTCCAACTCTGTGTGACCTCATAGATGGCAACCCACCAGGCTACCCCGTCCCTGCGATTTTCCAGGCAAGAACACTGGAGTGTGTTGCCATTTCCTTCTCCAATGCAAGAAAGTGAAAAGTGAAAGTGAAGTCACTCAGTCCTGTCCGACTTTTTGCAACCCTATGGACTGCAGCCTACCTGGCTCCTCTGTCCATGGGATTTTCCAGGCAAGAGTACTGGAGTGAGTTGCCATTGCTAGCTGTGTCTATCACTGAATTTTTTGCAATGAGACATAAAGAGCCTGACCTTAATTAGGTCCCCAAGCCAGGCACCATGGGGTTTGGCCAGGGCTCAAGTCCCAGTTGGATATGAGTGAATAAGCATAGCACAGAGTCCTTGCCACATGAGTTTGAGTCCTGATGTTAGGTAAACTGTTTCAAACACAACTTTCAGAAACGGAAATGTTAGGTAAGTAGAATAGGGAAAAGGAGTCCAAAATGGTGGTGGCTAAAAGACATGGAAGGGAAAAGCCCAAGAAAATAGAACAAAAGAAGGTCTGAGGACTGGAGTGAGGACCTCAGGTAAAACAAACACTCCTGGCTGGCCCAATTTACATAGGACAGGCCCAGGGAGAGATAAACATATAAAAAGAGGACCCAAAGCTCGCTCTCTCTGTCTCTGTCTCTGTCTCTCTCCCCCGCACACTGGAGCGCTCTTCTCCTCATGTCTTTGGATCAACGTGCCCTCATGCTTCGAAGATGGATTTTCCTGCTATCTTCTAAATAAAAGAGCTGTAACACTGAGCTGTAACACTGATTTGTCTAAGAGCTATAACATGGTCAATTCGAGACCTGAGAGCTATAACACAGTCTATCCAAGACCTGAGAGCTGTGACATGCTGAAAGTGAAGTCGCTCAGTCGTGTCCGACTCTTAGCGACCCCATGGACTACAGCCCACTAGGCCCTCCGTCCATGGGATTTTCCAGGCAAGAGTACTGGAGTGGGGTGCCAGTGACATGCTGAGGGGGCTTTAATGTCTGTCACTCCAAATCTTTGTTGTGATGAGACAAAGAACCAAGGAACATACACTCGCATGACAGAAAGATGATGACCTGCTCAATACTTCATAAGTAGTGGCATAGCTGAAGAGAGGAGCTGAAGAAAGGGAGGGAAAAGCAGTGGGAAAAGCATGCCGAGGAATTCCTTTCATAACCTGCCAGAAAATCTGCTAAATATCTGACCTGTGCTCACAGTTTTCATTGGCCTGATCCTTGGCACAAAGGAGGTTAAGGACAGAAGAACCCTCACCCTCTTGGGCAACAGCTACTAGAGCACAGAGGATAGTCTAGCCTTTGGGACACACTGGGGGGGTAGCCTCTCCAGAGTCTCTCAATTCAATCTACTGCCATTTGCGTGTTCATAGGGGGTTAAAGGAAATAAGAAATGAGAAGTTGTAAGGGAATTAAGATTTTGTTAGCCATATGTCCTTCCAGCCATACGAGCGAGGATTTCCTACTCCAACAAGAGGTTTTTTGGAATCTGAGATTGAGCCACATGAGCTTTCAGCTGAGTTTGTTTTTGTTGTCCCAGTTTCCAGCTCGCTGGGCTTATCACTTCCAGTGCACTGGGTTTTCTTCGTGTTCAGCTTCCACTACAGGAGGTTTTGCTGAGTTGGGCTTCTGCTGTGTTTGGTCTCTGCCTCACAGTGACTGAGCTGAGGTTGTTTCAACCAGGTTAAATCCTAGAAAAGGCACCAGAGATGTCAGGACAGTGTGTAATTTCCTCAGTTCTGTCTCACCGCAGCAAATATTTGAAGTGACAGACAGATCAGTGTTACAGCTTAATTTTATTTGTCAAGCAAAGGAAAATACATCCTCGAGGAATGAAGGCGGGAAGACCCAAAGAGGTGAAGAGAATAGAAGCCTGGCTTAATTTTGGCTCCTGTTTTTATATGCTTTTTTCTCCTCCCTCTGAGCCTGCCCTATGTAAATTGGGCTAGCAAGGAAGGCTATTTGCTTCACCTGAGGTTCTCACTCTGGTCCTTAGATCTTCCTTTGTTCTGTTCTTCTAGGCTTTTTCCTTCTTTGTCTTTTAGCCACCATGATTCTGGACTCCTTTTTTCTATTCTGACTACCTAACACCCAGAATCCCCTCAGAGTTAACACTCAGGGGCAGCTGCAGTGGCTAATGTCTCGAGGACTGCAACATCGTTTGCTTACTGATATGGCAGGTGACCTTCTTCAGCCACAATGACAGTGGAAGTAGTACAATGGAAATTTTGGAAAACTCCTTAAAAGATTCTGTCTTAGGTAACTAGTATACACTTTCACAATAAACTATGGAAAATTCTGAAAGAGATGGGAATACCAGACCACCTGACCTGTCTCTTGAGAAATCTGTATACAGGTCAGGAAGCAACAGTTAGAACTGGACATGGAACAACAGACTTGTTCCAGTTAGGAAAAGGAGTACCTCAAGGCTGTACATGGTCACCCTGCTTATTTAACTTATATGCAGAGTACATCATGAGAAACACTGGACTGGAAGAAGCACAAGCTGGAATCAAGATTGCTGGGAGAAATATCAATAACCTCAGATATGCAGATGACACCACCTTTATGGCAGAAAGTGAAGAGGAACTAAAAAGCCTCTTGATGAAAGTGAAAGTGGAGAGTGAAAAAGTTGGCTTAAAGCTCAACGAAGATCATGGCATCTGGTCCCATCACTTCATGGGAAATAGATGGGGAAACACTGGAAACAGTGTCAGACTTTATTTTTTTTAGGCTCCAAAATCACTGTAGATGGTGACTGCAACCATGAAATTAAAAGACACTTACTCCTTGGAAGGAAAGTTGTGACCAACCTAGATAGCATATTCAAAAGCAGAGACATTACTTTGCCAACAAAGGTCCGTCTAGTCAAGGCTATGTTTTTTCCTGTGGTCATGTATGGATGTGAGAGTTGGACTGTGAAGAAGGCTGAGGGCCGAAGAATTGATGCTTTTGAACTGTGGTGTTGGAGAAGACTCTTGAGAGTCCCTTGGACTGCAAGGAGATCCAACCAGTCCATTCTGAAGGAGATCAGCCCTGGGATTTCTTTGGAAGGAATGATGCTAAAGCTGAAACTCCAGTACTTTGGCCACCTCATGCGTTGACTCATTGGAAAAGACTCTGATGCTGGGAGGGATTGGGGGCAGGAGGAGAAGGGGACGACAGAGGACGAGATGGCTGGATGGCATCACGCACTCGATGGGCGTGAGTCTGAGTGAACTCGGAGTTGGTGATGAACAGGGAGGCCTGGCGTGCTGCAATTCATGGGGTCTCAAAGAGTCGGACACGACTGAGTGAGTGAACTGAACTGAAGTGAACTGATACACTTTTTGTCCTTCTAATCTTTTTCATTGACACTACATGAGATGCACATCGATGCTTGGAGCAGTATCTGTACACCATGTTGAATCAACCTTGAGAATGAAAGACCTTTGGTGAGAAGGACAGAAAAAAAGAGAAGGAATCTGGTTCCTGGGATGTATGGAACCTCCATATCAGGCTGTTTTCTATCTCCAGACTTCTTTCATTTCATAAAGACAAATTTTTATATATTTTAGCCTTACCTTATTTTAAATTCTCTGATACAAATTCCAACCTACACCCTACTCAAAATTCAAAATTCCACAAGAGAATGTCCAGCCCTTATAGCTTTTGTGTCCACCCTTCATTTTGAATATAATATGGTTGCTTCATTTGTAGTTCCATTTGAAACGAACATCAGCAAGGGGAGATAATGTCCCCCAAATTAGGATGCTTTTAACGTAAGATGGGAATAGATATTTCATGGGCCAATTAACAATCAACATCCACCATAGGTAGATAGGTAAATAGATAATCTTCCTCAAAAGTCCTTATAAAAAGAATAATGTTTAAGTTATACATGTGATTTGCAAAAACATTCCTGAATTTAAATTAATTTACATTGATAAAACTTCTTCTTAAATTAACTCTCATTGAAGGCAAATATCATTACCACAAAGTATCTTCAGTAAAGCAGTAGTACAATATTGCTCAAATAGGTAGATCTGGGAAATTCCTTTAACTCAGTGAAGACTTTAGAGAATCCACAGTCTTTAGGAAATATATAAAAATGCATTTATCTAAACTGAGAGTCCTAATCTACTTTCATTGCCCAGCATCAGGAATGGAATCACTCTACACTGGTATAAAATCTTTAAAGACAACCACATAGAAATCCATTTCACATTATTTGGTGAAGTTATCTTTTAATGCTGAGTGACATATTAGGCTTTTAACTTGTGATCTTACAAATACTTTGATATTAGTCCCAGTTTAGGCAACTTATATACACTTTAAGTTAAGGAAACAGATCAAAATGGGTTAGAAACAGGTTTCCAAACCAAAATAATTTCCATAAATCATAGAGTTGCAAAGTGGAAGAATTAAAATTTAAACTTGAATCAATCTGATTACAAAAATCTAACTCTATTTATTAAAATGCCTCCCTAAGTTTTTCATGAGGCAATGAGAGAAAATATTTGAAAATATATAGACTACAGTATTTCTCAGGAATTGATGTTTGTGAATGTAACTGAAATAATAAATGTATGTAAAACAAGTCAGATATCTTTCCTTCAGTGATCATATATCCAGGAGAACAGACTTTCTCACCATGGACAGTCATGTGTTTATGGTGTATATGCAATAGCTGGAGCCCAGTACCCTCTCCCCATTTGTCAAACTTGACTGCATGTAGCTCATTTTATGTAGGTCGTGTCATGAAAACATTTGGGAGACACTGTCTTCTCTAACAGGAATACAACTTAGGTGTTCTTATCAGGGTTGCCAGATTTTTTAAATGTAAATATAAGATTTGATTTTGGTGTTGACCATCTGGTCATGTCCATGTATAGAGTCTTCTCTTGTGTTGTTGGAAGAAGGTGTTTGTTATGGCCAGTGCATTTTTTTTTTTGGCAAAACTCTATTAGTCTTTGCCCTGCTTCATTCCATTTTCCAAGGCCAAATTTTCCTGTTACTCCAAGTGTTTCTTGACTTCCTACTTTTGCATTCCAGTCCCCTATAATGAAAAGGGCATCTTTTTGGGGGTGTTAGTTCTAAAAGGTCTTGTAGGTCTTCATAGAACCATTCAATTTCAGCTTCTTCAGTGTTACTGGTTGGGGCATAGACTTGGATTACTGTGATATTGAATGGTTTGCCTTGGAAATGAACAGAGATCATTCTGTCGTTTTTGAGATTGCATCCAAGTACTGCATTTCGGACTCTTTTGTTGACCATGATGGGTTCTCCATTTCTTCTGAGGGATTCCTGCCCGCAGTAGTAGATATAATAGTCATCTGAGTTAAATTCACCCATTCCAGTCCATTTTAGTTCGCTGATTCCTAGAATGTCGACATTCACTCTTGCCATCTCTTGTTTGAGAACTTCCAGTTTGCCTTGATTCATGGACCTGACATTCCAGGTTTCTATGCAATATTGCTCTTTACAGCATCGGACCTTGCTTCTATCACCAGTCACATCCACAGCTGGGTATTCTTTTTGCTTTGGCTCCAACCATCCCTTCATTCTTTCTGGAGTTATTCCTCCACTGATATCCAGAAGCATATTGGGCACCTACTGACCTGGGGAGTTTCTCTTTCAGTATCTTATCATTTTGCCTTTTCATACTGTTCATGGGGTTCTCAAGGCAAGAATACTGAAGTGGTTTGCCATTCCCTTCTCTAGCGGACCACATTCTGTCAGATCTCTCCACCATGACCTGCCCATCTTGGGTTGCCCCACGGGCATTGCTTAGTTTCATTGAGTTAGACAAGGCTGTGGTCCTAGTGTGGTTAAAGTGGCTAGTTTTCTGTGAGTACAGTTTCAGTGTGTTTGCCCACTGATGCCCTCTTGCAACACCTACCATCTTACTTGGGTTTCTTTTACCTTGGGCGTGGGGTATATCTTCATGGCTGCTCTAGCAAAGCACAGCCATTGCTCCTTACCTTGGATGAGGGGTATCTCCTCACCACCGCTCTTCCTGAACACAAGAGAAGACTTTACAAATGGACATCACCAGATGGTCAACACCGAAATCAGATTGATTATATTCTTTGCAGCCAAAGATGGAGAACCTCTATACAGTCAGCAAAAACAAGACTAGGAGCTGACTGTGGCTCAGACCATGAACTCCTTATTGCCAAATTCAGACTGAAATTGAAGAAAGTAGGGAAAACCACTAGACCATTCAGGTATGACCTAAATCAAATCCCTTATGATTATACAGTGGAAGTGAGAAATAGATTTTAGGGCCTAGATCTGATAGATAGAGTGCGTGATGAACTATGGAATGAGGTTCATGACATTGTACAGGAGACAGGGATTAAGACCATCCCCATGGAAAAGAAATGCAAGAAAGCAAAATGGCTGTCTGGGGAGGCCTTACAAATAGCTGTGAAAAGAAGAGAAGCAAAAAGCAAAGGAGAAAAGGAAAGATATAAGCATCTGAATGCAGAGTTCCAAAGAATAGCAAGAAGAAATAATAAAGCCTTCTTCAGCGATCAATGCAAAGAAATAGAGGAAAACAACAGAATGGGAAAGACTAGAGATCTCTTCAAGAAAATCAGAGATACCAAAGGAACATTTGATGAGCTCGATAAAGGACAGAAATGATATGGACCTAACAGAAGCAGAAGATATTAAGAAGAGATGGCAAGAATACACAGAAGAACTATACAAAAAAGATCTTTACAACCCAGATAATCACGATGGTGTGATCACTGACCTAGAGCCAGACATCCTAGAATGTGAAGTCAAGTGGGCCTTTGAAAGCATCACTACGAACAAAGCTAGTGGAGGTGATAGAATCCCAGTTGAGCTATTCCAAATCCTGAAAGATAACGCTGTGAAAGTGCTGCACTCAATATGCCAGCAAATTTGGAAAACTCAGCAGTAGCCATAGGACTGGAAAAGGTCAGTTTCCATTCCAATCCCAAAGAAAGGCAATGCCAAAGAATGCTCAAACTACTGCACAATTGCACTCATCTCATACGCTAGTAAAGTAATGCTCAAAATTCTCCAAGCCAGGCTTCAGCAATATGTGAACTGTGAACTTCCAGATGTTCAAGCTGGTTTTAGAAAAGGCAGAGGAACCAGAGATCAAATTGCCAACATCTGCTGGATCATGGAAAAAGCAAGAGAGTTCCAGGAAAACATCTATTTCTGCTTTATTGACTATGGCAAAGCCTTTGACTGTGTGGATCACAATAAACTGTGGAAAAATCTGAAAGAGATGGGAATACCAGACCACCTGATCTGCCTCTTGAGAAATTTGTATGCAGGTCAGTAAGCAACACTTAGAACTGGACATGGAACAACAGACTGGTTCCAAATAGGAAAAGGTGTACATCAAGGCTGTACATTGTTGCCCTGTTCATTTAACTTATATTCAGATAACATCATGAGAAACGCTGGATAGGAAGAAACACAAGCTGGAATCAAGATTGCTGGGAGAAATATCAATAACCTTAGATATGCAGATGACACCACCCTTATGGCAGAAAGTGACGAGGAACTCAAAAGCCTCTTGATGAAGGTGAAAGTGGAGAGTGAAAAAGTTGGCTTAAAGTTCAACATTCAGAAAATGAAGATCATGGCACCTGGTCCCATCACTTCCTGGGAAATAGATGGGTAAATAGTGGAAACAGTGTCAGACTTTATTTTTCTGGGCTCCAAAATCACTGCAGATGGTGACTGCAGCCATGAAATTAAAAGACACTTACTCCTTGGAAGGAAAGTTGTGACCAACCTAGATAGCATATTCAAAAGCAGAGACATTACTTTGCCAACAAAGGTTCGTCTAGTCAAGGCTATGGTTTTTCCTGTGGTCATGTATGGATGTGAGAGTTGGACTGTGAAGAAGGCTGAGCGCCGAAGAACTCATGCTTTTGAACTGTGGTGTTGGAGAAGACTCTTGAGAGTTCCTTGGACTGCAAGGAGATCCAACCAGTCCATTCTGAAGGAGATCATCCCTGGGATTTCTTTGGAAGGAATGATGCTAAAGCTGAAACTCCAGTACTTTGCCACCTCATGTGAAGAGTTGACTCATTGCAAAAGACTCTGATGCTCGGAGGGATTGAGGGCAAGAGGAGAAGGGGATGACAGAGGATGAAATGGCTGGATGACATCACTGATTCGATGGATGTGAATCTAAGTGAACTCTGGGATTTGGTGATGGACAGGGAGGCCTGGCGTGCTCTGATTCATGGGGTTCCAAATTGTCGGACACGACTGAACGACTGATCTGATCTGAAATATAAGATACCCAATTAAATTTTATTTTCAGATAAATCCAATGTAATTTTTTAAAAATATATAAAGTGTCATATATCCCATGCCATGTTATGGAGGGCATATTAACACCAATTTTTTTTTTTTTTCTTACTGAACGTCCTGTATTTTACCTGGCAATTCTGATTTGTATAGGCTTTTATCTATACCTCTATGATACTCACATAGCTGTTTCTATTTTAGTCAGTATAGTGACCTCAATTTATAAATCATTTCTGGAACACAAATGAAAAAAACAGGATTAGACTCTGTAATGAAAAGGGATATTTCTTGGATGAAGCATTTCATTAATGCCAAGATGAAACATATTTGTGAATGTCTTGGTCATTAGCCTTACAAGTCCACTAAGGTCTTATTGCAGTATGGCTTTCAATTTCTAAAGTCTCAGGGATACATCATTTAATTACTGGAAAGTTATTACTCTGAATACATTTTTAAAATGTTTAAGAAAATGACCATGTATTCTATGTTTTCTCACAGCAGTAAATGAAGTCCTCATGCTTTCAGATTCTCCTCCCCGAAACTGGCTTCTGCCTGTGCTATTGCTCACCCTCCTGAGCTACATGAGGTCATTCTTTGCTGGTGTGCGTACAACTCTGACTTTTTGGGAGATGAAAATATCTTCCATTTTCTATCCTACACCCAGCATGAGATCTTTCCCTCATTCCTGGAGAGTGTGGTTTTTCTTTTACCCCCTTCAAATGACAAAAACATCATAAAGCACTTTCAGTGCTTGCCAAGGTCTGAATTATTTAATTTGAAATAGCACCCCGTGTGGGGCATGTAAATCATGTCTCCTTTCAGCTGCATCCAGTGCATTTTAGTTCATTTTCCTTCTCTTCAGTAAAAAGTGAAAGAAAGATAGAGTTTTCAGATTTTACTCCAATCATCAGGAATCTATACTTTCAGTTTTCAAAAATCTGAACTATGGAAATATATATATATATATATACACACACATATATACACACACACATATATACATATAAGCACATTATTGTTTTAATTTCTATTTTAAAATAAATACTTTGCAAAAAATTGTTGAAATGAAACTATTCATGTAACTATTACGATCTTTTATAGTTTATGAAGAAAATAACTTCTTTCAGTGAATTTTTCATTAACAATGATTTTTTTTTAGTTTCCTTTTTATATTAATAAATGGCATCCTGTTATTCTTTCCCAGAATAAAGATAAAGGTAGCCTCAAAGGTAAATTGTGTTCCAACTTTTAGGAAATTAAATGTACAAATTATACATCATACTTTTTTCCAGTTTCTTCTGTCATACTCTGAGAAACATGTGAAGTTTCATTTTCACCCTAGGCATTAATTATGCCTATAATGTAATTATATCATGTATGCATGATATCTTTTTTCTAAACTGTTTATTTTAGTTTCCATTTTTAAAAATCTATATTGAATAATTTTCATGAAGTACTATGCCATTTAATAATCCTTTAGTTAGAAGTTTTCTAAGCTATACAAACAGTTCTATGTTAATATGCACTGTTGTACAAAGAAATAAACCATCTGCAAGAACTTGATTCATTAATATTTATTTTATTTTCTACTGGCTTTCAAAAACTGGTAAATATATCTTAAGTGTAGGAAAAGTCATTTTCCTATGAAGATGTCTCCAGATTCTAAGCCTCCCTTTACCAAAAGAATGGTTCAGTGGTTCTTATAAAATTCCAAAGCAAGGGATTAGGAAGAAATCTTGCCAGAACAGTTTAGATTTCTAAAAACTGATATATAAATATCAGTTCAGTTCAGTCGCTCAGTCGTGTCTGAATCTCTGTGACCCAATGAATCGCAGCATGCCAGGCCCGCCTGTCCATCACCAACTCCCAGAGGTCACCCAAACTCATGTCCATCCAGTTGGTGGTGTCATCCAGCTATCTCATCCTCTGTCATCTCCTTTTCCTCCTGCTCCCAATCCCTCCAAGCATCAGAGTCTTTTCTAATGAGCCAACTCTTCGCATGAGGTAAGTATTGGAGTTTCAGCTTCAGCATCAGTCCTTCCAAAGAACACCCAGGACTGATCTCCTTTAGAATGGACTGGTTGGATCTCCTTGTATTCCAAGGGACTCTCAAGAGTCTTCTCCAACACCACAGTTCAAAAGCATCAGTTCTTCAGCACTCAGCTTTCTTCACAGTCCAACTCTCACATCCATACATGACTACTGGAAAAACCATAGCTTTGACTAGATGGACCTTTGTTGGCAAAGTAATGTTTCTGCTTTTTAATATGTTATCTAGTTGGTCATAACTTTCCTTCCAAGGAGTAAGCGTCTTTTAATTCCATGGCTGCAATCACCATTTACAGTGATTTTGGAGCCCCCAAAAAAATAAAGTCTGACGCTGCTTCTACTGTTTCCCCACCTATGTCCCATGAAGTGATGGGACCAGATGCCATGATCTTAGTTTTCTGAATGTTAAGCTTTAAGCCAACTTTTTCACTCTCTTCTTTAACTTTCATCAAGAGGCTTTTTAGTTCCTCTTCACTTTCTGCCATAAGGGTGGTGTCATCTGCATATCTGAGGTTATTGATATTTCTCCCGGCAATCTTAATTTCAGCTTGTGCTTCTTCCAGCCTAGCGTTTCTCATGATGTACTCTGCATATAAGTTAAATAAACATGGTGACAATATACAGCCTTGACATACTCCTTTCCTATTTGGAACCAGTCTGTTGTTCCATGTCCCGTTCTGTTGCTTCCTGGCTTGCATATAGGTTTCTCAAGAGGCAGGTCAGGTGGTCTGGTATTCCCATCTCTTTCAGAATTTTCCACAGTTGATCGTGATCAATATAGTTATATACAAAAATATGTAGCTAAATATCATTTTACATAGCATATACAAGTATATTCATAATTTTATACTATTGAAAATATTAATATTGTAAACTGCAAAGTATTATGACTTTCCTTCATACATTCCATAAAAACATTTCCCTGTAACTTATCACTTATCACTAAACTTTTAGTACAAATTAGCACATGTAAGAAGCACAATGTTCAGTGAGCATAGTGTCTTGAGGAGAAGCTAAAGTTAAATAAAGAGTTCTAGGTGTTTTGGCAGAATAAAACAGGCTTTGAAGAACCTCGGAAATGAGGG
Source organism: Bos taurus (assembly GCF_002263795.3). NCBI lineage: Eukaryota > Metazoa > Chordata > Mammalia > Artiodactyla > Bovidae > Bos > Bos taurus. The sequence continues at coordinate 42,070,217 of NC_037339.1, read as the reverse complement.
CAATTTCAACCAAGGGAAACTAGATCTCACTAAAAAATACACATTAGTGGTGAGATAATTTAGACCAGGCAGGAAAATCATGTTTCAAGAAAATGGATAAAAATATTTTCTTGCAAATGTTCTGATAGTAGAAATTAATTCAATAGATCATTGTTAGGCTAGGCATTAACAACTGATTCCAGTATTAGTTACTATTGTACCTTGGCCAGGATATTGTCAATCTTATTATGATTCAGTCTAAATGTGAAAATATGAGAATTTTTGTGCTTGTATATTTCTATTGATGCACTCCAACCTGATCTAAGTTACTATACAATCTTGTTAGTGAAGAATTTATGTTTCATGAATGTGCCTGCACTATTCTCAGTTGAACTATTTCCTTAGTAGAATACATTTTGAGTAATCTCTAAAGTGTTTTTCTCAGTGTATCTTATTTTAGTTATTTTGCATAGATGATTTCTGTGATTTTCTTTGTGTCAACAATAAAAGAAGAATCAGCTGATATTTTGGTTTCAAAAGTTGTTTAAACATAAAAGGATACTTCTGTCAACATATTTGTAAAATAATATTCTGAAAGACATGAATTTTGATGGCTTGCTTTGCTAAAATATTAAATAAGCTTAAACATAATCACCTCCTCTGGGACTAGAACAGTTCTCTTGCCATGACACTGCTTGCCATTGGTGAAATTAATCTATTTTTCTTTCAATGTGAACCACCTTGTTATAGAAGATAGTTGTGGTTTTCTCTACCATAATTGTGACTAGAATGCTTGTTCTTTTTGTTAGTTTGTAAGATTTCTTCATGAACATTTTGATATTATTTTGAACTTGAGAAAGATGCTTCCCTTGTGCACCCAGTTTAATAAATATTCTAGCTACAGTCTCTGTCCTGGCTTTCAAGGTCCTACCCTCATCAAAATAAGCATTGAAGTCTTCATTGTAATCCTGACATAGCTCATGGGAAATGATAGTGATATATTCCATCAGTACTCCGGAAGCTCAATTTTGGATGAAGATCCCAGAAACTCTCTTTAATTCCTTCTTTGAAATTCAGATCCTAGTCACTTAGCTTGATAACCCCCTCCTTTTTTTTTTTTTTAATGTCGTCCTCTTTTCTTCAATAGTTTAAAAATCATGTTATTTTAGTTGGTCCTTTTTCTTATTTTTAGATTTAATTTTAGAATGTATGTGAGATATTGAATGATTTTTTTATAAAGACATTGGACAACTTTATTAGAACATAACCCAGAGTTACATTTTCCAGAGAAGTCCTACAAGCATACCTCGCTGGTTCTCATAGATGACACCATTTTGACTAAAACAAGTAGGTTTTGTGTCTCCTGGCAATCTGAAGAGCTGGGGGAATTGGAGTAAGAATTTATGAATGGAGGAAGATGTGTAATGGGTGGGGTTGGTGGAGGGTAAAGGTGGAGGGGTGTGGATGGCACCAGCTGTAGACACAGTGAGAGACCTACAGTAGATTTTTTACTGGTGAGAGTCAAATGACTATTTAATGTGAGCCGTACTATATTTGTCAAGATAACTAGTCAAACCTGTCATTTATTCCAATATCAATTAAATCTAAATCCAAAGACAGTTTCTGAGAACAAGAAGATACAACATCTCTACTAGAACATACTTGAGCTTTGAATGACTGTTGCTTGCATTAGTCTAGGATGGATTTCATTTTCTAGAAGGCAGGAACTTCTATGACTGTCTGCTTTATTCAATCAAATTTAGCCCAGTCTCTCTGAATCTCTTTAAAGTATATGCAACTAATGTCTTTAGGATTCCAATTGGCTGCTTTTTGGCTGGATTGTTCTGAGAGAGTTCTGTGTCTTTTGGAATGATACCATCTATCTGCAATGGAGCAAGTAGCACAGGCATCTTGTAGACCTTCAGTACTGGAAAGTCATCATGACTTCTGAGAAACATTGCTGTCCATGTGTGCATTTTTAATTGTATGTGCAGGGTTCATGGGTAATACTCATTTCTTCTCAGTCACTTCATCTTTGAATTGGCATTCTGCTATGGTCTGAATGTTTGTGTTTCCCCCAAATTCATAAGTTGAAATTATGATATCCTATGTGATGGTATTGGGGGGGGGTGCTGTAGAGTAGTGATTAGCTCTTAAAGTGGAGCCCTTATGAGTGGGGTTAGTGCTTTAATATAAGAGACTCTGTGGGTTTCCCAGGTGGTGCATTAGTAAAAAATCTGCTTGCCACTACAAGAGAAATCAAAGTTGTGGGTTCAATCCCTGGGTTGGGAGGATCCCCTGGAGAAGGAAATGACACCCACTCCAGCATTCTTGCCTGGAAAATTCCATGAACAAAGGACCTGATGGTCTATAGTCCATGGGGCTGCAAAGAGTTGGATGTGACTGAGCTCACACAGCACATATAAGAGATTCCACAAGGACTCCTTGCCTTTAGCCAGGTGAGGACACAGCGAGAAGTCTGTGATCTAAAAGGAGATTCTCTCTTGACCACACAGCTACCCTGATTTCAGACTTCCAGCCTCTAAAACTGGGAGAAACAATTTTCTGTTGTTTAAAAGCCCCCTGACTCATTCTGCGGTAATTTGTGAAGCTACCTGAAACATGTTATTTTCCTACTTTCCACCTTAGAACTGAATCAAAGATCAGTTCCCTTGAATTATGATCTTCTTCCTTTGAATTAAATTCTGTGAGTCTGGTCAGTTTCCAGCAGTGACACACTCATCTGAATGAGCTTCACCAGCAGGATGAATATCTTTCATGGCTCCATCATCCATAGTTCTGCTCTTCCATAGACACACTCCTCACTCTCATGCTGTCTAAATCTCCCATCCCACTCGCTCTAGCTTCCAGTGTAGGCTATGAAGCCAGTATCACAGTGGCTGCTACACTACTACAACCAGTGTACTGCTGCTCTGATATTTTGAGAAATAAATAAACCTAAAATTCTTCAAGATAATTTCCATCTGAAGAAAACAGGCATTGAAAGAGGCATAAACCTTTAAGAGATCACAATTGCTTTGACAAACAATTGTTTCTAGAAAGAATTTAATTTTTTTCCCCTGAAATCAATGGTGTTAGCATTTATGATTCAATTAACAGTATATTGACTTCACAGAAATAGTTGTAATTGGATTGGAATTGTAGAATTCAGCATCCAATAAGACTTTTAAATCACCTAAGTCACATAATAGAAACTATAATTTTGTATATAATAAAACTATTAGTGAGAGATAGCCTTTCTGTCTTACAACCCACCTAAACCACAAGCAGAAATTCACTGAAATCCTACTCTATAGTAAGCTCCATTTCTGGAAATAGTTTATAGTATTCCTCTTTAAATATAAGAGCAGCATATTTCAAGGAACTCTAATACACTGTTTACCAATGCACTTTTTTTGCTACTATTGTCTTTAATTTTTCTGCTTTGAACTAATTTCTATACTAGACAATTACATTCTAGTATTACAATGTAATACTAGATATTACATTCTTGGAGTATTTCAAAGCTTGGATTCAAAAGATTTTCACTTTATTTTAATTGGGCAAACAAATAAAGAAAATTTTCTCACAGTGCTAGTATCCAGCATTAAAACACTTTTAAATAATGTCATTTTCTGGCATTTATTGACATTTAACAATCAGTAGTTTTCATGACATCCAGTCTTCAAGTGGACCTTAGGAAGCATCACTATGAACAAAGCTAGTGCAGGTGATGGAATTCCAGCTAAGCTAGTTCAAAGCTTAAAAAGATGATGTTGTTAAAGTGCCACACACATTATGCCAGCAAATTTGGAAACCTCAGCAGTAGCCACAAGACTGGAAAAAGTCAGTTTTCATTCCAATTCCAAAGAACGGTAATGTTGAAGAATGTTTAAATTACTGCACAGTTGCATTCATCTCACATGCTATCAAGGTGATATTTAAAATCCTTCAAGCTAGGCTTCAACGAGAAGTAAAACAAGAACCCCCAGACATTCAAGCTGGATTTAGAAAAGGCAGAGGAACCACAAATCAAATTGTCAACATCTAGTGGATTTTATAAAAAGCAAGATAATTCCCGAAAAGCATCTACTTCTGCTTCATTGACTATGCTAAAAGCATTGACTGTGTGGATCATGACAAAATATGAAAAATTCTTCAAGAAATGTGAACATCAGACTACCTTACCTATGAAACCTGCGTGAAGTCAAGAAGTAACAGTGAGAACCTGACATGGAACGGCAGACTGGTTACAAATTTGGAAAGGAGTATGTCAAAGCTGTATACTGTTACCCTGCTTATTTAATATATATGCAGAGTACATCATGTGAAATTCCAGGCTAGATGAAACACAAGTTGAAGTCAAGATTACCAGAAGAAATATCAATAACCTCAGATATGCAGATGATACCACCCTTATGGCAGAAAGCAAAGAGGAACTAAAGAGTCTCTTCATGAAAGTGAAAGAGGAGAGTGAAAAACTGGCTTAAAACTCAACATTCAAAAAACAAAGATCATGGCGTCCGGTCCCACCACTTCATGGCAAATAGATAGAAAAACAATAGAAACAGTGACAGACTTTATTTTCTTAAGATGCAGATGGTGACTGCAGCCATGAAATTAAAAGACACTTGCTCCTTGGAAGAAAAGTTATGGCCAACCTAGACAGCATATTAAAAAGCAGACATCATTTGCCAACAAAAGTCCATATAGTCAAAGCTATGTTTTTTCCCATTGTCATGTATGGATGTGAGAGTTGGACCATAAAGAAGGCTAGGTGCTGAAGATTGATGGTTCTGAACTGTGGTGTTAGAGAAGACTCTTGAAAGTCTATGGACTGCAAGGAGATCTAACAAATGAATCCTAAAGAAAACTAGTCCTGAATATTCACTGGATGGACTGATGCTGAAGCTCAAATACTTTGGCCACCTAATGTGAAGAGCCCACTCATTAAAAATGACCCTGGTGTTGTGTAAGGTTGAAGACAGGAGGAGAAGGGGACAACAGAGAATGAGATGGGTGGATGGCATCACTGACTCATGGTACATGAGTTTGAGCAAGCTCCGGGAAATGGGAATGAACAGGGAAGCCTGACGTGCTGCAAGTCCATGGGGTTGCACAGAGTCAGACGCAACTTTGCAACTGAAAAGCTAAGTCTTTTAGCCTTCATAGACTTTTTTTTTTTTTTTTTTTTGTAACTTGAATTTAATTATCTTTCATTTCTTTTCATTTTTGGGGGAAAATTGATCCCTTAGAAACTATCAGTTAAGAAAGTTTTTTTCAGTTATAGTAATTGTTTTAATTTGGGTAAAGCTAATCTATTAGAGAAAGATATTTAGTATAGAATGGTTTGCATAATGAATTTCTTTTAATTTAACAATCTAATTCATAATCCAACAAAGTTTGCAGTAAAGGACATGGTCTGTTTTGTTGCCCCTCAACTCTATTGTTGTAGCTTAAAAGTAACAGTAGATAGTAAATGAATTAATGAGCCTTACCATGTTCCAATAACACTGTTTTTATAAAGAAGTCTGTAGCTTCTCTGCTCTTGATGTAGAGAAAAGCAGTCAGGATTGGTAGAACAGCTCTGTCATTTGTACCATAAGGATTTTGCAGTTTCTCTAGATATCACTGTATCTCAGCAAATGATCCAAGTACCATCTAAAGGAGCAAAGGAAGGAAGTGAGTGTCTAGGATGTAGAACATAATCTTAAAGAAGGCTGTAGTGTTCACTTACTAACCCCTGCTCATATGTAGCCAGTGGTCTGATACAATGAGACTATAGCTGGCCACTTATGAGAAAAGATGAAGGATTCTAAGCTAAAAGAAGAAACTGGAATATGGATACTGGAGGCTTTTAAAAGTTTCCACAATATTACACATCTCCTAGATCTTGGACACATTTATTCCTTTCATAAGGATAATTCAAGTATTATCAAGTTACTGCATTCAATTGGAAGTCTGGGGTATTGGCACAAAGACTAGTCCTCACCCTGACATATGGGTGTGGCTTCTTGAAACGCTAGCAAGCTATAAGCTAATAAATCATCTTGCACTTTTTCAAACTCAATATTCAAAAAGACATACAGACAGGATAGTCACAATAAATGATTTCATTTAAAAACTGGAAAAATATTTAGAAAATACAGCAGTCAGTCATCTACAACTGTTGTAAAACATTTCTGGTCAGCAATATTGAATACTACCTGAAATGACATACGCTTACCTTTAAAAATGTGTGGGATTAGGACAAGAGTACCACAAAAATATATCCAATTTCTTTAATTTTTATATATAAATATACATATATTGAACCATTCAGTCAAGTTCAACTCTTACTGACCCCATAGACTGTAATACAACATGCTTCCTCATCCATAACCAACTCCCGAAGCTTACTCAAATTCATGTCCATTGAGTCAGTGATGCCATCCAAACATCTCATCCTCTGTCGTACCTTTGCCTCCTGCCTTCAACATTTCCCAGAATCAGGGTCTTTTCCAATGAGTCGTTCTTCACATCAGGTGGCCAAAGTACCGGAGCTTCAGCCTCAGCATCAGTCCTTCCAATGAATATTCAGGACAGATTTCCTTTAGGATTGAGTCCTTTGATCTCCTTGCTGTCTAAGGGATTCTCAAGAGTTTTCTCCAACACCCCAGTTCAAAAGCATTAATTCTTTAACGCTCAGCTTTCTTTATAGTCCAGCTCTCATATCCATGCATGACTACTGGAAAAACCATAGCTTTGACTAGACAGACCTTGGTTGACAAAGTACTGTTTCTGCTTCTTAATATGCTGTCTACGTTGGCCATAACTTTTCTTCCAAGGAGCAAGCATCTTTTAATTTCATGGTTGCAGTCAACATCTGCAGTGATTTTGGAGCCCAAGAAAATAAACTCTGTCACTGTTTCCATTGTTTCTCCATATATTTACCATGAAGTGATGGGACCAGATGCCATGATCTTAGTTTTTTGAAAGTTGACTTTTAAGCCAGCTTTTTCACTCTCCTCTTTGATTTCATCAATAGGCTCTTTAGTTCTTCTTTCCTTTCTGCCTTAAGAGTGGTGTCATTTGCATATCTGAAGTTACTGATATTTCTCCTGGCAATCTTGATTCTAGCTGGTGTTTCATCCAGGGTTGCATCACATGATATAATCTGCATATAAATTAAATAAGGAGGTTGACAATATATAGCCTTTATGTACTCCTTTCCCAATTTGGAAAACAGTCCATTGTTCTATATCCAGTTCTAACTGTTTCTTCTAAACGTGCATACAGATTTCTCAGGAGGCAGATAAGGTGATCTTGTATTCTTATCTCTTGTAGAATTTTTCACAGTTTGTTGCGAACCAGAGTCAATGGGTCTAGCATAGTCAATGAAGCAGATGTAGATGTTTTCTGGAATTCTCTTGCTTTTTCTATGATCCAATGGATGTTGGCAATTTGATCTCTAGTTCCTCTGCCTTTTCTAAATCCAGCTTAAACAGATGGAAGTTGTTGGTTCATGAACAGTTGAAGCCTAGTTTGGAGACTTTTGAGCATTATTTTGCTAGTGTGTGAGATGAGTGCAATTGTGCAGTAATTTGAACATTCTTTGGCACTGACTTTCTTTGGGATTGGAATGCAATCTGACACTTTCCAGTCCTGTGGCCACTGCTGAGTTTTCCAGATTTGCTGGCCTATTTGAGCTGAGCTCCAGTCAGCTTCCAGTCCTGTTTTTGCTGACCCTAGAACTTCTCCATATTTGGCTGCAAAGAACATAATCAATCTGATTTCAGTATTGACCATCTGGTGATGTCCATGTGCAAAGGTCATTTCTTGTGTTTTTGGAAGAGGGTGTTTGCTATGATCAGTGCATTCTCTTGGCAAAACTGTTATCCTTTGCCCTGCTTCATTTTGTACTCCAAGGCCACACTTGCCTGTTACTCCGGGTATATCTTGGCTTTCTACTTTTGCATTCAAGTAACCTACAATTAAAATGGCATCTTTTTTTGGTGTTAGTTCTAGAAGATCTTGTATGTCTTCATAGAACCACTCAATTTCAGATTCTTCAGCATTATTGGTTGGGGCATTGACTTGGATTACTGTGTTATTGAATGGTTTGCCTTGGAATGAACAGAAATCATTCTGTAATTTTTGAGATTGTACCCAAGTACTGTATTTCAGACTCTTTGTTGGCTATGACAGCTACTCCATTTATTTTAAGGGATTCTTGCCCGTTTATTTTAAGGGATTTATTTTAAGTAGATGTAATGATTATCTGAATTAAGTTCATCTATTTTAGTCCATTTTAGCTCATTAATTCCTAAAGTGTTGATGTTCACTCTTGCTGTCTCCTGTTTGACCACTTCAAATTTACCTTGATTAATGGACCTTATATTCATGCAGGTTCCTATGCAATATTGCTCTTCATAGTATTGAACTTTACTTCCATCACCAGTCCCATACACAACTGGGTGTTGTTTTTGCTTTGGCTCAGCCTCTTCTTTCTTTCCTAAGCTATTTCTCCACTCTTCTCCAGCAGCATATTGGGCATCTATGGACCTGGGGAGTTCGTCTTTCTGTGTCATATATTTTTGCCTTTTCATACTGTTTATAGGGTTCTCACTGGCAAATGGTTTGCCATTCCCATCTCCAGTAGACCACATTTTCTCAGAACTCTCCACCATGACCCATCTGTCTGGGTGGCCTTATAAGGTATGGCTCATTATTTCATTGAGTTAGACAAGGCTGTGATCCATGTAATTGGTTTGATTAGTTTTTTCTGATTGTGGATTTCATTCTGTCTGCCCTCTGACTCATAAGGATAAGAGGCTTTTTGAAGCTTCCTAATGGGAAGTACTGGCTATGGGTGAAACTGGGTCTTGCTCTAATGGGAAGGGCCATCCTCAGTAAATCTTTAATACAATTTTCTGTCGATGAGTGGGTTTGTGTTCCCTCCCTGTAGTTTGAACTGAGGCTAGACTATGGTAGAGGTAATGGTGGTAATGGCAACCTCCTTCAAAGGATTCATGCCAATATGTCCCATGGCTCCCAGGACTATTGTATTCAGTGCCCCTGACCCTGTAGCAGGCCACTATTGATCCACGCCTCTGCTGGACACTCCTGGACACTCAAGGCAAGTCTGGCTCAGTCTCTTGTGGCATCACTGCTCGTTTCTTCTGGATCCTGGTGCTCACAAGGTTTTGTTTGTGCCTTCTAAGAGTCTGTTTCCCCAGTCCTGTGGAAGTTCTGTAATCAAATCCCACTGGCCTTCAAAGTCCTTCCCTATATATATAGTGACAACTATCAAATTGTGTTCTGTGGTCTTAATTTGGAAAAAAGAAATGTTCCTTACAACAACAACAATATAATTTTAACACAAATCTATAGTCTTTGAAATATTTAATGTCAACTAAATATCTTAAAACTACAAAATGTAAATATTACTGCTTATGTCAGTGTTCTGTTAACCAGCCATCCTTTTTTGAATGAACTACCATATATCATAAATGGTATTCTGTTAGCAATATGTCTTGTGAGACAGCTATTTTTAAATCATTATATTTTACAGTTTTTGCTTCAGTGCATTTTGGGAAAATTCTCTCTTCTGAGTCAGTAGCAACTGGTATTACTAATACACATGGTAGAGCAATATTTAGATTCAGAAATCAACCATGAATTTTCTATGTGATATTTACATGTTGTCTCATAATTGCAGAAAATTTTACAACAATATTTTGAGTCTAACATATAAATTGTATGTGTTTATGCTAAGTCACTTCAGACTGTAGCCTGCCAGGCTCCTCCATCAATGGGATTTTCCAGGCAAGAATACTGGAATGGGTTACCATTTCCTTCTCCAGGGGATCTTCCCAATCCAGAGATTGAACCAGGTCTTATTTCTCCTGCATTGGCAGATTGGTTCTTAACCACTAGCACCACCTAGGAAGCCCAACATATAAGTTACTATTCATTATATCCTGACTTTTTAAATCATTCTTAAATGAGCATCTAGAGCCAAAGAATATTTCCTGTATTCTTTCTGCTTTAAAATGTTCACTACTGGTATATTATTATAAAAATGAGAGTAGTAGGGAATTGCTTAATTTAATACTCTTTTCAATTTAGACTACATGGCAAAACATAGTAACCTTACAAATAATCTTCATAACATTTAATTTGAAGTTTCCTTGTTTATGAATTATTCCATTTGTGCATTTTTACATCCTTGCTCTATGTTTCTTATATTATTTTGAGTAGTCACTTTAGCTGTATATTTTTTACCCACTTTCAATTTACTTAAATCACTTTTCTTAATTTTTAAAGAGTGTTTTAAAGTGAAATCACCAATGATAGACCTATTTTTGTAAGCTTTTCTAGCAATATACATAATAATCAACAGTTTGTATTAAATAACTATAAAGATATGATTGAAAATTAATTTTATGTCAATGGCTACAGTTTCCTCTTTATAGAAGAATGCTTTGTTATTTTGAATATATCTTCTCTTGTATGTAATATAAAGTTTCAAATAGTCTAAATTAAATCTAATTATTTTAATAATGTTTAGTTGACATTCTTAGGATTTGTTCTTGAAAGACTTTAATGCAAAAAGTGATAAAAATATCAGCAAGGTATTCTACTTGGGTCAGATTCAGAAACTATAATATTTGTTCTTTGATTTATTCCAAACAATGTCATTGCTTCCAGTATACTTGAAAATATGTTTCCTCATTTCAATGCAAAGCAACGTACTCTAGGTTTTTATTATCTGTAAAGTTTCAAAAAGTATAGTATTATACTTTATAGGCATAATGCTTATTGATGCTGCTGCTGCTGCTGCTGCTGCTGAGTCGCTTCAGTCGTGTCTGACTCTGTGCGACCCCATAGATGGCAGCCCACCAGGCTCCCCCATCTCTGGGATTCTCCAGGCAAGAACACTGGAGTGGGTTGCTATTTCCTTCTCCAATGCATGAAAGTGAAAAGTGAAAGTGAAGCTGCTCAGTCGTGTCCGACTTGCAGCGACCCCAGGGACTGCAACCTACGAGGCTCCTCTGTCCATGGGATTTTCCAGGCAAGAGTACTGGAGTGGGTTGCCATTGCCTTCTCCATAATGCTTATTATGTATATTTAAATTAAAATAATATAAATTGTTTAATATTTCAAAATGTACCATAGGTGCCTTGTGAACCTGTTGAGAATACTGCAGTAGTTTGCGAGCAATTTCTTGAACATGTGCACAGTGCTTAGCCATTTAGTCTTGTCCGATTCTTTGTGACCCTGTGGACTGCAGCCCGCCAGGCTCCTCAGTCCATGGGGATTATCCAGGCAAGAATACAGGAGTGGGTTGCCATTTCCTACTCCAAGGCAGCTTCTCAACCCAAGGATCAAAACCAGGTCTCCCACACTGCAGGTGGATTCTTTACCACCGGAGCCACCAGGGAAACCCACGTGAACATGTAGAGGGATATAAAAAGAAACAAGAAATTTATAATCACTATCCAGAAATTGTTATGGAAGACTCATGAATTCTTGCTATTTGGAAAGATACGGAAATAACCGTGGTGTGTTTCTAGTCTCCACATCTTCACTTTCCACAGAACCAATGTCCTCTAATAAGAACAAAATGCACAAAAAATTAAATTGTTTGGGTACATATATAGCCAAAATGACAGAATGATCTCTGTTCGTTTCTAAGGCAAACCATTCAATATCACAGAAATCAAAATCGATGCCCAACAATTAACACTGAAGAAGCTGAAGTTGAAAGATTCTAGGAAGACTTACAAGACCTTCTAGAGTTAACACCACAAAAATATGTCCATTTCATTATAGGGGACTGGAATGCAAAAGTAGGAAGCCAAGAAACACTTGGAGTAACAGGAAAATTTGGTCTTGGAGAACAGAACGAAACAGGCAAAAGGCTGATAAAGTTCTGCCAAGAGAATGAACTAGTCATAGCAAACATCCTCTTACAATAACACAAGAGAAGACTCGACACACGAACATTACCAGATGGCCAACACTGAAGTCAGATTAATTAAATTCTTTGCAACCAAAGATGCAGAAGCTCTATACAGTCAGCAAAAACAAGACCAGGAGCTGACTGTGGCTCAGATAATGAACTCCTAATTTACAAATTGACAAATTCAGACTTCAATTTAAGAAAGTGGGGGAAACGATTAGATCATTCAGTCGAGTCCAGTTCAGTTGCTCAGTCGTGTCACCTTTTATAGGTATGACCTAAAGCAAATCCCTAATGATTATACAGTGGAGTGAGAAATAGATTTAAGGGACGAGATCTGATAGACGGAGTGCCTGATCAATTATGGACGAAAGTTCGTGACATTGTAAAGGAGATAGGCATTAAGATAATCCTAAAGAAAAAGAAATGCAAAAAAGCAAAATGGCTGTCTGAAGAGGCTTTACAAATAGCTGAGAAAAGAAGAGAAGCAAAAACCAAAGGAGAAAAGGAAAGATATACCCATTTGAATGCAGACTTCCAAAGAATGGCAAGGAGAGATAAGAAAAGCTTCCTCAGAGATAAATGGAAAGAAATAGAGGAAACAATAGAATGGGGAAGGCGAGAGATCTCTTCAAGAAAATTAGAGATACCAAGAGAACATTTCATTGAAAGATGGGCTCAACAAAGGATAGAAATGGTATGGACATAACAGAAGCAGAAGGTATTAAGAAGAGGTGGCAAGAATGCATAGAACTGTACAAAACAGATCTTTATGACACAGTTAATCACAATGGTGTGATCACTCATCTAGAGCCAGACATCCTGGAATGTGAATTCACTGGGTCTTAGGAAGCATTGCTATGAACAAAGCTAGTGGAGGTGATGAAATTCCAGTTGAGCTATTTAAAATCCTAAAAGATGATGCTGTGAAAATGCTGCACTCAATAGGTCAGCAAACTTGGAAAACTCAGCAGTGGCCACAGGACTGGGAAAGATCAGTTTTCATTCCAATCCCTAAGAAAGGCAATGCCAAAAAATGCTCAAACTACCACACAATTGCACTCATCTCACATGCTAGTAAAGTAATGTTCAAAATTCTCCAAGCCAGGCTTCAGCAATATGTAAACCATGAACTTCCAGATGTTCAAGCTGGTTTTAGAAAAGGCAGAGGAACTAGAGATCAAATTGCCAATATCTTCTGGATCATTGGAAAAGCCAGAGAGTTCCAGGAAAATATCTATTTCTGCTTTATTGACTATGCCAAAGCCTTTGACTGTGTGGATCACAATAAACTGGAAAATCTGGAAGAGGTGGAAATACCAGAACACCCAACAAGCCTCTTGAGAAACCTGTATGCAGGTTAGGAAGCAAAAGTTAGAACTGGACATGGAACAACAGACTGGTTCCAAATAGGAAAAAGAGTACATCAAGGCTGTATATTGTCCCCCTGCTTATTTAACTTATATGCAGAGTACATCATGAGAAACGCTGGGCTGGAAAAAGCGCAAGCTGGAATCAAGATTGCTGGGAGATAGATCAATAACCTCAGATATGCAGATGACACCACTCTTAGGGCAGAAAGTGAAGAACTAAAGAGCCTCTTGATGAAAGTGAAAGAGAAGAGTGAAAAAGTTGGCTTAAAGCTCAACATTCAGAAAACTAAGATCATGGCAACTGATCCCATCACTTCATTGCAAATAGATGGGGAAACAGTGGCTGACTTAATTTTTGGGGGCTCCAAAATCACTACAGATGATGATGTAGCCATGAAATTAAAATACACTTACTCCTTGGAAGGAAAGTTATGACCAACCTAGACAGCATATTCAAAAGCAGAGACATTACTTTGCCAAAAAGGTCCTTCTAGTCAAGGCTGTTTTTCCAGTAGTTATGCATGGATGTGAGAATTGGATTATAAAGAAACCTGAGTACCAAAGAACTGATGCTTTTGAACTGTGTTGGAAAAATCTCTTGAGAGTCCCTTGGACTACAAGGAGATCCAACCAGTCCATCCTAAGGGAGATCAGTCCTGGGTGTTCATTGGAAGGGCTGATGTTGAAGCTGAAACTCCAGTACTTTGGCCACCTGATGTGAAGAGCTGACTCATTTGAAAAGACCCTGATGCTGGGAAAGATTGAAGGCAGGAGGAAAAGGGGATGACATGGGATGATATAGTTGGATGGCATTACTGACTCAGTGAACATGAGTTTGAGTAAACTCCTATATTTGATGATGGACAGGGAGGCCTGGTTTGCTGCTGTTCATGGGGTCACAAAGAATCGGACACGGCTGAACAACAGAACTGAGACTGATGCATTGTTTTTTACCTTTTTGGTGGATGTATCATGAGACACGTGGCGCTTCTGAAGCCTGGGTTCCTGGAATGATGCCCTCCTCTAACTAGATCTCATGATGGAATTGACTGGAGGAGAGTTGTTCTCTGATAACCCTTTGAACTGCCTCTGTGGCTGTTTTGTAATAATTCCTTTGCACATCTTATAGTTTATAGTCTTATCCTATATGATAATATCTAAGGAGGATGTTAGAAAGTAGGCTTTCCTGGGGATTTATAGACTTTACAGCCCACACCTGCTGCTATTGGTAGAGGGTACTGAACAAATATTAAACGTTAAATCCCAGGCAAGAATACTGGAGTGGGTTGCCATAGCAACACCAAACGACCATTGGTATGGGCTATGCTGTTGTAATAAAAAGAACCCGGGCTACAATGGCCTTCCAATAAAGTAAAAGCTCATTTCTTTTCCACATAACAGTCCAGAGTAAGTCATCCAGGGCTAATGGGATGGCTATTCTACCCCAAAACGTGAGCCTCAAGGCTGTTTTACTTGTTTCTATCTTCCAGCTCATAAGAATGAACAAAGAAATCGAAGATGGCATTAAATGTCTTTTTTTATTCATAGATATGTATTTTAGCCTGGTTTATTTTTATTATTGCTGTTGTATTTATTTTTGATATTTTTTTTCTTGGAAAGGTCAGTGCAAAAGAATAGCAGATGTCTTCACTTCAAAGTCAATTAGTGAAATTTGTGATCATTGTTTAAGTTTTTTGGAAAACCAGCACTTTTAATTTGCCACATTTTTTTTTTTTTTCTTCCTCATGTTAGGAAACCGAAATACATTCTTCTAGATTTCCTTGAGGCTAGAATTCAGAAATATGACTAAAATAACAGTTAGAATTTCCCTTTTATAAGGGTTAGGTAAAGTATGGTGAGGAGCCATTCTTCTTTCAGAGATAGAAGTGTCAGAGGCTGTAGCTCAATTAAGTGATACAAACTGAAAAATCTCTGCTCCTTCACTCAGTCAGCAAAATGTTTTGAAGCTGTTCATGTGTATTTGGTGAAATAATGTTTTAAAATTGTTAGGGAAATATAATTAAAAGCCTTCTTCCAAGCCAGAAACCCTCTCCACAGAGGTTGCAGAGAAAGAAGACATGTTATAATTGAATAAGTATTAAACCAGAATGTGGGGCAAAATCACCAGCAGTCTGTTAAAAAGTTGAAAAAAAAAACAAAAAGAAATATCAGCATTTGACACAGCCAAACAGATAAAACTCACTAATTATCTAGTTTCAAGATAAACAATCAGTTCAGTTCAGTTCAGTCGCTCAGTCGTGTCTGACTCTTTGCGACCCCATGAATCGCAGCACGCCAGGCCACCCTGTCCATCACCAACTCCAGGAGTTCACTCAGACTCATGTCCATCGAGTCAGTGATGCCATCCAGCCATCTCATCCTCTGTCGTCCCCTTCTCCTCCTGCCCCCAATCCCTCTCAGCATCAGAGTCTTTTGCAATGAGTCAACTCTTCGCATGAGGTGGCCAAAGTACTGAAGTTTCAGCTTTAGCATCATTCCTTCCAAAGAAATCCCAGGGCTGATCTCCTTCAGAATGGACTGGTTGGATCTCCTTGCAGTCCAAAGGACTCTCAAGAGTCTTCTCCAACACCACAGTTAAAAAGCATCAAGTCTTTGGTGCTCAGCCTTCTTCACAGTCCAACTCTCATATCCATACATGACCACAGGAAAAACCACAGCCTTGACTAGATGGACCTTTGTTGGAGATAAACAATGACTAGTCCTTAAGTCAGAGGACTTGAGGGCACCATTTGTTACACATAGTTCATCCTGGGTACACTTGGAATTGAGGTGACTATTTGTATCAGCTACTTGGCTTTATCCAGAAGTGGGAGGAAATCTCATATACTTACCACAGAAAGTATTTTTGCAACCCAAAGTGAGGTGCCCACTGAAATTAAGTTCTTATCCTCCTATAGAAACTGGGAGGTAAGGATGCAGTCTTCCTTAACGTTTGCATTTCAGCTAAATAGCTCCTGAGTCCCTGAAAAGTTATACTTGCCATGATAAAGCTGACTAAAGGCTTGTTTAGTTTCAAAAGAATGTGTGTCCATTTCAAAAGAGGAGAAAGTACTTAATAATTACATGTATCTAAAGTAAATTATCTAAGAAAAAGTAAAGGGGAGATATTTCTTGTATTATTTCAACATGAAGAATTAAGCTTATTGTTTTAAATTATATTTGTGTTCATAGTCTGAAGTCTGTAGCCCTAATTATCTTCTCATCATAGATTTCCTATGATTTAACTAATGTATTATGCAGTACTTTTCATTTAAACTTTTTTCCAAATGTGCTTCTCTTATTTGGAAATGATTATTCTAACTGATCACGGAGGAAGGCTTTCTTATGTCTCCTTGCTATTCTTTGGAACTCTGCATTCAAACGGTTTTATCTTTCCTTTTCTCCTTTGCTTTTAGATTCTCTTCTTTTCTCAGCTATTTGTAAGGCATCCTCAGACAACCATTTTTCCTTCTTGCATTTCTTTTTTTGGGGGGATGGTCTTGATCCCTGCCTCCTGTACAATGTCATGAATCTCTGTTCATAGTTCATCAGGCATTCTGTCTATCAGATCTATTCCCTTAAATCTATTTCTCACTTCTGCTGTTTAATCATAAGGGATTTGATTTAGGTCATACCTGAATGGTCTAAAGGTTTTCCCTACTTTCTTCAATTGAAGTCTAAATTTGGCAATAAGAAGTTCATGATCTGAGCCACAGTCTGCCCCTGGTCTTGTTTTTGCTGACTGTAAAGAGCTTCTCCATCTTTGGCTGCAAAGAATATAATCAATCTGATTTTGGTGTTAGCCATCTGGTTACATCCATGTATAGTGTCTTCTCTTGTGTTGTTGGAAGAGGAGTTTGCTATGACCAGTGCGTTCTCTTGGAAGAACTCTATAAGACTTTGGCCTGCTTCATTCTGTACTCCAAGGCCAAATTTACCTGTTACTCCAGGTGTTTCTTGACTTCCTACTTTTGCATTTCAGTCCCAAATAACGAAAAGGACATCTTGTTTGGGTGGGGGTTCTAGAAGGTCTTGTAGGTCTTCATAGAACCATTCAATATCAGCTTCTTCAGCATTACTGGTCAGGGTATAGATTTGGAATACCATGATATTGAAAGGTTTGCCTTGGAAACAGACTACTCTGTCGTTTTTGAGATTGCATCCAAATTCTGCATTTCAGAATCTTTTGTTGACTATGATGACTACATTTCCTTTAAGGGATTCTTGCCCACAGTAGTAGATATAATGGTCATCTGAGTTAAATTCACCCATTCCAGTCCATTTTAGTTCGTTTATTCCTAAAATGTCGATGTTCACTCTTGCCATCTCCTGTTTGATCACTTCCAATTTGCCTTGATTCATGGACCTAACATTCCAGGTTCCTATGCAATATTGTTCTTTACAGCATCAGACCTTGCTTCCATATCCAGTCACATGCACAACTGGGTGTTGTTTTTTCCTTTGGCTTTGTTTTCATTCTTTCTGGAGTTATTTCTCCACTGATCTCCAGAAGCATATTGGGCACCTACTGACCTGGGAAGTTCATCTTTCAGTGTCATATCTTTTTGCTTTCTCATACTGTTCATGGGGTTCTCAAGGAAGGAATATTGAAGTGGTTTGCCATTCCCTTCTCCAGTGGACCACATTCCGTCAGAACTCTCTACCATGACCTGTCCTACTTGGGTGGCCTTTCATGGTATGACTCATAGTTTCCTTGAGTTAGACAAGGCTGTGGTCCATGTGATTAGATTGATTAATTTTCTGTGACTGTGGTTTTCAGTCTGTCTTCCCTCTGATGGAGAAGGATAAGAGGCTTCTGGAAGCTTCCTGATGGGATAGACTGACTGAGGGTGATACAAGGTCTTATTCTGATGGGCAGGGCCGTGCTCAGTAAACCTTTAAACCAAGTTTCTGTTGATAGCTGGAGCTGTGTTCCCTCCCTGAAATGGCAACCCACTCCAGTATTCTTGCCTGGAGAATACCATGGGTAGAGGAGCCTGGTGGGCTACAGTCCACGGGGTCGCAAAGAGTCGGACACGACTAAGCAACTTCACTTTCAAACTATGGTGGAGGTAATGAAGATATTGGTGACCTCCCTCAAAAGATATTATCCATTTACTGCTACAGTCCACACCCCCAACCCTGCAGCAGGCTGCCACTGACTGACACTTTAACTGGGGACTTCCAGACACCCACAGACAAGTCTCATGTGGGGGTCACTGTTCCTTTCTCCTGGAATGGGAAAGAATAGAATGGGAAAGACTAGAGATCTCCTCAAGAAAATGAGAGATACCAAGGTAATATTTCATTCAAAGATGGGCTCAATAAAGGACAGAAATGGTATGGATGTAACAGAACCAAAAGATATTAACAAGAAGTGGCAAGAATACACAGAATAACTGTACAAAAAGATCTTCATGACCCAGATAACCATGGTTGTGTTATCACTCACCTAGAGCCAGACATCTGGAATGCAAAGTCAAGTGGGCCTTAGAAACATCACTACGAACAAAGTTAGTGGAGGTGATGGAATTCCAGTTGAGCTATTTCAAATCCTAAAAGATGATGCTGTGAAAGTTCTGCACTCAATATACCATCAAATTTGGAAAACTTAGAAGTGGCCACGGGAGTGGAAAATGTCAGTTTTCATTCCAATCCCAAAGAAAGACAATGCTAAAGAATGCTCAGACTGCTGCATAATTGCACTCGTCTCACATGCTAGCAAAGTAATGCTCAAAATTCTCCAAGCCAAGCTTCAACAATACCTGAATTGTGAACTTCCAGATGTCACAGCTGGCTTTAGAAAACGAAGAGGAACCAGAGATCAAATTCCCAACATCCGCTGGATCACTGAATAAACAAGAGAGTTCCAGAAAAAACATCTATTTCTGCTTTATTGACTATGAAAAATCTTTTGACTGTGTGGATCACAATAAAGTGTGGAAAATTCTGAAAGAGATGGGAATACTAGACCACCCAACCTGCCTCTTGAGAAATCTATATGAAGATCGGGAAGCAAAAGTTAGAACTGGACATGGAACAACAGACTGATTCCAAATAGGAAAAGGAGTACATCAAGGATGTATATTGTCACCCTGCTTATTTAACTTATATGTAGAATACATCATGAGAAACCCTGGGCTGGAAGAAGCACAAGCTGAAATCAAGATTGCTGGGAGATATATCAATAACCACAGATATGCAGATGACACCACCCTTAAAGAAGAAAGTGAAGAAGAACTAAAGAGCCGCTTGATGAAAGTGAAAGAGGAGAGTGAAAAAAGTTGGCTTAAAGTTCAACATTCAGAAAACTAAGATCATGGAATCCAGTCCCATCTCTTCATGGCAAATAGATTGTGAAACAGTGGAAACTGTGGCTGACTTAATTTTTTGGGGCCCCAAAATCACTACAGATGGTGACTGCAGCCATGAAATTAAAAGATGCTTACTCCTTGGAAGGAAAGTTATGACCGACCTAGTCAGTATATTAAAAAGCAGAGACATTACTTTGTCAACAAAGATCCATCTAGTCAAGTCTATGGTTTTTCCAGTAGTCACATATGGATGTGAGAATTGGACCATAAAGAAGGCTGAGCACTGAAGAATTGACACTTTTGAACTGTGGTGTTTGAGAAGACTCTTGACTGCTAGGAGATCCAACCAGTCCATCCTAAAGCAGATCAGTCCTGGGTGTTCATTGGAAGGACTCATGTTGAATCTGAAACTCTAATACTTTGGCCACCTGATGCAAAGAGCTGACTCATTCAAAAAGACCCTGATGCTGGGAAAGATAGATTGAGGGCAGGAGGAAACGGGGATGACAGAGGATGAGATGGTTGGATGGCATCACTGACTCAATGGACATGAGTGTAGGTAGGCTCTGGGAGTTGGTGGTGGACAGGGAGACCTGGTGTGCTGTAGTGCATGGGGTCGCAAAAAGTCGGACATGACTGAGCGAGTGAACTGAACTGAACTGAACTGAACTGAAATTTTTTCAGCTAGGCCACCCTTATTGCTCATGCCTAACTCCCTACCTAATGAATCTGATACAGCTGCACCTTTGTAATTTTACAAAGAAGGTTTGCAAGTTGTATTTGTTCACATGTATAAATTAAACAGCTTCAAATTTACACTTTTTAAATTGGTAAATTTGTACACTGGGATAAGTTTTTTCTATTTTAAAGAAAATATTCAGTACAAACTAAAGATAAATTTACTAAAAAACAGGGACTGCAGAATGAGAATAATATTTTCATGATACCAATGCGTAACTGATATTATCTGTTTTTGCTGGCTCTATAGTTTTTGACTTCCCAGGTGACTCAGTGGTAAAGAATCTTTCTGTATAGGAGGCTATGGTTTGATCCCTGATCAGGAACATCCCCTGGAGAAGGAAATAACAACCCACTCCAGTATTCTTGCCCAGGAAATCTCATGGACAGAGGAGTCTGGCAGGCTCCAGTCCATGGGATCATAGGCAATTGGACATGATTGAGCAACTGAGCAAGCACAGAGTTTCTGTCATAATGAACTTTCAAATTCCCTTTGGTAACTCAGTATCATAGATTATCTGTATCTATACAAGTTAATATACAGTAACTCTGCAGCCATTTGCTGGAGTTGTTTTGTTTTTGTTTTAAACACTGAAAGATTCTTTATCTACCTATTTGAAATTCTCCTATAAAAAATATTGTCCAAATCTATAAAGGCCAAATGTAATATTTTTTTTTTCTGATTTGAGGAATTTATTATTTGATATATTACTTTTATTGTCACTGGCATAAGTTTTCAATCTTTAATGTTTATCAAGAAATCTATGGGGTCTAAATTAGACAATAAATACCATAATTTACTTTCACTTAGCTATATTTTAAATATTTTCTCATGTAACAAAACAAATATCGTGAAGAGTAGATATTAGTACTTTCTGTGGAGATTGGTCAACACTTAGACCTTCATACAACACCTACTGAATCAGAGGCCCCTAAATTGTGTTCTCAGGATGTATAATCACTGAAAGTTTACCAGGTGATTCTCACATGAATCCTTGACCGAAAATCAGTGTTTTAAAGCTAGGTTTTAATGGAAAAAAAAAGAATAGTAATGACATATAATATTTATTATTTGCTTTCTGTATGCCAGCCTTTGTGTGAAATCCTTAACTTGTAATAACTTATATAATCCTTACAACGATTCAATGAAGTAAGTATAATGTTTTATCTTTAGAATTTAGAAATGTAAGCTAATTTAGCCAATTAATTTGTTTTCCATAGCCTCAGCAACATTAGGTATTATCCTTTATTTCCCTTTATATTTCAAAGTATATAATTAGGTGAATTGTTTTCATGTTGTTTTAACATGACTTTCGGTTATTAATAGTGATGTCATTGGGAGGAGGGTTTCATTTCCCTATTAGAAAATGCCTGTATATTTCAAAGACACTGTGTCAGCCTATCATGCTAGGCTTGGTATTAATACAAGAAAGGTAGGAGAGATGGACATCTGATAAACAGATGTAATAAACGATACTAGGTGGGAAGTTAGCCATGAGCAAAGAGATGTGGCCTAGCCAGGAAAGATTCATATTGGTCTCTAAACCCCACCCCAGACATGCCCCCGTGTGGCCCAGAAGTGTTCACAGATGTGCTGCAAAATAATCATAGAGATGTTTCCAACTCCAGAGCTTGCACCCTAGGTGCACAGTGGATACAGACTAACTACGGGGACTTCTCAACTTTGGCACATTCACTTTTGATGCACAGCTGTCTTCAAGTGACCTTAGGCAGCCCGAAGCCCACTAAGGGTTCATAAACATTCTATACATACTGATTATAACAGATTGACTTACAGGAAAGACAAGCTCAATAGAGTCTATCAATCAAAACTGTCAGTCCACACCCACCTAGATGAATATACAAAAACCCTGTCTTGAAAACCCCCATACCTCATCATTCTGGGGCCAGTGTCTCTTTTAGTTTGGGCCACCTCTCTCTTGAGGTACTCTTTCTGTTCTTTCTTCAGTAAACTTGTTTTTGCTTGGGTAAGAACTCAGAGTTTTCATTGGGTCCTTACCAAGAACCAAGGCTCACAAGAAAGGGTGATAATTGACCCTCTCCAAATCCACCAAAACAGGAAACCAGCATTAGTGCACCTGGTCCTGCAGGGATAAGGGGGTGAGGGTGATTATCAAAACAGAGGAGAGAGGGAGAGAGAGAGAGGTTTGTATCGAGAACAGCTCTTGCCATCAGCCCTGTAACCTGAAATAAGAAATCAGTAGAAGTGAAAATTCTGACTCTATTTCTCCCACCCTCTAGTTTCTTACTTGGAACTTGTATTCTCAAATGTATAACCCCAGCCTGAGGCCCAGGATTAGCAAGCCTGTTTTCTATGGACTTCCCTGGTAGCATAGATGGTAAAGAACCTCCCTAAAATACAGGAGACCTGGATGGGCAACATATGTACACCCATGGCTGATTCATGTCAATGTATGGCAAAACCCACTACAATATTGTAAAGTAATTAGCCTCCAATTAAAATAAATTAAATAAATAAATAAAAGAAAAAGAAAAATCCCCTGGAGAAGGGAATGGTTACCTACTCCAGTTCTTGCCTGGAGAATTCTATGAACAGAGAGGAGCCTAGAGGGCTACAGTCCATGGAGTCACAAAGAGTTGGACACGACTGAGTGACTAATACTCTTACTTAACTGTAACTTACTTTCTTGTTTCCAGGGCAAGGAGAAGAATAAAAATGACCACAGAAGGGTGAACAAAAATATGCTGCACAAAGCTTCAGGGTCATATGCTCAGCTATAAACTGGAATTCAGTTATCGCTATTTTGAGAAGTGAAAGGAAAGTTATGCTAACAGGTAAAGTTGACCTAAGACTTCAGCATTCCTTTAGCAAAACCAAACTGTGTCACAAACAGCTCAATGTTTTTCTCAATGTGAAGGTTGCCTTCTGCTCTCCTCTAAAAGAAAACTTTGATACAATGAAAGGTAAACAAAAGATAACATAAAATTAACATCTCAAAGTGTGTGATTCACTTAGTATGTTTGACATGTTTTGCAAATAACCACTTCTCTAAAAATATTTTCATAACAACAAAAGAAAACCTTATGACAATTAAGCAGTCACTTACTAATCTTTCTTTTATCCAGAAAATTATTAAACTGCTTTTTGTCTATCTCTTATGAAATTCCCTATGCAGATACTATGTGAATCATACACTTAAATGTTAAATTTATATGTGACTTTTGCCTCAATGAGAATTTGTAAAATGAAAGAATGTGTGCTGCTGCTGCTGCGTCTCTTCAGTCGTGTCCAGCTCTGTGCGACCCCATAGACGGCAGCCCACCAGGCTCCTCCTTCCCTGAGATTCTCCAGACAAGAATACTGGAGTGGGTTGCCATTTCCTTCTCCAATACATGAAAGTGAAAAGTGAAATTGAAGTTGCTCAGTTGTGTCCAACTCTTCACGACCCCATGGACTGCAGTCAACCAGGCTCCTCTGTCCATGGGATTTTTCAGGCAAGAGTACTAGAGTGGGGTGCCATTACACAAATTTTAAATTTGAATTAATAAAATCATGTTATAATAATTCTGAATATGTTTTCCAATGGAGAAGCTCTATACTGTGGCTCAGATCATGAACTCCTTATTGCCAAATTCAGACTTAAATTGAAGAAAGTGGGGAAAACCACTAGACCATTCAGGTATGATCTAAATCAAATCCCTTATGATTATACAGTGGAAGTGGGTAATAGATTTAAGGGACTAGATCTGATAGACAGAGTGCCTGATGAACTGTGGATGAAGGTTTGTGACATTGTACAGGAGACAGGAATCAAGACCATCCCCAAGAAAAAGAAAAGGAAAATGGCTGCCGGAGGAGGCCTTACAAATAGCTGTGAAAAGAAGAGAAGAAAAACCAAAGGAGAAAAGGAAAGATATACCCATTTGAATGCAGAGTTCCAAAGAATAGCAAGGAGAGATAAGAAAGATTTCTTCAGCGATCAATGCAAAGAAATAGAGGTGAACAATAGAATAGGAAAGACTAGAGATTTCTTCAAGAAAACTAAAGATATTAAGGGAAATTTTCATGCAAAGATGGGCTCAATAAAGGACAGAAATTGTATGAACCTAACAGAAGCAGAAGATACTAAGAACAGGTGGCAAGAATACACAGAAGAACTATACAAAAAAGATCTTCACAACCAAGATAATCACGATGATGTGTTCACTCACCTAGAGCCAGATATCCTGGAATGTGAAGTCAAGTGGGCCTTAGGAAGTATCACTATGAACAAAGCTAGTGGAGGTGATGGAATTCCAGTTGAGCTATTTCAAATCCTAAAAGTTGATGCTGTTAAAATGTTGCACTCAATAGGTCAGCAAATTTGGAAAACTCAACAGTGGCCACAGGACTGGAAAAGGTCAGTTTTCATTCCAATCCCAAAGAAAGGCAATGCCAAAGAAGGCTCAGACTACAGCACAATTGCACTCATCTCACATACTAGTAAAGTAATGCTCAAAATTCTCCAAGCCAGGCTTCAGCAATATGTGAACCATGAACTTCCAGATGTTCAAGCTGGTTTTAGAAAAGGCAGAGGAACCAGTAATCAAATTACTAACATCTGCTGGATCACTGAAAAAGCAAGAGAGTTCCAGAAAAAAAATCTATTTCTGCCTTATTGCCTATGCCAAAGCCTTTGACTGTGTGGATTACAATAAACTGAAAAATTCTGAAAGAGATGGGAATACCAGATCACCTGACCTGTCTCTTGAGAAACCTGTATGCAGATCAGGAAGCAAAAATTAGAACTGGACATGGAACAAATTAGACATACCAGTTAGTTCCAAATAGGAAAAGGAGTACGTCAAGGCTGTATATTGTCACCCTGCTTATTTAACTTATATGTAGAGTACATCATGAGAAATGCTGGGCTGGATGAAGCACAAGCTGGAATCAAAATTGCTGGGATATATATCAATAACCTCAGATATGCAGATAACACCACCTTTATGGCAGAAAGTGGAGAACTAAAGAGCCTTTTGATGAAAGTGAAAGAGGAGAGTGAAAAAGTTGGCTTAAAGTTCAACATTCAGAAAACTAAGATTATGGCATCTGGTGCCATCACTTCATGGCACATAGGGAAACAGTGGATACAGTGGCTGACTTTATATATTTTGGATTCCAAAATCACTGCAGATGGTGATTGCAGCTATGAAATTGAAAGATGTTTACTCCTTGGAAGGAAAGTTTTGACCAACCTAGACAGTATATTCGGAGAAGGCAACGGCACCCCACTCCAGTACTTTTGCCTAGAAAATCCCATGGATGGAGGAGCCTGGTAGGCTGCAGTCCATGGGGTCGCTAGTGTCGGACACGACTGAGTGACTTCACTTTCACTTTTCACTTTCATGCATTGGAGAAGGAAATGGCAACCCACTCCAGTATTCTTGCCTGGAGAATCCCAGGGATGGGGAA
This sequence comes from Bos taurus, assembly GCF_002263795.3. Taxonomy (NCBI): domain Eukaryota; kingdom Metazoa; phylum Chordata; class Mammalia; order Artiodactyla; family Bovidae; genus Bos; species Bos taurus. Next base: position 42,044,429 of record NC_037339.1, on the reverse strand, counting down.
GCCTGGTGGGCTGCGGTCTATGGGGTCGCACAAAGTTGGACACGACTGAAGCGACTTAGCAGCAGCAGCAGCAGCAGCAACAGACAGTATATTATAAAGCAGAGACATTACTTTGTTAACAAAGGTCCCTGTAATCAAGGCTATGGTTTTTCCAGTAGTTATGTATGGATGTGAGAGCTGGACTATGTATAAACCTGAGCACCGAGTAAGTGATGCTTTTGAATTGTGGTGTTTGAGAAAACTCTTGAGAATCCCTTGGTCTGCCAGGAGATCCAACCAGTCCATCCTAAAGGAGATAAGTCCTGGGTGTTCATTGGAAGGACTGGGATGTTGAAGCTGAAACTCCAATACTTTGGCCACCTGATGCGAAGAGCTGACTCTTTTGAAAAGACCCTGATGCTGGGAAAGATTGAGGACAGGAGAAGAATGGGACAACAGAAGATAAGATGGTTGAATGGCATCACTGACTCAATGGACATGAATTTGGACAGACTCTGGGAGTGGTGATGGACAGGGAGGCCTGGCATGCTGCAATCCATGGTGTCGCATAGAGTCAGAGATGACTGAACGACTGAGCTGAACTGATCTTAAACTTATTTTGCTCGATACAAGATACTGTTAAAGATATAAAATAGATCAAAATAGGATATGTACCAAAAGATCTCTTTAGCACATTACTGTGCAAAGAATAAGCAATGTATAGAGGAAACAAAGAAGTACATATTCTACTTACTTAGGAATATTTAGGTTATATGCATCTAAATTTTCTGAACAGATACGCATTCTCATTACAGCCCTAAAGCAAATTATTCTATTCGTTCTTTACTGAATCTCATTAAAAATAGAGTCAAGCCCTTCATCAAATTATGAGTACTACTCTAACCATTGTAATCCATTTTTCTGTTGAAGAATACTGAGTTTATAAATGTTGTAATAAGAATGTCAACTCTGCAACCAGATTGCATTACACACACACACACACACACACACACACACACACACACACACACACATATATATATATAATATATGCACTTCTTTTTAATTACAGCATAAAATACTGGACTTAATAAAATCTCTCAATGAATTCAATTATGACACAATCCTAGACTTTGACCACAGCTTGCTTGAAACATTTGATAGCCCTCATAATTGAGACGTTAAGTTTCAGAAGATTTAAGCTTTGTTTATACAGGAACTTATTTATCCCAAAATACCATACTTGGCTCATATCATCTCCGAATCCACAATAATGCCTTTCCTGAATTATTTAATAATATATCTTCATATTTTCCAGGGGGCATCCAGGAAGAAATTTTCACTTAGGAAGTATTTTCAATGCTCTATTCAAATATTTTGTGTGTTACACTGATCAAAATGTTTTATACGAATATTCCCTAAATAAATGATGGATAAAATCTGCTCCTGACAAAAAAATTGCCTGGTTAAATGAAAGATATTTTCTTTAATTCTTTATTCAGTTCAGTTCAGTTCAGTTGCTCAGTCGTGTCCGACTCTTTGCGACCCCATGAATCGCAGCATGCCAGGCCTCCCTGTCCATCACCAACTCCCCAAGTTCACTCAGACTCACATCCATCGAGTCAGTGATGCCGTCCAGCCATCTCATCCTCTGCCGTACCCTTCTCCTCCTGCCCACAATCCCTCCCAGCATCAGAGTCTTTTCCAATGAGTCAACTCTTTGCATGAGGTAGCCAAAGTACTGGAGTTTCAGCTTTAGCATCATTCCTTGCAAAGAAATCCCAGGGCTGATCTCCTTCAGAATGGACTGGTTGGATCTCCTATATCACTATAAATACAGAAACATGATTATATTACTATGAAATTTAAACCCATTAAATGTTATTCAGGAATTTTAGATTCACTTGACTTTGTAGATACTGTTTTCTGCATTTACAAATGGATTTGTTGAATAAAACAATTATTTTATAGGTATGTACATTAATCTAATATTACTTTAACAGCTCTATTGAGCTAAAGTTGGCATATTACAATAATTGGAGCTTTATATGCAGTTGTAAGTAATACAGAGAGAGATCCTATGTAAATTTTACCCAGTTTCCCACCAACAACTTCTTAACAAAACTCTGGTACAGTATTACCAGGATATTGACATTTTAAAATCCACTGACCTATTTCAGATTTCCTAGGTTTTCTTTGTCCCTATGTGTGTGTGGGTGTGTGTACTAATTCTATGTAATTTTATCATATGTGTAGGTTCACATATTCTCCACCAGAGTCAAGATACAAAACAATATGGTATTCACAAGGTTCCCTCTTGTGGCTCTTTTATAACTAGTTCATCTCTTTCTCAGCTCTATATTCCTGATAGTATGTATGTGTGTGCGAAAGTCGCTCAGTTGTGTCTTGACTATTTGCGATCCTATGGATTGTAGTCTGCCAGGCTCCTCTGTCCATGGAATTCTCCAGGCCAAAATACTGGAGTGGGTAGCCATTCCCTTCTCCAGGGGATCTTCCCAACCCAGGGTTTGAAATCAGGTCACCCGCATGGCAGGTGGATTCTTTACCGTCTGAGCTACCAGGGAAACCAATATTCCTGACTACCCTGTAAAAAAGATTAATCCAGTAATCTGGAAGCCTGGCATGATGCAATCCATGGGGTTACAAAGAGTCAGACACGACTGAGCGACTGAACTGAGCTGAGAAATCTGTTCTTTGCTTGTATAGTTTTCTTTTTTTAATAAATTTATTTATTTTAATTGGAGGCTAATTACTTTACAATATTGTATTGGGTTTGCCATACATTGACATGAATCTGCCATGGTGTACATGTGTTCCCCATCCTTATATAAATAGAATTACCAGTCCATTCTGAAGGAGATCAGCCCTGGGATTTCTTTGGAAGGAATGATGCTAAAGTTGAAACTCCAGGACTTTGGCCACCTCACGCGAAGAGTTGACTCATTGGAAAAGACTCTGATGCTGGAAGGGATGAGGGCAGGAGGAGAAGGGGACGACAGAGGATGAGATGGCTAGATGGCATCACTGATTCGATGGACGTGAGTCTGAGTGAACTCCGAGAGTTGGTGATGGACAGGGAGGCCTGGCGTGCTGCGATTCATGGGGTCGCAAAGAGTCGGACACAACTGAGCGACTGAACTGCACTGAACTGAACCCTTTGTGGATTGACTTCTTTTTACTCAGAATAATTTCCTGGAGTTGCATCCAAATTGCTTATCTATTAGTCATCTGTATCTCTTCCTTGTGAATGTATCAGAATTTGTTTGGCCATTCTCTTATTAAAAGTCATCTGTATTGTTTCCACTGAGGATAACATGAATAAACCTGAAATGAACATTCATGTAGTAGGTTTTTGTGTGAATATAATTTTTAATTTTTTGTGATAAATGCCCAAGAGTAACATTGCTGGTAATATAGTAATTTCATGCTAAATTTATAAGAAATTTTAAAACTCTTTTCCAGAGGGGATTTACCATTTTACATTTCCACCAGCATTGTTTGAGTCATCCAGTTTCTCCATGTCCTCTGCAGTATTTGGTGTTGTCATTTTTAAAAATAAAGTAGCCATTTGATGAGTTTGTATTGATCTCTCATTGTGGTTTTAATTTACATTTCCCAAGTGCCTAATGATATTGAATGTGTTTTTATGTTGCCATCTACATGAACTCTGACAAAATATCTGTTCAAGCAATTTTCCCGTTTTCTAATCTGTAGATTTATGTAGTTTGTGGAATGTAAGAAATCATCAGCCATTATTTTTCAAATTAATTTTTTTTGCCATTTTCTTTCTTTCTTTCCTTCTGGGACTCTGACAGTACAAATATTGGATATTTTGTTATTGCTCCATACATACTAGAGTTTCTCTTTTTTTCTTTTTTACTCTAATTTCTCTGCTTTTCCTATTGGGTTAATTCTATTGATCTTTTCTCAAATTCACAGCTTCTATTTGCTGTCATTTTCACTCCACTAGTAAAAACTTATTCAGTAGCAATAAAAATTTACCTATACCTAAAATAGTATTAGTATTTACTATTATCTAAAATAGTAAATATTACTTATCCAATGGTAAAACCCATTTAGTAATATATAAGTTTAAAAAATTTTAGTTGTATTTTTCACTTCTGTAATTTCATTTGTTTTTTATAGTTTATCTTTATTTGATGAAATTACCTATTTTTAAATTTGTTTTGAAAGTAATTTCTTGTTGAAGCATTTCTATGACCATTGCTCAAAAATCCCTGTCAGGTAATTCCAATGTCTGATTCATGTTGGTGTTGGAGTCTGTTGATTTTTTTCTCATTCAAGTTGCTGTTTCCCTAGTTCTTGGTATGATGGGTATTTTTTTTTTTTAACTGAATCATGGAGAGTTTATGATGTTAGTTCAAGCAGTGACTCTTTTAAGGTTTAAAATGCAGATTCTGACCTGTTTTTGTGTTCTGTGTTTCCAAAGAAAATTTAATTTGATGTTCTATTTTGGCGAGTTTATTCAATCTGGTCCTACTGGGCATATACTTGTTCCTATTGGAGCTGCCTGTGGGGATAGATGACAGCTTCCTAGGTCAGGTCACCTGGAACGTGTACTTTCTCTTTTTTTAACTTAAATTTATTTATTTTAATTGGAGGCTAATTACTTAACAATATTGTATTGGTTTTGCCATACCTGAACATGAATCCGCCATGGATGTACACGTGTTCCCCATCCTGAACCCCTCTCCCACCTCCCTCCCCATACCGTACTTTCCATTGGAAAAGGAAGTCTTCAGCCTGCCATAACTAAGAGTATTCCTGGGCTGCGTAGCTTACTATAGTGGGACTCCATTCATCAGTGTTACTATGTTCTGGAGTCTTAGGTGGAGAATGGGATTCTCTGGCCACAGGCATTCAGAGGTGATCTGTTTAGTGCAGGATGTTTGTTGTGATTGGCTTCCTGTTGAAGGTCTACAATCATCAAGGGTCTATACATGGAGAGAGGACATACCCAAGGCCACTAGGAGGCCAGTCAGCACCCTCAAGAGAGATCCTGCCACAACAAATGCTAAACCTAGAAAACACTGCTTCCTTTAAAGCCTTGAACGTCCCCTTCCTCACACAGAGATATCAAACACCTGAGGGCACCAACCTGAAAGCTAACCCAAGATACACCCAGCTCAGGTAGCCTCTCTGTCTCCATGGATCATGGAACAAAGACTTCTCTACTCACACCAATAGACACACATATGTGTATGTATGCATGTGTGTTTCTAGTAGTTTTGTTTGGGTTCCTTTACACATATGATAGTCATTTACCCATTTTATCAATTTTTACCTTTAAAGTTGAAGCATGAGAAATTGCTTAATATTCTCTGTTAATTCCAAAACCTCTTATCTTCACACATCTGATTCTGGTTTTTTTTTTTTTTTTTCTTTTTGGGTCCTTGTCATCTCTCGTTGATTCCTTGGAAGTTTAGGGACAGAATGGGAAATTTTAAGTTTCTTTAAAATGATATGTGTATGTCAATTATGGGCAATTTCCTGGGTGCTAGAACTTGAAAACTAAGATGGTGTGATGTTACTAAAAAATAGGTTGGTATTTGCCTCTGTCATGTATATGAGTCTCCTAAAGTCACATTTAACTAAGCTTAGCCTTTTCTATTACTTTGGTAATATCTGGATAATAAGAATTCAAGGTAAAAAAAATCAAGTCAACTTGATTTCGAACTATCAGAGAATACTGTAATGCCCACTACTAAACATCAAAGTTTAAAGCAGATTTTTTTTGTTTTTGGTCCTTATTTTCCCCTGGGAAGAGAATGATTTTTTTTTTTTTCCTAGATCAATTTTAACCTGCTATTCTTCCCACCAGAGATTCTGACTCTATGGCAGATTTTTCAGTATGCCACTTGGGAAGGTCCTGGTCTTTGTCTCCAATCTCTCTCCTTTTTTTTAGCCAATTGCAAATAAAAAGCTTAATTTCAGAAACTGAGTTCACCATTTATGAATACTCTAAGACATACTCACTGCAAATTCAGGTTAACAATAGGTACACTCTTTTAGCAACAACAACAAAAACGACAACTTGTCTAAAAGGTCAGAGGCAAGTGACTTGATTCACTCAGAACACTTAACTGGTTTGAAAGAAGAAAATGAATCCTTTTCTAGATGTTGAGGCAAAACTTTGAAGACATATTATTAAAAAAAAATTCATTCTGATGTCCTTGGGACTCTAAAATACTCCAGTGATGACTGAATCTTCCCTATTACACACACAGAAAAATCTAAACATCTATAAGCTGTTCTCACAACGGTAATGTATCAATCTTTCCTGTTAATAAACCACATATTCTTTAATAATTGTATATATAATTTGATAAAACTAAAGGTAGTACACAAATTTCAAGATAGTTTCATGGTGCACTGGCCACACAGCAGGCACCACCAGCACTCACCATGAACACGGGGGATATGTCTAAGCCAATGGGCCATGTGGCACTGAGAGCAAACCCCTGAAATTGGAGTCAGTACTCTCTCCCTCCAACCCTATGTAACTGACTTTATGTGACACATCTGAATGTCTTTGATGCCACGTCTCTGTCATAGTCAATCATTACCTCCCAGAACACTCTCTGTCCCTTAATTTATTTTAGACCCTGCAGTTAGGAACTGCTCAGGCAGGATGGCTTAAACTACACTCCCTATTTACAGTTTTTATTTGACAACCACAAAAGCTGTTTTGTTGCAATTAAAGCAATATTAAACTGAAACACAGTACCTGATTTGTGTTTTTTGTTTTTATTTTTTTTCATAATCAAATAAAAACCCTACAGAATAAAACTACTTACATCTCCTCCAGAAACCCAGAAACTGCACAGCCAAGGCAAGAGGTCCAGCCAGGTCACCTTTAGGTTTCAATAGGCAAGCAGGTGCCACACTCCAGCACCTCCAGGTACATGAGCACCATGTCCTCCCAGACCTTTGTCCTCCCTCTGGGCTCTACTGAGCCTGTGAAATCCACAATGAAGTGAAATTCAATAGATTCATCAAGTGCCTACAGAGCTGAAACAAGCTTGAGGGCTCAGTTTGCTTTTCTGAGTTTTTATACACATTTTCTTTTCTTGACAACTTATGGCTGCATTTAAAAATATTTTGTAAATCAAGAACTTTTTTTTCCCAAAAATATCAGTCTACTATACTGCAAGACAGAAAAGTCAACCTACATTCTTTTCTAAACATTTATGTCCTATTATTTGCCTTCTCAAAAAGTGACTCTAAAGGTACTTTTTTATCTCAGTAATGATGTTTGGGCTTTTTTCTTTCTCTTATTAACTCCTCCTCACACACACACACACACACACATCTGGTTTTCTTCTTAGAAAAACAAAATTTTAATTTTGCAAGTACTTCATAATATGAACCCTATGCAATTCACCTTGAAAAGTCTTCTGGGGGCTTCATTACTTACTGTCTATATGACCTTGTACAAGTCACTTAACCTCTTACTACCTCAGTTACCCCTTCAGTTAAATAAGGATAACAATAGAATCTCTATAATAGTTTTCAAAGATCTGACAATTGTACACCAGATGCTGCTTTAGGCATCTTTAGGATGCTTTAGGCATCTTTAGGATCTTTGGTAAACAGGTAAAATAAATTCCTGTCATTATGGAAATTTCAGTCTATTAGGCCAAGAAGTAATACCTGAATACTGATGGCAAAAAAAAAAAAAAAAAAACGCATGCTCTGGCTCAGTTACACAAGAAAAGCAGAGGTGTGTGAGTGAAGCTATAAGAATACCGAGTGTCTTCAGTTTGGAGGGATGGAAGTATACACTGAATGATAGGGCTACCTTCATAAAGCCTGTGGGATCCTTATCTTACACATGTTTTTCTCACTTCTGATAATGTATGAGCAAACTCCAGGAGACAGTGAAGGACAGGGAAACCTGATGTGCTGCAGTTCATGGAATTGCAGAGAGTCAAACATGACTTAGTGACTGAACAACAATCTTATTTCATTTTTACAACACCAGAAATAGTCCTCAAAGAAAATATAACCTCAGTAAAAATAACCCTGATAATTTCAGATAGACTTAAATGATTTCCTCTTCCCCCATTCTAAAAAAAAAAAAAAAAAATGATCCAAGCTTACATAGTTGGTTTAACATTTATACACATGGGCAATAGTAAATAAAAAATGTTCTAGCCAGTGTCATGATCATAGTGTTGACATGATTCATGCCTTTATTTACTATAGCTAGTTTTACTTATATTGTATATATATAAAATGTGCAAACATCTTATTCCATGGAATAAATGTTTTACATACAATTATTTGTGTTTCTTATTTGAAATGCAAATTGACACACAATGCTATTTCCAATATTAATAAATTTGTAGTGAAACTTTGTATTGTAGAGAATAATTTAACTCCAGAAATTCACTTCAGTTTGGAAAGCTTTAATTTTTAATTTGAAAGCCTTTCTATACCTTGTAAATTAGAATTGGTATTTCTCTAAGTTAGAAGCACTGACAACCACAAAATGAGAACAAAAACATTCAGCTAAGCATTGCATAAATTTAGGAATGTTTTATCTAAAGAAAGATCCATTTAAACTACATCCAACCCTAATTAAAAAGACCACAAAATAGTATAACTTATAGTGAGAAGGATTTTTTATAATTCAGTATCAAAAATAGAAATTAACAAAAGTATCCTTAACATGTCAAAGGAAAATATAACAAATTATTATGAGTATAATACTAAACTTGAGCTAATTATTTTTTCAGTTTCAATGCTATTAGGAAAAGTTTCTAAAGGTGAGAACAGTAATGTTCACTTTTAATGACTAACTGTAGCTGAAAGAAAAATTCAATGCATAAAATCATACAATAAAAATACAGGGCAGAAATAGACAAATTGGAAGTAAAATCCTGCCTAACCTGCTTTATCACTTTATTATTCCCTTAAATGTTGGGAATATTAAAACATTTGAAAAGAAAATAAGTCTATAAGTATAGGGAATATGAATTTGCTGTCACCTGGGAACAGGCACAGAAAAGAAAAAGTAGTAAAAAAATATCATTCATAATACTTAATTTCCATAGGTTATGTGCCAGAAACTACTCTGCAATGATAATGTGGAAAAGATAAATTTTGTATTTATCAATTATGTGATGTCTAAAGAAAAACTACTTTAAACAAATAATTTAATCATTATAATAAGTTTATGATTTGAGGGATATGAATATAATGCTCTAGAAGCCTATAATCAGAAGACTGCTGCTGCTAAGTCGCTTCAGTCGTGTCGGACTCTGTGCGACCCCATGGACTGCAGCCTACCAGGCTTCTCCGTCCGTGGGATTCTCCAGGCAAGAACACTGGAGTGGGTTGCCATTGCCTTCTCCAATGCATGGAAGTGGAAAGTGAAAGTGAAGTTGCTCAATCGTATCTGACTCTTAGCGACCCCATGGACTGCAGCTTACCAGGCTCTTCCATCCATGGGATTTTCCGGGCAACAGTACTGGAGTGGGGTGCCATTGCCTTCACCAATCAGAAGACAGGACCTGGTATTTGTGAGAGATAGAAATCAATTCAGGTATCATTCTCTGAAATAAGTGATGTTGGAGCTGAGCTGGAAGAATTGAAAAAAATTAACAATGGCAAGCAGAGTTAATTTCAGAGATTATTAACACATCTTTATAATCATTATGTTTCCTGAGAAAATCTTTAACTATGGATTTTAATGCTTTTGTAGTATGGAGCATCTGAATCAGTGTTTCCTATTCTTTTTTCATAAGTTAAGACTTATTTGGCAAAACTAATACAATTATGTAAAGTTTAAAAATAAAATAAAATTAATTAAAAAAAATTAAAAAAAAAAAGAGTGTACTCTTACAGCAGCACAGAAAAACTAAGTTTAGGACACAGTAAAGAAAAACAAATGGCTAACCTGGAATAACAGAGCAGAGGGTGTGTCTGAAGCTAGATTCACTAGTTTGGCTTCTAGGGGAGGGAGGGGGGTTCCTACCCCACCCCACCAGGCTCCTCCTCTTTTCTCCTTTATGTAAAGGAGAGTTAGAAAATGAATTTTCTGTAAGTTGAATATTCCGATTCACTGATACTACAGTAATTACTGTAAGACAGCTTACACATTCCCAGATAGTGACAGCCTTTTAATAAAAAGTTCTTCACCTGAAACTGCTCTGAGCATAATCATAGACTGAATCATAGATTGTATCTGAATCTCTGTAGATGCAAACATTAGCTCAAGATCTTACAGGTTATCCATTTAAACATCATTTGTATACACAGCAAATAAAAGCCTGATTATTTTCAAAAAAAAAAAAAAGACTTAGAACCATCACCTCAGGGAGCCCTATGCAAGCACAATCATGGCTGAAATAGAGGGAGATATGTTGCGTAGCAGGAAGAGTGGAGAAAAGGATATTTATTTTCCCTCTGGAGTTTTAATAAAGATTAAGTTGGAAGATTAAAAATTCTGAAGGATCTTGAACGTGAACGTGAAGTCGTTCAGTCGTGTCCGACTCTTTGCGACCGCATGCACTGTAGCCTACCAGGCTCCTCTGTCCATGGGAACTGTAGCCTACCAGGCTCCTCTGTCCATGGGATTTTCCCAGCAATAGTAATGGAGTGGATTGCCATTTCCTTCCCCAAGGGATCTTCCCAACCCAGGGATCAAACCCGGGTCTCCCTCATCGTAGACAGACGTTTTACCATCTGAGCCACAGGGGAATGTCAATTCAAGTTGGACTACAAAGTCAGGGTGTCTTCAAGAGACCCAAAACAAATGTTTTAAATTAGCAAGAAGGCAGTAATTAAACAAGTAAGGATGTGTACTGTTTAATAAAGGAAATAAATATAAATGAAATAAATTGTTATTTTGTCTTATGGTAGAGGTGTGACCCTTCATGACCTATAAAAATTATATAAAGTCCCCAAAACATTAATCATTCTCAAATTAACCTGTTCATTCAAAACAATGACACTCCATTTACTCACTAACCAAAAAGAGGGGCTATAAGAGGACATGAGGACTACAGTTATCTGCTATGGCTCTTGCATGACTAATTTCTACATCTGTTTTTTGAAGCCTTTCTTGCCCTTAACCTTAGCCTTGGTCACTATACCACTCCTCTCCCCTTCCTAAAGCTGAATTTACCCACTTACTACTTGTTAAATGCCAAAAATGTTTCTTACCTCTTGGGAGAACCATTTTGACCAACTATCCTTGAAACTAGCTGAACTTAGACTGACACATTTGCTAATGCTCTACAAATATTATGCCATTTCTTTTCCAAGTTAGAACACTCCTTTGGAGTCATTTTTTGGTACATTTTGAATACCAGCTATGTTTAACAATGTTGTAGTTGATTTTCTTTCTCAAAATAGTTTTGTTCAGTCTCTATCACTAGACCATGTTATTATAAAATAATATAAATAAACTTAATAAGTATTATTATTAATTTTACTAAAGCATTATCAGCATGAAGACTATTCAAAGCTAATACTATTATCTTAAAATAATAACCAAGTTGGCTTTAATTGAATGACTCAGTTTTGTTTTCATTTTCTGCTATCCTACATTTATGTGAATTGAAAATAATGTGACAGAAGTCAAATTGCAAGCTAAAATACTTCATTCCTTGTTTTCATTCCTTTGGAATGAAATAAAGGAATATTTTCATTCCTTGTTTTCTTTCAAAATTACACTCTAGTTGGATACAAGTCATGATTTTTGTTTTATTAAACTTAAATTAAAAGTATATTAAAAAAAATCCCTTCTTTTAAGCCGAGTAGAGTACTGAAGAAACATTATATACTGAGGTATTTAATGGATGGTGAGTAGTATACAAGGCTTACAAGATTTTTGCTGTCAGAGAATTGAGTTGAAAATCAGGAGTGGTTACCTTGTACTATTTCAAACAATAGCCAGATGTGTGATGATAAATTCTCCTGCCACTGTTTTCCTACTTCCCCAAAACATAAAAGGAAACATGAAAGGATATCAGCAAGAATGTAGAATAAGTCTAGACTCTCCTTCTCTCCCTTCTCCCACCACACTGATACAGCAATAAATTAAAGACAAATTCCTTTTAAGAGAAATAAAAAAACTAATTGAAATGTTTCTGCACTCTGGAATAATGGGAAACCAATTCACCAAGTGAAAGGCAAAGGAGAAAAGAAAAGATATACCCATCTGAATGCAGAGTCCAAAGAATAGCAAGGAGAGATAAGAAAGATTTTTTTTAAGTGAGCAATGAAAAAAAATAGAGGAAAACAAAATGAAAAAGACTAGAGAATTCTTAAAGAAAATTAGAGATACCAAGGGAAAATTTCATGCAAATATAGACACTATAAAGGACAGAAACAGCATGGACCCATCAGAAATAGAAGATACTAAAAAGAGATGGCAAGAATACACAGAAGAACTATACAAAAAATGTCCTAATGACCTGGACAACCATGATGATGTGGTCATTCACCAGATACCCTGGAGTGTGAAGTCAAGTGGGCCTTGGGAAGCATTACTACAAACAAGGGTAGTGGAGGTGATGGAATTACTACTGAACTACTTAAAATCCTAAATGAGGATGCTGTTAAAGTGCTGCACTCGATATGCCAGCAAATTCAGAAAACTCAGCAGTGTCCTCAGGACTGAAAAGTCCATTTCCATTCCAATTCCAAAGAAGGGCAATGCCAAAGAATGTTCAAACTACCACACAATTGCACTTATTTCACATGCAAGCAAAGTAATGCTCAAAATCCTTCAAGCTAGGCTTCAACAATACGTGAACTGAGAAGTTCCATATGTACAAGCTGGATTTAGAAAAGGCAGAGGAACCAAAGATCAAATTGTCAGCATCCATTGGATCATAGGAAAAGCAGGGAAATTCAAGAAGAATATCTATTTCTGCCTCATTGACTATGCTAAAGCCTTTGGCTGTGCGGATCATAACAAACTGGAAAACTCTTAAAGAGATAGGCATACCAGACCACCTTACCTACGTCCTGAGAAACATGTATGCAGGTCAAGAATCAACAGTTTGAACTGGAAATGGAACAATGGATTGGCTCAAAATTATGTAAGGAATATATCAAGGCTACATATTGTCATCCTGCTTATTTAACTTATATGCAGAGTACGTCAGGAGAAATGCCAAGCTTGGTGAATCACAAGTTAATATCAAGAGTAACAGAAATACCAATAACCTCAGATACGCAGATGACACCACCCAAAGATAGTACAGAACTAAAAGATAAAGAACCTCCTGATGAAGATGAAAGAGGAGAGTGAAAAAGCTGGCTTAGAAATCAACATTCAAAAAAACTAGTATCACAACAATTGTTCCCATCACTTCATCGCAAGTAGACAGGGAAAAAGTGGAAACAGTGGCAAATTTTATTTTCCTGGGACCAAAATCACTGAGGACGGTGACAGCAGCCACAAAATTAAAAGATGCTTGCTCCTTGGAAGAAAAGCTATGACAAATCTGGACAGCATGTTGAAAAGCAGAGACATCACTTGTTCAACAAAGGTATGCAGAATTAAATGTATGATTTTTCCAATAGTTGTGTACGGATGTGAGAGTTGAACTTTAAAGAATGCTGAGTGCTGAAAAACAGATGCTTTCTTATCTGTGGTGCAGGAGAAGACACTTAAGCATCCCTTGGACAGCAAGGAGATCAAACCAGTCAATTCTAAAAGGAAATCAACTGTGAATATTCATTGTAAGGACTGGTGATGCTGAAGCTGAAGCTCCAATACTTTGGCACTTGATACAAAGACCTAATTCTTTTTAAAAGAACTTGATGCTGGTAAAGATTGAAGTCAGGAAGAGAAGGGGGCAACAGGGGATGAGATGGTTGGACGGCATCATTGACTCAATGGACATGAGTTTGAACAAACTCTGGTGAAGGACAGGGATGCCTGGAATTCTGCAATCCATGGAATCGCAAAGTGTCAGATGTGATTGAGTGACTGAACAAAAACATCACTAAAACTGACAGGGAAATATGGAATATCCTCTCTTAGAAACTTACCCCTAGTTCCCAGCCATCTGATTGGAAAGAGACTGATATATCCCTGCTTCACCTGGAGAGACAATAGATTGCCTCACATCCATTGACATAGCTTTCTGATAGGGTTCCTCAGAGGACCATCCACCTTTTGTCTTGCCAGTCTTTGATTTCTAATGAGTCCAGCAAATTCCAAGCACCCAGGGGAGAATACATGTGTAATTTTATCTGTAGACATCATTGATACTATCCCCTCTCAGCACAGAGCAAGCAGATTAAAAATATTCCAGCTCTCACCTTCCCCCTAAGAAGGGCAGGCATTTATTTTTGCATCCAATGCCACAACTTTTCCAGCACTGCTTAAATATAACATCTGTCTTTCCAGTAATCGAGTGCTTATGGGTCTGTCACAGTCTGGTTTCCCAGGAGAAGATAGAGATGATGAGTCTTGAGTTGGTAGATACCACCTTCCCAGGTCAGTGCAGAGTAAGCAGAAAAATCCTCTTGCTACTTCTTGGGGAGGCAAAGATTTGTTAGAGGCCCTCAGAAGCTCTGACCAGTCTTATTGTATGAGGTCAGTCTTTGAAGACTGGGAGAGAAACTTGTTTTGTTGAATGTATAGACATCAATGCAGAGAGTGATAAAAATAAAGAATCAGGCAAAGATGTCCCAAACAAAGAATTAAGAAATTGACACAAATGAAATAAATTGAGATTTACCTGAGCAAAAAATTAAAAGCAACTCTCATAAATAGACTTACTGATGTCAAGAGAATAATAAATGGGCAAAGTGAACATTTAAACAAAAAGATAATATTAAAAGTACCAAATCAAAATAATAGAACTGAATGACATGATAATAATACTGAAAATTTTACTAGAAGGGTTCAACAGGATACTAGGTCAAGCAGAATAAATTATCACTAAACACAGGTCTTAGGAAATAATTTAGTCAGAGGAGCAAAGTGAAGAAAGAATGAAAATGAGTGAAGGAAGCTTAAGGGACTTAAGAGATATTATCAAGTGGACCAATATGAACATTATGAGAGTTCTAGGAATTAAACAGAGGGATGAACAAAACTCTTATCCAAATAAATGATGGCTGAAACCTCCCCAAATCTGGAGAAGGGAAGGGCCATTCAAATCAAAGATGCCTGAAAAATGCCAAAATATACAAATCTAAATAATCCATATTAAGACATACAAGAATTGACTGTCAAAAGTCAAATACAAAAAGATAATTTTGAAAGAAGCAAGAGAAAGAAAGTTGTCACATACAAGGAAGCCCCCTACCCATAAAACAATCAACAGATTCTTTCAGCAGAAACATTATAGGGAAGGGAAATATCACTATAGGGAAGGGAAAGATGTATCCCCTTCTAGAAGGGAAAGGATGCTATATTCAAATTCCTGGGGGAAAATGCAATACAAGGATAAAACATCTGGCAAAACTGCTCTTTGAAAACAAAGGGGAGACAAAGGATTTTATCAGCCAAACAAAAGCCAAGGAATCCATCACCATGAGGCCAACCTTACAAGAAATACTAAGGGAAGTTTTACAAGTCGAAATAAAAAAATGCTAAATAGAAACATGATAACCAATGAAAGTATGAAATATATTGGCAAAAGTATATAAATAGATAAATATAGGATTCTTTATTACTATAACCGTGATGGAGAATAACTTTTAATTCTAGTATAAAAATTAAAAACAAAAGTATTAAAAAATAAAATATGCTAAAATACACAATATAAATCTAAACTGTGACCAACATAACAAAATATATGGGAAGAAAGAAGTTAAAGAGTAGAATTTTTGTTAATCATTGACCTTAAGTTGTTATCAGCTTAAAACAGACTATTACAAATGTAAGATATTTTGTGTAATCCTTAAGGTAACCATAAAAGAAAAGTACTTACACATCGAACTTGAACTGGCGATTTGTTTCATATATAATATTATACATGTTTCAATGCCATTCTCCCAAATCATCCCACCCTCTCCCTCTCCCACAGAGTCCAAAAGACTGTTCTATACATCTGTGTCTCTTTTGCTTGTCTTGAATACAGGGAGAAGACAATGGCACTCCAGTACTCTTGCCTGGAAAATCCCATGGGCAGAGGAGCCTGGTAGGCTGCAGTCCATGGGGTCGCTAAGAGTTGGACAGGACTGAGCTACTTCACTTTCACTTTCCACTTTCATGCACTGAAGAAGAACATGGCAACCCACTCCAGTGTTCTTGCCTGGAGAATCCCACTGATGGGGGAGCCTGGTGGGCTGCCGCCTATGGGGTCTCACAGAGTCAGACATGACTGAAATGATTTAGAAATATACAGGGTTATCGTTACCATCTTTCTAAATTCCATATATATGCGTTAGTATACTGTATTGGTGTTTTTCTTTCTGGCTTACATCACTCTGTATAATAGGCTCCAGTTTCATCCACCTCATTAGAACTGATTCAAATGTATTCTTTTTTTTTTATTTTATTTTATTTTTAAACTTTACATAATTGTATTAGTTTTGCCAGATATCAAAATGAATCCATCACAGGTATACATGTGCTCCCCATCCTGAACCCTCCTCCCTCCTCCCTCCTCCCTCCCCATACCATCTCTCTGGGTCGTCCCAGTGCACTAGCCCCAAGCATCCAGTATCGTGCATTGAACCTGGACTGGCATCTCGTTTCATACATGATATTTTACATGTTTCAATGCCATTCTCCCAAATCTTCCCACCCTTTCCCTCTCCCACAGAGTCCATAAGACTGTTCCATACATCAGCGTCACTTTTGCTGTCTCGTACACAGGGTTATTGTTATCATCTTTCTAAATTCCATATATATGCATTAGTATACTGTATTGATGTTTTTCCTTCTGGCTTACTTCACTCTGTATAATAGGCTCCAGTTTCATCCATCTCATTAGAACTGATTCAAATGTATTCTTTTTAATGGCTGAGTAATACTCCATTGTGTATATGTACCACAGCTTTCTTATCCATTCATCTGCTGATGGACATCTAGGTTGCTTCCAGGATGGTTGAATAATACACCATTGTTTATATGATGTATGGCAAAACCAATACAATATTGTAAAGTTAAAAAAAATTAAATAATAAAAAAAGAAAAAAGAAAAAAAAAAGAAAAGTACTTAATGAAGTCACACAAAAGAAAAAGACAGTCAAAGTCTACCAACTTACAAAACCAGGAAAATACAAAGGAAGACAAAAAGATAGGAAAAGCAAAAAAAGAACCACAAAACTAATAGAAAACAACCAACAAATGACAATAATAAATCTTTTCCTATTAATAATTAAATGTAAGTGGATTACCTTTCTAAATCAAAAGACACAGAGTGAAAGAACAGATACAAAAAACAAGGTCCCACTATAGGCTTTGTATTAATTCAAGAGTTTCATTTAAGATTTAAGAATATATATAGGCAATAAGTGAAGGGGTGGAAAATGATATTCCATGAAAATAGCAATCAAAAAGGAGCAAGGGTTGCTATATCACATCATACAAAGTAGACTTCATGAAATAGACTTTAAGCACAAAAACTGTCACAAGGGACAAGGACGTTATATAACAATAAAGAGGTCAATTCATCATAAAAGTATAACAATTATAAATGTGTATGCATTCAATATCAGAGCAATTAGGCATATAAGGCAAGCAGAACTTAGGGGAAATTGTGACATAATAATAATTGAGCACTTCAACACTTTCAATAATGGATAGAACATACATATAGAATATCAATAATTAGATAACTTGAATAACACTACAGACAAAATGTATGCTCTTTCTCTCTCTCTGTCTATGTGTGTGTGTGTGTGTGTGTGTGTGTGTGTATACACACAATATTCTGCCTAACAGCAGTAGAATACACAGTCATTTCAAGTGTAAAAGGGAACATTTTCTAAGATTGATCATAAGTGTATATCAGCTTAGTCACTCAGTCTTGTCTGACTCGTTGCAACCCCATGGACTGTAGTCCACCAGGCTCTTCTGTACATGAGATTCTCCAGGCCAGAATACTGGAGTGGGTAGCGTTTCCCTTTTCCAAGGGTATTTTCAACCCAAGATCAAACCCTGGTCTTCTCGATTTCAGGTGGATTTTTTACCATCTGAGCCACCACGGAAGACCTGATCACGTATTACAGAGTATTATTTAAGCTTAGAGAAACAACACCTAATTCAACCTGGAGCAGATGAAAAACACCTATAAAAAGAAATTTTGAAATTTGAATCAAAGCAATAAACATTGTTATATTTGCATATTTAAACTGAAAAAGACCATTATCATTATACTTACTTTACATATTGTATTCTATATTGATGATAATCTATAAAAATTATATAGAATTCTATAGAAAATATATAGAAATCTTTGTAAAATCAGTTTGAAAAATTATATATCAAGGGGGTTGTAGCATACATATGTACAAGACTGTCTTAGAAAGATATTCAAAGGTACAAACTCCCAGTTATAAGATAAATTAGTAGTAAGGATGTTATGTATAGGATGATGACCATAACACTGCTGTATGAGACACATGAAAGTCATCAAGGAAGTAAATTCTAAAAGTTATAGTCACCAGGAAAAAAAATTTTTTTAAAGCCTTCTGTTTAGTATATCTATGAGATAATGGATGCTAACTAAATTTATTGTGATAATCATGTCACAATATATGTAAGTCAAATCATTAAGCCATACACCTTAAATTTATACAGTGCTATAGGTCAGTTATATATCAATAAAACTAGGAAAATCTTTCAAAATTATAGCTTTATTTACATTTTTGAAAATATTTTGTTCTTAAAAATCTACTTAAAATTTCTGTAATTAAGTCATTTACTTTTTTAGTTTTAGTTTTTTAAGCAACTTCCATACTGTTCTCAGTAGTGACTATGCCAGTTTTTATTCCCACCAACAGTGTAGAAGGGTTCCTTTTTCTCCACACCCTCTCCAGCATTTTTATTTGTGCATATTCTGATGATGGCCATCCTGACATGTGTGAGGTGATATCTCACTATAGTCTTGATTTGCATTTCTCTAATAATTAGAAATGATGAACATCTTTTTGTGTACTACTTGGCCATCTGCATATCTTCTTTGGATAAATGTCTATTTAGTTCTTATGCCCTAATTAGACACTTAGAGCACTAAATAGATATAAAAAAGAGCTCCTGAAGGAAAGTTATGACCAACCTAGACAGCGTATTAAACAGCAGAGACATTACTTTGCCAACAAAGGTCTGTTTAGGCAAGGTTATGGTTTTTCCAGTAGTCATGTATTGATGTGAGCATTGAACTATAAAGATAACCGAGCACTGAAGAATTGATGCTTTTAAACTGTGGTGTTGGAGAAGACTCTTGAGAGTGTCTTGGACTGCAAGGAGATCCAACTAGTCCATCTTAAAGGAGATAAGTCCTGGGTGTTCATTGGAAGGACTGATGTTGAAGCTGAAACTCCCAATACTTTGGCCAGCTGAATGGAAGAGCTGACTCATTTGAAAAGACCCTGAGGCTGGGAAAGATTGAGGGCAAGAGGAGAAGGGGACAACAGAGAATAAGATGGTTGGATGGCATCACCAACTCAATGAACATGGGTTTGGGTGGACTCTGGCAGTTGGTGATGGACAGGGAGGCCTGGCGTGCTGTGGTTCATGGGGTCAAAAAGAATGAGACATGACTGAGCGACTGAACTGAACTGAAGGACCCTGCAATCCCACTCTTGAGAAAACATGGTCAGAAGGACACTTGCATCCCAATATTCATTGCAGCACTATTTGCAATAACCAAACATGGAAGCAACCTAAATGTCCATAGACAGATGAATGGATAAAGAAGATGTGAGATATATATATACATATATATACACACACACACACACATACACTCATGATTGGGATATTGCTCACCAGTGTAATGGGATATTACTCACCATTAAAAAGAACAAAATAATGTCACTTGTGCAACATGAATGGAACTAGAGTATGTCATACTAAGTGAAATAAGTCAGAGACAAAAAAAAAGAGAAATATATATCACTTATATGAGAATCTGAAAAGAAAAGATAAAAATGAATCTAATTAAATAACAGAAACAGATTCACAAACTTAGAGAGCAAACATATGGTTACTACAGGGAAATGTGGAAGAAAGAGATATTTAGAGAGTTTGACATGTACACACTGTTATATTTAAATATAGATAACCAACAAGGATCTACTGTATAGCACAGGGAACTCCACGTAATATTATGCAACAACCTAAATGGGAAAAGAATTTGAAAAAGGAAGAATACATGTGTATGTGTAACTGAATCACTTTGCTATATATCTGAAACCTTTACAACATTGTCACTAACTATACCTCAATATAAAATAAAAATTTTAAAAAAAGAAATAAAAGGATCACTGTATATACTTCTTGCTATTAATCTAAAATTTCATACAACTCTATATACAGATTTCAACAAATATTTAATGATTTAATCTCACTCAAAGAACATGTCAATTTAAACCAGATGGGTTGTTATGAGGTTTGTTTGTATACAAATAAAACAAAATTCATTGGGTCTTTATCAAGAGCTATAGGCTTTGTTGGTGCTGAGGATTCAAAGGTGGAAACAGCTACATCTAAAACAAGGAGATACTCATTAACTAAGGAGGAAGAACACAATCCCAAACACACATATTTTACAGACAGTATGTTAGATTCTATAAAATAGATGAATGAGAGGCTGCATAGGTAGCATGAATTCTGCCTTGTGAAAACACTGAGAAAAGTCTTTCCCCAAAAATGGACATTTGAACTATTATGCCATATATATTATATTTGTTGTTGTTGCTCAGTTGCTAAGTGGTGTCTAACTCTTTGTGACTTCATGAACTGCAGCATGCCAGGCTTTCTTGTCTTTTACCCTGTCCCAGAATTTGCTAAAACTCATGTCCATTGAGTCAGTATGCTATTCGGCCATCTCATCTTCTATGCCCCCCTTCTCCTTCTGCCTTCAATCTTTCCCACTATCAGGGTCTTTTCCAGTGAGTCAGCTCTTCACATCAGGTGGCCAAAATATTGGAGCTCCAGCTTCAGTATCAGTCTTTCCAATGAATGTTCAGCATTGATTTCCTTTAGGATGACTTATTTGAGCTCCTTTCACTGCAAGGGACTCTCAGGAATCTTCTCCAGCACCACAATTCAAAAATCAGTTCTTCAGCACTCAGCCTTCCTTATGGTCCAGCTCTCACATCTGTAAATGACTACTGGAAAAACCATAGTTTTGACTCTCTGGACTTCTATGACTAAAATGAAATTATCAGATTGATTTTATTATTATTAAATATCTCTATATATTTAGAAATCAGGGGGAATTCTTTCATAAAGGACGATCCTGTTAGCTGCTCTGGTACATTCTTACAAAATTATTCTCATTATTCTCATTCTAATTATTCTCTAAATTGCTAAACACATTTTATATCCCATGTAAAATAAACTTAGTAAAGGATAGTGGCCTCCAATTGCTTATACCCTGGTGGCTGAGATAGTAAAAAAATTTGCCTGCAATTCAGGAGAACCGGCTTCAATTCCTGGTTTGGGAAGGTCCCTTGGAGAAGGGAATGGCAACCTACTCCAGTACTCTTGCCTGGAGAACCCCATGGACAATGGAGCCAGGCTGACTACATTACACTGGGTCACAAAGAGTTGGACCTGACTGAGTAACTAACACAACTCACTAAGATGGCACTTGAAATTCTGAAGTTTTCATATCTTATAAAGGCAGTTTGAATATATAGTGATGTGTTATCTGTCTGCTATGATGTGTATGAGGTCTGGGCAACACCCTGTACTCAAACATATTGATTTTTCTATGCTAAAATTTTGAGCATTACTTTGCTAGCATGTGGGATGAGTCCAACTCTGTGGTATTTTGAGCATTCTTTGGCATTACCTTTCAGTGAGATTGGAATGAAAACTGATCTTTTCCAGTTCTGTGGCTACTGCTGAGTTTTCCAAATTTGCTGGCACATTGAGTGCAGCACTTTCACAGCATCATCTTTCAGGATTTGAAATAGCTCAACTGGAATTCCATCATCTCAACTGGAATTCCATCACCTTTGTTCGTGGTGATGCTTCCTAAGGCCCACTTGATTGGCATTCCAGAATATACGGCTCTAGTTGAGTGATCACACCATTATGGTTATCTGGGTCATGGAGATCTTTTTTGTATAGTTCTTCTGTGTATTCTTGCCACCTCTTCTTTATATCTTCTGCTCTTCTGCTTCTGTTAGGTCCATACCATTTCTGTCCTTTATTGTGCCCATATTTGCATGAAATGTTCTTTGATATCTCTAATTTTCTCGAAGAGAAAACCTCACACCCTAGCAAAGTAATTCTCAAAATTCCCCAAGCCATGTTGCAACAGTACCTGAAACATGACCTTCCAGATGTTAAAGCTGGATTTAGAAAAGGCAGAGGAACCAGAGATCAAATTGTCAAAATCCACTGGATCATCGAAAACGCAATAGAGTTCCAGGAAAATCTTCTACTTCTGGTTTATTGACTATGCCAAAGCCTTTTACTGTGTGGATCACAACAAACTGTGGACAATTCTTAAAAAGATGGAAATACCAGACCACCTTACCTGCCTCCCAAGAAATCTATGCAGGTCAAGAAGCAACAGATAGAACTGGACATGGAAGTACAGATGAGTTCCATATTGGGAAAGGAGTAAATCAAGGCTGTATATGGTCACCCTGCTTATTTAACTTATACACAGAATGCATCATGTGAATGCTGGGCTCAAGCTGGAATCAAGATTACCGGGAGAAATAGCAATAACCTCAGATATGCAGATGACACCATCCTAATGGCAGAAAGCAAAGAGGATCAAAAGAGTCTCTTGATGAAAGTGAAAGAACAGAGTGGCTTAAGACTCAGCATTCAACAAACTAAGATCATGGCATCTGGTTCCATCTTTTCCTGGCAAATAGATGGGGAAGCAATGGAAACAGTGACAAAATTTATTTTCTTGGGCTCCAAAATCATTGCAAATGGTGACTGTAGCCATGAAATTAAAAGACACTTGCTCCTTGGAAGAAAAGCTATGACCAACCTAGACAGCTTTTTTTTTTTTAACTTCACAATATTGTATTAGTTTTGCCAAATATCGAAATGAATCCACCACAGGTATACCTGTGTTCCCCATCCTGAACCCTCCTCCCTCCTCCCTCCCCATACCCTCCCTCTGGGTCGTCCCAGTGCACCAGCCCCAAGCATCCAGTATCGTGCATTAACCTGGACTGGCAACTCATTTCATACATGATATTATACATGTTTCAATGCCATTCTCCCAAATCTCACCACCCTCTCCCTCTCCCACAAAAGCAGAGACATTACTTTGCTGACAAAAGTCCATCTAGTCAAAGTTATGGTTTTTCCAGTAGTGATGTATGGATGTGAGAGTTGGACCATAATGAAAGCTGAGCATGCTGAAAAACTGGTGCTTTTGAACTGTCATTTTGGAGAAGACTCTTGAAAGTCCCTTAGACTGCAAGGAGATCAAACCAGTCAATCCTAAAGGAAATCAGTCCTGAATATTCATTGGAAGGACTGATGCTAAAGCTGAAGTTCCAATACTTTGGCCACCTGATGTGAAGAACTGACTCATTTGAAAAGACCCTGATGCTGGAAAAGATTGAAGACAGAGGAGAAGGGGATGACAGAGGATAATATTGTTGAATGGCATCACCGACTCAATGGATATGAGTTTGAGCAAGCTCCTGGAGTTGTTGATGGACAGGAAATCCTGGTGTGCTGTAGTCCTTGGGGTCGCAGAGTCGGATATGACTAAGCGATTGACCTGAACTGAAATGATGCTAAAGTTTGTAGGCATTTGCAATAAGTAGGTATATAAAGACTATGAACATATTCATATTAGTTCAATTTATGTTTGAGAGTCTCTCTGTATTTTATACTGCAGTTTTTGTTTTTTTTGTTTTTTTTTCTTTTGCAGGTGATCACCACTGTTACTGGTTCACAAGCCTCATTTATACTTGTTCTTAAAAATGTGTATTTCAGCCAAAAATTTATTGCAAACTAAAATCCAACTCCTTCAGGGAAAGATTTCCCTAATCTTCTTTAGCCTAAATAAATAAAATCAATGCTAAGTAAACACATATATACATACATAAAAGGTCCCTACTGTAGCTGTAACAATTAGTAACTTTGAATTTACTCTGAGGCTAGGGATCAGAAGTCAGAAATGAGAACTCAAGGTTTAAAATACCAATATTTATTTGGGTACACTAATAAACTCACCACTCTATGTAAAAGATAACCAAATTTTGTTTCTAGATCAGGATTAAAAGTGACTGATATCTTTAGTACCTTTGGTATAGTGGGATACATGGCCAAATTCTCTTTGGGATTAAACAGTAAAGGAGCAGACAGCCCAGATGAGAAGAATGTAAATGTACATGCTCAGTTGCTCAGTCATGTCTGACTCTTGGCAACTCTATAGACTGCAGCCCTCTAGGCTCCTCTCTTTATGGGATTTTTCTATGGAAGAATACTGGAGTGGGTTGCCATTTGCTTCTCCAGGTGATTTTTCCAACCCACAGATAGAACCGAAGTCTCCTGTATCTTCTACATTGCAGGCAGATTCTTTACTACTTGAGCCACTGGAAAAGGAAGAAAATAATCATTAGTTAGAATCAATCATGCATGAGACCTCAATATCTAAAATCTAAACCCATCTCAAACCCAAAACAATTTATAAAATAATCAAGATCTTCAACTCTTCCTTACAGTTAATAATCTCTAAATGCAGGATTTTCAAATTATATTTAATAAAGAAAGTGTTTAAATTTTAAATGGATTTACCTTTACCACATCATATTTGTAATTACTGTTAGCACTTGGTGTAGAGATGAGAGTGGTCACATAGTCAGTGTAGATTTTTGGAGATCGTACCCATAGCCCAGAAACCAACACCAAAGAGTCAGAGAAAGTAAGGTAGAATTAACAGAAGTTCATGTTGCGAAATCTTCTATTTCATCCTATTAGCAATGGTTCCAGAGATAAATCAGAGTATCAGGGAAAGGGAGTTTAGTTGCCTTATTGACTACAACATCATTAAGGAGACTTTTCTAATTACACAGTTCTTCTAGAAGAAAACATGTTGGTCTTTCTGAAATAAATATAGATGGGTCAGATGATTATAACTTATAATCTTATAATCAAGTCTTCTCCTTTTTATACTTGTGTGACTTTCATCAATTAATTTAATGAATCTGGTTTCAGCTTCCTCAACCAATCTAGCCAGAATAATCATACTAAGAATTTCCTTTCTCTAATTTGAGTAAATCTATAATTCTTCCAGGAATCTCTGTGACAAATAAATATAAATGTAAATAATTTGATACAGGTCACAGAACATTGCAAACTCTTCATGAGTGATATTTATTATGTGTTAATTTTATCCATAATTAGTATTTACAACAACTATTTTCATATGTCAAATGTGGACATGTATTAAGTTTGACAGTTCTCATAATTTTGTTAATATTCCCCCAGGTCATTAGCTGACTTCTATTGCAATTTTTCCTTGAGATGAAAGACATTGCAATGTGCAAAAAAGCTAAAATAGTACCTTTAATGTTTCCCCAAGGGTAATATCCACTGTCTCCCTCCTCTACTTCTCTCATAGGCAAACATTTCTAGAAGTAGTGGCTTTCAAACATTTTGATCATGAGTCAGAGAAAAAAGTTTATTTTACAGTGTTATCACAACACTGTCTTCCAACACACAATTATACAAACAAAATTTTCTTTAAAATATATGCACTCTCAAAATTATTATTCTATTCTATTTCATTTTAAGACATACTTTCATAAATATGTGCTGCTGAAGGTTTGAAAATCTATTGTCCTAAAGAAAATGAGTTGATAAGCATGGTCCATAAAAGCATCCAAATAAAAAGTCATTGTATTGAATTTTAGTATTAATAAAAATAAATTATTTTTGGTACTATTTTATTTATTTTACTTTTTTGGGGGGATCACGTGGCTTGTGGGATCTTAAATTCCTTACCAGAGATCAAACCCAGTTCCCCAAGTTGGAAGCACAGAGTCCTAACCACCAGACCAACAGGAAATTCCCAATGTACTATTTTCAAAATTTTTATATGTTAACACTGTATGCCACAGCCTCTATCAATCTTTCTACCTTCAAAATAAAAGCTGAAATATTTTCCATTTTAATAAAACTTGTTGAGTATAAATTATATGTAAAATTAGTAAATAAAGTCTTTGAGAATGACATGCTCTTAATTTAAACAGTTTTCCCCTATTTGACAGTGTTTTAAAGAAATAAGGAATTGAGAGCCATATTTTAGTGTAATATTAAACACTTCTTACATAAGCAATAGCAATTATCCATATTTTCAGTTATTTGTTGAGGAATTATCTATATTGAAATTATGAAATTACTAATGAGAGAGTAGAACATCAACTGTGATTATCCTTATCCCAGGATAAGGGTGCTGTTCCTAGTCTCATGCTCAGTCAAATAGTATACCACCAGGCAGTATATAGCTTCTGACATTTGTTGAAGATTTGCTATATGTAAAATATGACTGAAGCTTCAAATAGCAGAATGCCTAATGCCTCTTTTTCTTCAAACCACCTAGTAATTCTTATGCATTGTGTCATATTGAAAACTTAAAATAACCCGTTAGTTGTAAAAGATAAATAAATAATAAGTAAGCAGTTATAGAGTATATATTTTATGATTTTTTGAACAAAAGTATCAAAATGTCAGTAAAGAAAATTTTTGCCTATATTGGAGCATAGGCTTAATGATTTGCTCAAGGTCACAGAGCTGATCATTGAAATATTTAGGTTTGATATTCAGTACAACTACCACTTTGTCCTAGGTCTAAAATCTTTTCTTTATTAGAGAAACTCTCTACTCTGAAACAGAAAATACAGTTTTAAAATGTAGACTAAAACTGCATCTTTCCCTCAGTCTTATTTTATCAACTCCTTGTTTTATTTTGGAATTGCATGTAGTATACATAATTTGTGTTTTGCTTTCAACACCTGCTAGACACTGAAATTAAGCAGAAGATGCCAAATACATTGTCTATTTCTCTGAAAAATTTTCGCCTCCATAAAATGTGACCAGATACACTTTCATGTACTTTAGCTTAATGTTGGCTCTTGCTGTTCCCTAGAGGATTTACATACAGTACAGGCTTGTGGAATTAACCTCAATAATCAAGCTAGATGAAGTTATTTTAATTTTATTCATCTCCATTTAATAATAAGAGATACAATAGAGTTGAATTATTTTTGCATCTCTTCAAATAAAGCCCTTGTAACATTAAATGTTTTAAATGTATGAGCTGAAATGTTATGAGTCACTGAAAAGCAAAGTTACTGCATAAGACATACCAATTTATGTACAAACCTCACTGTAACATATTTTTAATACGTGCATGCTTCATATACATAATATAAATAGCAAATCACTTATCATCATTCTTAATTTAAGATTGCCTATTAATCCATGAGTTTTAACTGTCTCTAAACACCTAAAAACGTCAATATTTGAGTGTTTCTGCCTTAAATTGTCTACTTCAGTAATTTCATTATGTTAGGTTTCTTCTTATGTGTGTAATTCACAGATAAATACTTCAAGTAGGAAGCTATTTTGTCTTCAGTATTAAGAAGATTAAGTAAAGTTGGTCAGGGCAATGGAGATTATCTTTAAAAAGCCTAAAAGACTTTCTGTATTTCTTAGTATCCTTTTAAAAAATAGTCTAAATTTCTAAATTTGCTAAATCAGCACTTGAAAACATGATGCATTCAATCTAGCTACAAAGAGGAGCTGCAAGAACCAGTCAACTGTATGAACCAAGTAAATCCCTTGTCTTAAATGCCATGAATGGATTTTTTTTTCAGCTGTTCTTACAGTAAAGCATACAAGGGTGTTGTGGACATCCAGGCAGCAGCAGAGAGACAGCAAAAGAGAAGTGTAGGGGGAGGAAAAGTAATTCACTAAAACACATTTACTGGAAATCTTGGGCATCTGCCAGCCAGGATGAAGGCAAAGCAGAGAGACAAATATAAACATAACTTTAGCAATGAAAAACAGAGGCATGAAAAACGTAATAACCTTTTACAAAAGATTATTTGAAGTCCATATTTTTGGAATAAAGTATAAGCAGTCTCCAAAGGAGGGGGGGGGGGAGACAGCTGTGATGCTTTAAAATATTTAAGGATATTATTTAAAACAGGAAATGCATTTTCCCATAGAGATTATATAATAACTGATAATCATATCATCTTGCCAAATACAGCTGCCTGATGCTTCAATGGCTCTGTGTGTAATGACATACCCAGTGGGAAATTAATTCCCATTCCCATCTTGGGAGATCAAGATCCTGCTTCCTATTGCCAAAATGTATTAATATAAGGAATTTTACTGCTGGTGGGGAAGAGTTTCTATGAAGGGCTGTCTTCAGGACATGAATCAATTCCCTATAAGGTGGGATCTGGAATAGAGGTGGAATTATTGGACATTGTTCCTGATTATCATGGGGTGATCTTAGGGCCTATTTCTGAAAATCACAAACAGTATATTCAGAAGTAGCTTCAAGTATACACCATTTCTGTAATTATGTTAAAAAAGTAGGGCTTTAGCTTTTATTTTTTTTTGTCAGCCCCAAGGATCAGCTGCCTGCTTTATTTTCCACTCCTGCTTTCCTAAAACTACACTGCATTTTTCTTCACTTTTTTTTCAAAGTGTACAACATTCATTCCTTCCTTCTGTCCCTGTCAAATATGCAAATATTTCTACATACATTCAGTGCTTGTAAAAAGAGATAAATAGTAAAAAATCATTCCTCCTAAAGGCTATATCTCATTTAAATTAGGAGTTTTGGAAAAGGCAACCCACTCCAGTTCTCTTGCCTGGAAAATCCCATGGACAGAGAAGCCTTGTACAGTCCATGGGGTCACAAAGAGTCAGACACGACTGAGAGACTTCACTTTAAAATTCACTTAAATAAAAACACTGGAACATAGTATTTCATGAATGATTAGTGCTAGTACCATAAAATGTATCTTCTTAATACGTTTTATTTGCTTTATAATTTTTGAAAAATGAAAAGTGGAGAAGAAAGTAAAGATGATAAGGACTTCGGAAAACTTTGTTGAGGTTGTTCAGTTGTTCAGTCATGTCAGACTCTGTGACCCCGTGCACTGCAGTACACCAGGTTTCCCTGTCCTTCACTATTTCTCGGAGTTTTCTCGAACTCGTGTCCATTGAGTCAGTGATACCATTCAACCATCTCATCCTCTTTTATCCTCTCCTTCTCCTGTCTTCTATATTTCCCAGCATCAGAGTCTTTTCCAAGAAGTCAGTTCTTCATATCAGGTGGTCAAACTATGCTTCAGCTGCAGCATCAGTCCTTTCAATGAATATTCAGGATTGATTTCCTTTAGGATTGTGGTAAGAATATAGTTGTTTATTAAATAACCAATGGGATATCCGCTTTCTTCTTTCTCATCTTCCCAGATGTCTCTTTTTGCAGACAAGGCAGAAATATGAGGCTAACTGATTTTTCTCAAAATGAAAGCAAGTGAGTGAAAGTCACTCAGTCATGTCCAACTCTTTGCAACCCCATGGCCTATACAGACCATGGAATTCTCCAGGCCAGAACTGGAGTGGGTAGCCTTTGCTTTCTCCAGACAATCGTTCCAACCCAGGGATCAAACCCAGGTCTCCCACATTGCAGGCAGATCTTTACCAGCCGTGCCACAAGGGAAGCTCCAAATGAAAGGTCAAGAAAAAAAGAAATTCCAAGTATAGGGGGAAAAAAAACAAGCTTTCTCCTCTGTTAGGTTCTGTAGCTAGTCCTATGAACTAAACTGACATGAAATAAATTAATGGGAGAAAAAGGAGAAAAGCATACATATTTAAATATTCTTCTGTGTACATCAGATCAGATCAGATCAGATCAGTCATTCAGTTATGTCTGACTCTTTGCGACCCCATGAATCGCAGCATGCCAGGCCTCCCTGTCCATCACCAACTCCCAGAGTTCACCCAGACTCATGTCCATCAAGTCAGTGATGCCATCCAGCCATCTCATCCTCTCTCGTCCCCTTCTCCTCCTGCCCCCAATCCCTCCCAGCATCAGAGTCTTTTCCAATGAGTCAACTCTTTGCATGAGGTGGCCAAAGTACTGGAGTTTCAGCTTTAGCATCAGTCCTTCCAAAGAAATCCCAGGGCTGATTCTATGATCTGTGTACATAGAAATCTTCAAAAGAAAAATAAATATATGAAGAAGACAGTAGCTTTAAAAGCTTATGTATCTTTTAAAACAAAGAATAGTAATTTGTTATTCGATAAGAAAAGAGAACTGAACTGAAAGTAATACATTTTAGGACCATGACTAGGAAATGTATAGGAGAAACTAATGGAAGATACGAGTTACTTCACTAGATTTATTTGTATAGGTCCATTTCAATGTTGACTCCCAGTCTCAGGTAATAAAAATGTTTTTCTCTTTCTAATACATGGATGGAAACTCTTCTATCATTAATGTTATGATATGCTTTTAGACGGAAAGAAGAGGGCATAGCGCTCTACTGCATTTGCTCTCTCTTAACTGTCTTCAACTTCCAGTAATCAATAGGGCAGCAGTTAACTGAATGTTTCCCCCAAATTCACATTGATATCTTAACCCTAATGTGATGGCTTTAGGAGGTGGGCCTTTGAAAGATAATTAGGTCATAAGAGTGGAATTCTCAACAATGAGACTAGTGCCCTTACAAAAGACACCCAGGTGGGCTCTCTCCACCACTTTCTGCCATATGAGGCTACAAAAAGACATAGTATACAGTCTGCAACCAGGAACAGGGACCTCAGCTTAACCAACCATCCTGGCACTTTGTTTTTTGGTTTCTAGCTTCCAGACCTGTGAGAAATAACTTTCTTTCTGTAAGCTATCCAGTTTATGCTACTTTATTATAGCTGCTGGAACTGGCCAAAATAGAAATTGGTACCCAGAAGTAAGACATTACTTTAGTATGTATATACTAAAGTATATATCTTTTTATATATCTATATAAAAAGGTGGCTTTGAAACTGGATGATGGATAAAGATTAAAACTACCCGGACAGTTTTATAAAACATATTACAGTCACAAGAGTGGTTTCCCGTTGCCTTTGTCTTGTTCTATTGTTCAGAAGCAAGTTACTGGCCTTTTCCATATACATGATGAAGGGATTGATAATATAAGAATATAAGCATGCAGAGAGTGGGGTCATAGGAGCACCTAAAAATCTTTCACTACTATCTTTTTCAAGGTTTGTTGTTAGCATAATGTTGGCCTAATGAGATAAGATGGAGCTAATCTTCTGAATAAATTGTAAGCATTTATGTAAAATTGATACTGATTTTCCTTAAATGTTTGGTAGAATTTACTGCAACATCTGGGCTTGGATTTTTCTTTGTTGGAAGATAAATTCATAGTCCTTAATGCTGCTGCTGCTAAGTCTCTTCGTCTGTGTCCAACTCTGTGAGACCCTGTAGACGGCAGCCCACCAGGCTCCTGTCCCTGGGATGCTCCAGGCAAGAACACTGGAGTGGGTTGCCATTTCCTTCTCCAGTGCATGAAAGTGAAAAGTGAAAGTGAAGTCATTCAGCTGTGCTCGACTCTTAGTGACCCCATGGACTGCAGCCTACCAGGCTTCTCCGTCCATGGGATTTCTAGGCAAGAGTACTGGAGTGGGTTGCCATTGCCTTCTCCATTCCTTAAGGGCTATAGGTCTATTTAGGCTATCACTTTTTTTCTTGAGTGATTTTAAGTACTATTGTGTTTCAACAAATTAGTATATTTCACAAAATTTACTTAACTTACTGTTGTGTGTGTAGAAATTAGTATATTTCACAAACATTGCCTAATAGAGTGTTAATATTTTCTTGTTAAAATTTTAATATTTTAAATATATGTAGTAATATATCCTCTTGTCTTTTTTATACTGGTAATTCATATTGTCTTTTTCTTTCCTGATTAGTCTGAATAGACATTTAAGAATTTTACTCATCTTTTCAAAGAAAAGAACTTTTGGTTTCATTGATTCTTATTGTGAATGTTTTCAATTTTATCACTTTCTATGTTCATCTCTGTCATTTCCTTTCTTATTATTATTTACATTTGATTAATCTTATCACTATAGTGAAATGATTATTCTTATTCTTGGCAATATTCTTTATGAAAACTTTTTTAGAAAAAGTTATTTGGATGACTTCCAGTGTTATTTGGTTATAATTAACATTGTATATTTTTGCCATTCTATTACTTTTAATATATTTGTGGTTTTGTAGTCAAAGTGTGACAATTTCTTTTTTTAATTGAAAAGTTTAGAAAAAATATAATAAACACACTTATTATATTGAGCTTACTTTTAGAGATGTAAAAATACAGCATTAGAACCAATTCTGAAAACGGCAGAAAAATAGCAGTTGGATTTGAAAAAATGTAATACATTCTAATAAGAAAGCAAGCAAAAAAAGATGAGAAATTCTTCTGTTTTTTCAATAACAAAGCCAACAAAAGTAAGAACATCTCAAAGAAAAGGAAAAGTTTTGAATGGGAGAAGGAAGATAAATAATTTGGGGAAAAAATATGACATTTTGTTGTTGTAGAGGTCTATCTCATAGCAAAAACTGAAAAGTACAGTTTACAGTCTTAAATCCTTGTGGGATATTTTTTTAAAAGCAACAATGTGTAGTATATTTCATGGTTTTGACAGGAAATTATTTCAAGTTTTATTGCATTTTTGATTTAGAAAATCAGATAAGGTAAAGAAAAAAACATTGTCATAGATAAAGTTTGTTATAATAATAGAAAACCACATCTAGGAACAAAAATTGTCTGTAAATTGTTTTACTATAAAAATACAACCAAATATTTTACTTCAAAAGATTAAATTTGATTAGAAAAGCTTGGTATTTTAATATTGCTCTATAATAGAACAACTTAAAAATTGCATACATAATGTATTAAATCTATATTTCCAGTTTTAATCTTGGTCATAATAGTGTAGGTACCTATATTAAGAAGATATTACATTCTTCCTAGAATATGCAAAATTCTACTAGAATATACAATAGAGAAATATTATAACTGCTCTTTTCTGTGAGAAACAACATGCCATATATTAAGAATAATTTTTAATTATCCATTACATTTAATTGCCAATTAGCCAAAATGCTTTATTTTTCAGTTTCACATACGTATTGCCATTTAAACAAGTAAAATTGAATTTATGATAATATCTCACCACAGATTGATCTTGAAAAGCAGTTCCTGTCTACTTACTCAATCTTAATAATAAGCAGGTTATTTTTTTTCTTTGTAAAATATCTTACATTCAACACATTGAAATAAATGACTGATGCTTTAATCTATGATAGAATCCAAAGATATTTTTTTAACACAGACAATAGACAATCAAAAATTATTGAATTTTGCTAAAGGCTGAATTTTAAAAATTTTATTATTGCATAAAAATAAACAATAATAGGAAGTATAGCAGGCCCAGTGGTATACATTATAACAGCAGTTGAAGAGGGATGTGCAGCACATTATAGTTGTTTCCTAGCCTTTGGAATTTGAAATAGATAATGCTTTTGACCCTCTCAACATAGTGGACTCACTATCCCCAGAAAGCACTTTCACTGGCTTGTTAATCTCTAAGTAGTAATCCATGTACCAGTATAATAAAGATCAAGTTAGTTAAAGTGTCTCCGGTCCCAGTTTAATGCATAAATACTTCTGGCAACAAAGATAAATCCAGAAAATACCGAGGTATCTAAGAAACTGCAAACTGAAGATAAAAATTATTCAACTTAGTGGAATTGCTAAATTTAAGGCCAATATAGAACTTTTATCAGTTTATCCTGAAAGAAATTGAAAAATGTATTGCTTCCAATACCATATTGTAGAAGATGAAGTGCTTAACTTGATGTTATAGGTATAGCTGCTGCAGACTTACTCCTATAATGCTTACTAAAAGGAAAAAGTAAATGATGAATCTTTCATAGATATGACTGTGATTTCCAAAAGTATCTTGAAAGGAACTCATTGCCTACTGTGTACTTAGTGTTCACAAATATTTCCAGCTACTAGAATATTAACCATTGAGCAAAGGTGCAAATTTAAGCTTATTGAAACACAGCTGTGTTGTAAATATAGATGCCAATTTTCAGGTTTATTCCACATGGAACAACAGAACTTAGTAATACAAAGACAATTATTATCAGAAAGTGAATTGTTTAATCTTAGCTTTATGAAATTGTCTAATTACTTTGGAATACACAGAAATTAAGAAATCAGATATTTGATCCATGCATCCAATTAAAATCATATCCTGCTAGTTTATTAATATCAATACATCCTTTTCTGTTTGAATTTAATCAGGCATATAAGCCTATCATTCCCACATAGACATGCTTCTGTCAAACTTATTTATAGTAATGGTTCATCTTTAAGGTTCATAATTTTTATTTTTAAAATGTGCTATTTTTACATTAATGTATATGTTAAGTACAGCTATGTGAAATACATCTGGCAGTTCTTATTATTCCCATTTTACAGACAAGAATACAAAGGGCAAGGAGAAATAATTGAGATATTCTTAGGTTCCCAGAGCTACTTATTCATATGCTAAAGACTAATGGTCTTCCTATTATGTTACACTTCTAGTTAAGAATATGTAACTTGATTAATTATTCATAGAGCGTTGTGCTTTCCTGTAGAAAGAGGCATATTTTTATTAAAGGGATGATTTAAAAATCATGAAATCATGCATTTTTGTACTGCTTAATGATTACTCAAAGAATTTTGATATAGAATTATACTCATATTTTCATTTGGATTTAAATACCTTTTCCCAATTAAACAGGCCGCAAATAAACTGTAAATAATCCTCTCCTTTGGATTACAATATACACATAATTGTCTGTGAAGTCAATGAGCTCTGCAGAAGTGTGCTTATATATTGAGGTGGATCTGAAACTGAGATGGAACTGAAAAACGGTTTCAACTTTTCTGCAGAAGTTAATAAAAGAGATACTGGTAACATAAGTGCTTCCAAGATAGCCGAGATTATCTGCTCCCCTCCACCACCCCAACTTTTATTGTTTCTGTGGCCCATTCCTCTAACTAAGATGTGAATTTGCTTTCACTAATGTATGCCTGTGGCTCATTTTGGAGGACTGCCCTTGAGCCATTGGCCCATCTCCCCCTTACCTGCAAATGTAGAGAGCAGAAATCCCAGGGTTTTCCATCTCAGAGTATGAAAGGATACACTCTCCCTGCTAAAATCACAATGAAATCAGACTTATCCTGACTTTCATTTTATCCTGGCTTCATCTTCATCCTTGACAAACTTCACTTGCTCTCTGCCAGATTCTCATAATATGTCACTTTGCTGCTGCTGCTGCTAAGTCACTTCCAATTCTGTGCGACCCCATAGACGGCAGCCCACCAGGCTCCCTCATCCCTGGGATTCTCCAGGCAAGAATACTGGAGTGGGTTGCCATTTCCTTCTCCAATGCATGAAAGTGAAAAGTGAAAATGAAGCGTCTCAGTCCTGTCCGGCTCTTAGTGACCTCATGGACTGTAGCCTACCAGGCTTCTCCCTCCATAAGATTTTCCAGGCAAGAGTACTGGAGTGGGTTACCATTGACTTTTCCGATTTCAGGTTTGGTACCAGCTAAAGACATTAGAAAGTTCACAATTACTTCAATATAGGTATGGACCTAAGGATTTGTCTCTAAATGAGGACACATTCTTCAGGTGGCAATGCCAGAGATACTTTCAACATTTATAGTTTTACTTCTTCTTTGTCCTGTGCCTCAGAGATGACTTAATCACTTCTATTTGTTTGTTTTGAAAGTTTTCTTCTGAAAAATTTAGTAGATTTTATTGTTCATAATCTAGTTTTATTGGCCTGATAGTCATTCTACACAATTGAAATATACAGATTTGCTTTCAACTATTACTTTCAAATGCTTTGGATAGGACACAGAGAAACTTTAAGAAAAAAAAATTAATGGCATGGAGATAATTTCATATAAATGAAGGATCCCAATCAATATTTTATTTAGAGATGCTTAATAAAAGAAAATAATTACCCCAGTAGGTAGCTATTGATGGTTTGCAATACTTTGCTCAATCATTCAAACTCTTAAGGAGTAAAATCCTTTCCCAGAATTTCATAAAATAGATAATTAAGTCTCTTGCAGATTCACTGGGCTGGGGACTCTTATTTATGTTTAGACTATAATGATACTTTTTGTTTAATTATAATGACTTTTATATGGTTGGCCTAGTCATTTTTAATAATTTTAGGTACTATTCTTCTCATTTTTACATAAGAAGTTATTAAAACTCAAGAAAATTCAGGCTGTTAAAGTTTAAATGGCAGTGTGTAACCCAAAGAGGTCTTAAATATATATATTTGATTTCTAAATTCCATGTTGTTTCAAAGGCACTAAAATTCAAAACAGGTTACTTAAGCAAAAACCAAAGTAATACAGAAAGAACAATTTTACTCATAATATCTGGATAGCTGAGAGAAAAAAATATAGGAGTTATATCCATTCTAAATATACAGATAATTTTACATATGCAGCAAATATGTATCTTGATGACAACCTGAAATATGTACTTTACAGCATATTTTAAAATGTTTAAACTTAAAATAGAAATTCAAGCCTTTAATCTGCAATGTTCAATGTTGTAAATACATTAATCTACATTATTACTAAGGGAATTTCAAATTCTCCCTTTTCCAGGATTTCAAAGCCCAAGGGTTATAATTAAGGACAAACTTTAGGAGACCCCATCAAGATTCACATGTCAATGACTATAACACACAAGAAGCCCATTGTTTTAGCCTTTAGAATACAAACAGGTAAAGTAGCAATACTGCTCAAAGACCACACCAGGTAGCCAAGGAATTGCTGGTGACATTTGAGAACTAGTGTCAAGTAAGATACAGCTTATTTGACAGCTTACTTGACCCAATCTATTCCATTGGGTCTCTTATGTCCAATAGGACATAGTGAGCTTCTTCACTGTTTTCTGAACATGCCAGTTATATTAGTTTCCTAGGGCTTCCGTTAAAAAAAATATATATATCACCTCATGTGCAGAGCTGACTCATTGGAAAAGATCCTGATTGCTGGGAGGGATTGGGGACAGGAGGAGAAGGGGACGACAGAGGATGAGATGGCTGGATGGCATCACCGACTCAATGCACATGAGTTTGGGTGAACTCCAGGAGTTGGTGATGGACAGGGAGGCCTGGTGTGCTGAGATTCATGGTGTCACAAAGAGTCAGACATGACTGAGCAACTGAACTGAACTGAATTATCAGGATTATGAGACATTTGAAATAATACAGAAATTATGCTGCATTTATGTATGTAATTTATTCACAGATTTAACTGACATTCACTGTTCAGTATTGTCCTAAATTTTTAAATAAGCTCATGCTGTAATTTCCTTTTAGTAGAGAATTAGGTCCTCATGTTTATGGCAATTGTGTTCATTTACTTAGCAATGTTTTACTTTTAAAGATCAGTTTTCTCCTCACTGTAAACTAGTAAATAGAGATGTCTAAATAAACAAGAAGGTGTGATATTTAGGATGTGCTATAATTGAAATTATGCCATTCTCCCTTTATTTTCAATGCCTTTCTATACTATAATTTTACATTCTCCATTAAATAAATAAAACACCCTCAGATGTTACAGAAAAAAAAATAGCATGAAACAATATCATAAAACAACAGAAATTAACTTTCTCACAGTTTTGGAGGCCAGACATCTGAAATCAAGTTGTTGCCAGGGTTGGTTCCTTCTGAAGTCTCAAATTCTGTTCTATGCTTCTCTTAGTTTCTGGTGATGGCTGCCAGTCTTTGATTTCCTTAGCTTGCAGATACATCACTCTAATTTCTGTCTCATCTTCATATAATATTCTTTCTTTATGTCCCTTCTTCTCTTCTTATAAAATCATCAGTCATGAGTGTTATACTGCATTTGTATTGGATTAAGGCTCACTCTAATGACCTTGTCTTAATTTGATTACATCTTCAGAAACACTATTTTGAAATACATTCGCACTCATAGAAACCACAGGATAGGACTTTAATGTGTCTTTCTGAGAAACACCATTCAACACATAATAATCTTCAGAATTAATCCTCATCTGATCAAACTTCTTGTGTTCAAAGCACTCCCTCTACATTCCCCCCTTCTTCTCAATGGATAATTGCATAAATTTTTAACAAACTTTCTCAAAAAAAAAAAAAAAAAAAGCATATGGAAGAAGGAATAATTAATTTAGACTTGTAAAATGAGGATAAGAAAGGGATTTTAAAAACTCTCAAAAAAAGTATCTGATGGTTCACATAATGAAAAACATATTAGCATAAATAAACTTTGCCACTTGCCATTTACTAGTAGTGACCACAACCTTGAGGGCAGAAATATAGATTATTAATCATTTTTTCTACATAAAATATAGATTGATGAGCAAGTAAAAGTTGACAAAATGTGATAACTACTTATAGATATTAACTGTATTGATAGCATCCAGAAAGTAATGCCAATCAAAAATTTTCACTTGAAGAAAAGAAAAATGTTTATGCATTTCCAGAACAGTCCCTAAATATGCGGGAGGCTTTCTGAGATATTGCATCTACATATGTCTATATTAAGTACATCATTCCTTTAACAAATATTTACTGAGAACCAATTAAATTCTAAGGACTAGAATGTTCCTTGTGCTCAATCATGTCCAACTCTTTGTAACCCCATGAACTGTAGCCTGCCAGAATCCTCTGTCCATGGACTACTCTAGGCAGGCAAGAAGTGGAGTGGCTTGTCATTGGGTTATAGACTGAGTTTTTGAAGAGAAAATAATTTCCTTACATAGCCTACATGTAGCTGTTAATATTTAAGTAAAAATACAAATCATGTGAAATTATGTATAATTAAGGAAGAAAAAAGGGTGCAAGCATACAGAATTTTCATGGGCTCAGGGTTTAAGGGAAAAGGTGACATTTGAGCCATGATCATAAGTGATGTAAGGGAGTAAGCTTTGTGGCTATCTGGAGGAAGTGAAAGCATTTTGAAGATGGAATATACCTGGAATGTTTGAGGAACATCAAAGAAACCAACATAAGTTAGGCAGGGTGAGTCAGAGAATAAAGGAGATAAAATGTGAAGTAAAGAGTTTTCTTGGTCACTGTAAGGATTATGTTTTATACTTTGTAGGAATTGGAAATTAACAGAGAATTTTGAGCCCAGAAGTAAAGATGTTCATTTTATAGGATAGTAGTTATTCAGGATACTTTAATGAGAATAATAAGTAGAAATAAGAACAGAAATATTGAAATCTTTTAGGGGGTTACTGCACTGATCTAGATAGACGATGATGATTTAGACAAAGTGTGGCGGTGGAGATGGAAACAGAATATATAGTCTATATATAACTTAATTGAGAGACAAAGGAATTTGTGAAGAGATTGGATTTGTGACAAAAGAAAAAGAGAGATGTTAAGGAAAATTTTAAGGTTTTTGGTCTAAGCAACTTAAAGTATATGGTTGACATTATACAGAATTAAATGCTGCAAAAGGAATAGGCTTATGGGGGTAACAAGTAAGATAGTTTTAGAGGTGTTAAGTTTGATATGCCAACTTTACTTCCAAGTGAATGTGTCAAGCAGTTGGAAGTAAATGTGTATTTTAAGAAAAGATCTGGTCTACAGATAAAAATATGCTGGTTGTCAGGGTCTACGAATAATTAAAACCTTGATGCTAACAGAGGTAGGCATTAAAGAGAAAGAAAAGAGAAGTGTTGAAAGAAAAGAGAAGTGTTTTAAGATCAATCCATTTAACTGTAAAAGATGGAATCTTAGAAAAGTGAGAAGTCTGCAAAGGATACTGAAAATGGGCATTTAAAGTGGAAGAACAGAGATCATAATGGTATTGATCTGGAAGCTGAGTGAAGAAAGACCTCGAAACTGGATAAAAAGTGTGATCAAATATATTAAATGTTGGTTATGAATAGTGAAAGATGAAATTTAAGAAGTGACTATTTGATTAAGCAAATTTAAGTTCAATTTCAATAGTGATTTCTGTGGAGTGATACAATTAGAATGAGAGGAGTGGAATTCGAGATCATAAATATAGGTAACAGTTTCAAAGAGTTTTGTTGCAAAAGATATATGAGATAAATGAGTGTATAAAATAAATAAAATGGATAGCAATAAAAAGAGCCTGTACTTTACCTTCCTTGCAATCTTACAATTTAACTTGGTGCAATTTCATAAATACTAGTAGAAGACTTACTAATATTGAGTCACAAATGAAAGATAATGTATTACTCATAAGAATAGAAGTAGCTGTAGTTTCAGCCTTTTCAGCAGATCTGTCCTTTGAGTCCCAAAAGCAAAGAAAAGTCTGAGTTTAAGGGACCTGAATCACATATTGTTAGTTACTAAGTTGTGTCCAACTCTTTACAACCCCATGGACTGCAGAGCTCCAGATTTCCCTTTCCTTCAGTGTCTCCTGAGTTTGCTCAAAGTCATGTCCATTGAGTTGGTAATGCTATCTAACCATTTCATCCTCGGCCACCCTTCTCTGTTTGTCTTCAATCTTTCCCATCATCAGGGCCTCTTCCATTGAGTCTGCTCTTCACATCAGGTGGCCAAAGTATTGGAGCTTCAGCTTCAGCATCAGTCCTTCTAATGAATATTCAGGGTTGATTTCCTTTAGGATTGGCTGTCTTTATCTCCTTGCTGTCCAAAGGATTCTTAAGAGTCTTCCCCAGCACCACAATTCAAAAACATCATTCTTCAGTGCTCAGCCTTCTTTACAGTCCATTTCTCACATTGGCATATGACTACTGGAAAAACCATAGCATTGACTATATGGACATTTGACAGCAAAGTGATGTCTCTGCTTTCAATATGCAGTCTAGGCTGGTCATAGATTTCCTTACAAGAAGCAAGAGTCTTAATTTTATGGGTGCAGTTACCTTCAGCAGTAATTTTGGAGCCCAAATAAATAAAATCTGTAACTGTTTCCATTCCCCTCCCCCTTTTTTATTTTCCATGAAGTGATGGGAGCAGATGCTATGATTTCAGTTTTATTTTGTTTGTTTGTTTTTTAATTTATTTATTTTAATTGGAGGTTAATTACTTTACAATATTGTATTGGTTTTGCCATACATCAACATGAATCCGCCACAGGTATACCCGTGTTCCCTCTCCTG
This sequence comes from Bos taurus, assembly GCF_002263795.3. Taxonomy (NCBI): domain Eukaryota; kingdom Metazoa; phylum Chordata; class Mammalia; order Artiodactyla; family Bovidae; genus Bos; species Bos taurus. The sequence continues at coordinate 42,003,035 of NC_037339.1, read as the reverse complement.
AACCTCTCTCCCTCCTCCCTCCCCGTACCATCCCTCCAGGTCATCCCAGTGCACCAGCCCCAAGCAACCAGTATCATGCATCGAACTTGGACTGGCGATTTGTTTCATATATGATATTATACATGTTTCAATGCCATTCGCCCAAATCATCCCACCCTCTCCCTCAGTTTTTTGAATGTTGAGTTTTAAGTCAGTTTTTTCACTCTCCTCTTTCACCCTCATCAGAGGCTCTTTAGTTCCTCTTCACCTTCTACCATTAGAGTGGTATCATCTACATATCTGCAGTTATTGGTATTTCTCCAAGCAATCTTGATTCCAGCTAGTGATTCACCCAATTCAACAATTTACATGATATACTCTACATATAAGCCAAGTAAGCAGGGTGACAATATACAGCCTTGTGGTATTCCTTTCCCAATTTTGAACCAGTCCATTGTTTCATGTCTGGTTCTAACTGTTCCCTCTTGACCTGCATACAGTTTTCTCAGGAGACAAGTTAAGGTGGTCTGGTATTCCCATCTCTTCAAGCATTTTCCATAGTTCTTTGCAATCCACACAGTCAAAGGCTTTAACATAACATAAATAAATAGCTATAAGAAAGTTCTCCCTTTATTCCAGCAGGAGACACTATCTCTATTGTCCAAAGCTGATTCCTATACAGACATCCTTGAAATACTCATCTGGAACAAACACACAGTGCTTCATTGTGTGAGATGTGAACGATTGTAATAGATTCATGGAGAACTATCTTTTAACATGTAGTAGACTATTTTCCTCAATGAATAAAATCAACTTTATCCTTGTATATTGATGAAATTGATTTAGTATGGATAGAGAAGTTTATGATGGAGAAAAAAAAAGAGAAAGTTTTTAGAGTGATATGCCTGAGAAACAATAACACAAAACTTAATGTACAAATAAATGATTTGGTCTCAGATACACAAAAAATATAGTATCCATGATGACAGAGAGGATGACAGAGCACATATACATACTTGCAATTAGTGGGATGTATGTGGCACACAAAGTTAGTAAAAATTATCTTTTTTTTTTTAAATTGAAGTATAATTGATGTACAATATCATACTACTTTTCGTCTGCCTACAATGCGGGAGATGTGGGTTCGATCCCTAGGTCAGGAAGATCTCCTGGAGAAGGAAATGGCAACCCACTCCAGTACTCTTACCTGGAAAATTCCATGGATGGAGGAGCGTGGTAGGCCACAGTCCTTGGGGTCACAAACAGTCGGACACTGAGTGACATCACTTTCACTTTCACTACTTTTGGGTGTACAAAAGTGATTTGATATTTTCATAGCTTATGCTCTATATAAGTTATAAAATATTGGCTATATTTATGGTCTATTATATGTAATTACATACTTGTTACTTATTTATTATATACCTAGTAATTTGTGTCTCTTCATTTCTTTTACATATCATGCCCAACCCCTAACCCCTCTGCCCTCTAGTAATAGTTTGTTCCCTATATCTGTTTCTTTCTATTATATTACTTCATCTGTTTTATTTCTTATATTCCACACATAAATGAGAATATACAGTATTTATATTTCTCTGTTTTTTTCACCAAGCATAATACCCTCCAGGTTCATCCATGTTATCACAAATGGCAAGATTTCATTATTATTGATGACTGATTAATATTCCATTTTATATACATACCACTTCTTTATCCATTCATTAGCTGATGGACACAAGTTGCTTCCATTTTTAGGCTGCTGGAAAAAAATGTAGATCTGAAGACTGGGGTGTATTTTTATCTTCAAATTAATGCTTCCATTTTCTTAAGATATATGCTCAGGAGTGTAACTTCTAGATCATATAGTAATTCTATTTTTTATTTTTTGAGGAATCTTCATACTGTTTCCCATAGTGGCTATACCAACTTATATTCCCACACACAGTATACCGAAATATATTTTCTCCACATCTTTGAAGAAACTTGTTATTTCTTTTCTTTGTGACGATTACCATTTTGAGGTAAGAGATGATGTCTCTGTGGTTTTGATTTGCATATCTCATGATTGATGATGTTGAGCAGTTTTAATGTGCCTGTTGGCCCTCTGTATGTCTTCTTTGAAGAAATCCCTAGTCAGGTCTTTTGTCCATTTCTCAATTGGGAGTTTTCTTTTTTGATGTTGAATTGTATGAGATCTTTCTGCATTTTTAAAATTTTAAATCCTTACTGGATATATGCTTTACAAATATTTTATCCCATTCAATAGGTTACCTTATTATTTTTCTCATGATTTCCTTTTCTGTACAGTATATTTTAAGTTTAATTAAGTCATATTTAAAACAAAAATTATTTTGTTTCTCTTGCCTGAGAAGACAGGTGTAAATAATAATGCTAAGACCTAAATCTAACAGTGTGATGCCTATGTTTTCTTTGTGGAGGTAGTTTCAGGTCTTGCATTTAGACCTTTAATCCATCTTGTTTTTTTTTTTTTTTTTTTTTTAATGTTGTGAGTAAGTAATCCAGTTTGATTATTTTGCAAATAGTTGTTTAATTTTCCCCAAATCACTTGTTAAGTAGCATATTGTTCTCACTTTATATTTATCTTATCCTTTGTTATAGGTTAATTGACCATGTAAATATGGGTTTATTTCTGGGATCTGTATGTTTTTCAATTGATTTACATGTTTAGTTTTGTGCCAGTACCATACTGTTTCGAATACTGTAGCTTTGCATTGTAGACTGAAATCAGGTGTGTGATATTTCCAGTTTTGTTTTTATTTCTCAAGGATGCTTTGCCTACTTACAGTCTTTTGTGGTTTCATACAAATTTTGTGATCGTTTGTTCTAGTTTTGTGGAAAATGTCATGGGTATTTTGATAAAGACCACATTAAATTTGTGGATTGCTTTTAGTGGTATGGACATTTTAACAATATTACTTCTTACAATCCATTCACATGGAATATCTTTCCATTTATTTGTATCATCTTCAATGCCCTTCACCAAAATCTTATAGTTGTACAAGTCTTTCACCTCCTTGTTTAAATTTATTTTTAAGTAGTTTATTATTTTTTATGTAACTTCAAATGAGGTTGTTTCCTTAATTTCATTTTCTGATAATTGATTATTAGGGTATAGAAATGAAGTAGATTTCTGAGTGTTAATATTATATCCTACAATTTACTAATTTCATTTATTAGTTGTAATAGTTTTTTGGTGGAGTGTTTAGGGTTTTCTGTATTACAGAATCATGCCATCTGCAAATAATAACATTTTTACTTCTCTTTCAGTTTAGATTTACTCTTTATTTACTCTTTATTCTTATTTATAAATTTATAAAGTTCTTATTTACTCTTTATTTATAAGTTCTTATTTACTCTTTATTGTCTGGCTGCTGTATTTAGGACTTCTAATATTATGTTACATAGAAATGGTGAGAGTGGGAATTTTGTCTTGGTTCTATGTTAGAAGAGAATAATTCAGCATTTCACCATTGAGTATAATGGTGGTCTTCTATTACATGGCTTTTATTATCCTAAGATATGTTCACTCTATACCAAATTTGTTTTTACAATGAATGGACATTGACTTTTGTAAGAAAAAAAATTTCTGCATCTATTGAGATGATCATGTGATTTTTATCTTTAATATTACATATTATATCAATTGATTTTTGGATACTGATATCCTTACATACCTGGCATAATCCCACCTAAGCATTTTCATATGTGTTGCTGAATTTGGCTTGCTAATATTTTGTCTATGATTTTTACATCTGCATTTATAAGACATATAATTTTCCCTTTTTTCTGCAGTGTCTTTTTCTGATTTTAGTATCAAGGTAATTCTGGTATCATGGAATGAGTTAGGACCTATTCCCTCCCCTTCAACTTTTTGGAATTGTTTGAGAAAGACAACTAGTAACACTTCTTGCAATGTTAGTAGAATTCCCCAGTGAAGTGCCCTTTTGTTTTTTGGAAAATTTTTGATTCCTGATTTAATTTAAATACCAGTAATCCTTCTGTTCAGATTTTCTATTTCTTCCTAATTCCATTTTGTAAAATTGGGTGTCTCTAGGAGTCAGACACTACTGAAGCAACTTAGCAGCAGTAGCAGTAGCAGCTACAAGTTTATCCATTTCTTTTAGGTTGTCCAATCTTTTGGTATGCAACTATTCAGAGCATTCTCTTACGATTATTTATAATGTCAATTGTAACTTTTCTTTTAGATGAAATGTCCATCCTATAGATATTAATTAAGGCCATCTGTCCTAATATGTCATTTAAGAGCACTCTTTTCTTATTGATTTTCTGTCTGGATAATCAGTCCATTGATTTAAGTAGGGTGCAAAATCTACTATTATTCTACTACAGTCATTTTCCCCTTTCTGTCTGTTAATTTTGTTTTATGTATTTGATTGTTCCTGTTTTAGGTATATATGTTTACCAATGTTATATCCTCTTCTTGGATTGGTCTCTCTATCAATATATAATACTCTTCTCTGTCTTTTATTATAGATTTTGCTTAAAAGTCTACTTTTTCACTAGTATAAATATTGCTATTCCATGCTTCTTTTCATTTCTATCAGCATAAAATATAATTTCCATCACTTCATTTGAAATGTGTGTGTACTTTTAGCTCTGAAATGAGTTTCTTGTATAGGTATACATAGATAGATCTTGTTGTTGTTGCTGTTGTTGTTGTTTTTAAATCCAAAGTTGTATCCTATGATTTTAAGTGGAGTGTTTATTCCACTCACATTTAACGGGATTATTGATAGGTACATATTGCTATTTTATTGCTTGTTTCTGTTTCTCTCTCTCTCTTTTATTTTTAACTCCTCTCTGTTCTTTGTTTTTAATTATTTTACTCTTTTCTTGAGTTCCCTGGTGGCTCAGATGGTAAACGTCTGCCTACAATGCGGGAGACCTAGGTTCAATCCCTGGGTGGGGAGGGTCTCCTGGAGAAGGAAATGGCAACCCACTCTAGTATTCTTGCTTGGAGAATCCAAGGGACCGAGGAGTCTGGAGGGCTGCCGGCTTTGGTGTCTCACAGAGTCACACACGGCTGAAGCGACTTAGCAGCAGCAGCCAGTATTCTTGCCTGGAAATCCCATGGACGGGGACTGGTAAACTATAGTCCATGGGGTCGCAAAGAGTCAGACAGGATTGAGCGACTTCACTTTCACTCTTTTCTTTCCTGTAGCTTGATGGTTCATTTAATATTATGTGTATATAACTTTATCTTTAGTATTTGTACATTTATTGTAGGTTTTGACCTGTGGTTACTGTGAAGTTCATATATATTGACCTATAATTATACTACCTATTTTAAGCTGATAATCATTTAAGTTCAAACACTTTCTAAAATATTTACATTTTACTTCCCCAAACATTTTATGTTTTTATGTCATATTCACATCTTCATGTCTATTCCTTAACTCTTTACTATAGCTAATTGATTTTATAATTTTTGTCTTTTAGCCTTTATAATGGTTTAATTGATTGAAAAGTATGTTTTCTTTATATGCCTTATATATTTAGTGTATATATACATATACCAGTTTACTTATATATATAGATATTCTAGTTTAAGTGATTGAAAAAGTATATTTTTCTTTTTATGTATATAAAGAAAATTATATATTTCAGAATATATGTATATATGAATAGAAAATATATAAACATATACTTATTTATATACATATATATGTGTGTGTGTGTGTATATATGTGTATATGTATATATAGGCTTCCCTGTTGGCTCAGATGGTAAAGTATCTGCCCGCAATGTGGGAGACCTGGGTTCAATCCATGGATCAGGAAGATTCCCTGGAGAGGGGAATGGCTATCTACTCCAGTGTTCTTGCCTGGAGAATCCCATAAACAGAGGAGCCTGGCAGGCTACAACTCATGGGGTCACAAAGAGTAGGACACAACTGAGTGACTAACACGTACACACACACACACACACACACTTATGCATATATATATATATAAATATTTTTTATCAATGATTTTGCTCCTTCATATATTTTCTTAGTTCTTGTTATGACCTTTTTCTTTTTGTTTAAATAAGACTCTTACATTTTTGTTGTTGTTGTTAGTTCAACTTGGTGATGAACACTTAATTTTACCTTGCATGGAAAATTATTTATTTCCCCTTCAATTCTGAATGATAACCTTGATAGTCAGAGTGTCTTAAGGTTGCAGGCTTTTACTTTTAGCATTTTAAGTAAATGTCGCCACTCCCTTCTGGTCTGCAAAATTTCCATTAACAAGTCAACTAATAGCATTATGAGGGTTCCCTTTTATATGACTCTTTGCTTTTCTCTTATTCTTTTTAAAACTTCTGTCTTTATATCTAAATTTGCCATTCTAAATATGATTTGTCTTGGTGTATTTATATTTGGGTCCATTTTATTTGGACAGTATGTGAACTGTGAACTTCCAGATGTTCAAGCTGGTTTTAGAAAAGGCAGAGGAACCAGAGATCAAATTGCTAACATCCATTGGATTATCAAAAAAGCAAGAGAGTTCCAGAAAAACATCAACTTCTGCCTTATTAACTATGCTAACACCTTTGACTGTGTGGATCACCACAAATTGTGGAAAATTCTGAAAGAGTTGGGATACCAGACCATCTGACCTTCCCCTTGAGAAATCTGTATGCAGGTCAGGAAGCAACAGTTAGAACTGGACATGGAAAAACAGATTGTTTCCAAATCAGGAAAGTAGTACGTCAAGGCTGTTTAATGTCATCCTGATTATTTAACTTATGTGCAGAGTACATCATGAGAAACACTGGGCTGGATGAAGCAGAAACTGGAATCAAGATTGCCAAGAGAAATATCAGTAACCTCGGATATGCAGAGGACACCACTGTTATAGCAGAAAGTGAAGAACTAAAGAACCTCTTGATGAAAGTGAAAGAGGAGAAAAAAAGTTGGCTTAAAACTCAACATTCATAAAACTAAGATCACAGCATCTGGTCCCACCATTTCATGGTAAATAGATGGGGAAACAATAGAAACAGCGACAGACTTTATTTTGGGGGGCTCCAAAATCACTGCAGATGGTGACTGCAGCCATGAAATTAAAAGATGCTTGCTCCTTGGAAGAAAAGTTATTACTAATGTAGATAGGATATTAAAAAAGCAGAGACAATACTTTGCCAACAAAGGTCCATCTAGTCAAAGCTATGGTTTTTCCAGTACTTATGTATGGATGTGAGAGTTGGACCATAAAGAAGGCTGAATGTTGAAGAACTGATGCTTTTGAACTGTGTGTGGTGTTGGAGAAGACTCTTGAGAGGCCCTTTAACTGCAAGGAGATCCAACCAGTCCATCCTAAAAGAGATCAGTCCTGGGTGTTCATTGGAAGGACTGATGTTGAACACAAAACTCTAATACTTTGGCCACCTGATGGGAAGAAATGACTCAGTTGAAAAGACCCTGATGCTGGGAAAGATTGAAGTCAAGAGGAGAAGTGGACAACAGATAATGAGATGGTTGGATGGGTTTGAGTAAACTCCAGGAGTTAGTGATGGACAGGGAAGCCTGGCTTCTGCAATCCATGGGGTTGCAAAGAGTTGGACATGACTGAGAGACTGAACTGAACTGTGTGGAATTCTTTGTGCATTCTAGACCTGAATATGTTTCCTTTTTAATGTTCTGAAAGTCTTCATATATAATTTCATTAAATACAATTTGCATCCCTTTGTCCCTTCTCTTTCTGAAGCCCCTATAATGCTAGTGTTGGTATGCTTGATATTGCCTTGTGTTACCTTGAACAATCTTCATCTTAATTTTTTTTCTTTCTGTTCTTTTGATTAAATAGTTTTTACTATTCTATCTTCCAGAATGTTTATGTATTATTCTGTATCACCTAATCTGCTATTAATTCCTTATAGTGTATTTTTTTACCTCAGTTATTTTATTCTTCAGCTCTATTTCCTTAAAATATTTGTATTCCTTTATTTATCACTGTGTTTCTCTACTCTTTCTCTGAGTTCAGTGAACATTATTATTATTATGTTTTGAACTATTTGCCTGGTAAATTATTTATCTCTATTTCATTACCTTTTTGTCCTGAGGTATTTTCTTGTTCTTTAGTTTGAAACATATTCCTCTGTGTCCTCATTTAATTAACTTGCCCTGTTTTTCTCTAAGAAATGATGAAAACGAATCACCTATACTGTCTTGATGATGTGTCTGTGTGTGAGCATTCCTATGCAGTCTGTATATGTCCAGTCATCTGGGAGAGCTGGATATGAAGTGAAAATGAACTGCATCTTCTCCAAGGGGTGTGCTGGCAGTTGCATCTAGGTAGGAGGCAGGGCTGGCATAGAAGGCTAGAATAGAAGTCAAGCAGGACCAGGGAGGCTCAAATGTGGTTGCTCAGTGATGGCTGCTACTCTATTGAAGGATTAGGGCCAGGGACTAAAGGCCTGGGGCAGAAGTGGTTGGTACTCTCAAACTCATTTATGATTGTTACTCTATTGGAGAGTACGGCCAATAGAGTAGGCACTGGAGCACGAGCCCTAAGTAACTGAGGCTTCTACCTGTTGTGATGGCAGCTTCCACCTTGGTCAGAGGTAGAGTTGGTGCCTGATGATTTGGAGCCACACCTCTGAGCTGGCTTCACTTTTCCCCTGATGCATGTGCACATGATAATCATAGCAGTCTCCCCACTAGCAAGGATCAGTGTCAGAGCAAAAGGGGCTGGAGAAGGATCCTGGTGTGGGCTGGAAGTTGCACTGAGGTGTTTCTGGAAGGTTGATCAGAGCATAAGAGAGATTTCAATAGCTATCTCTGTGCTGGGACTATGAGCAAGCAAGTCTATGCATGTACAGAGTCTCGGTTTCTTACAATCCTCCAGTAAACACCACTGGTTTTCAAGTCTGATAGGGGGCTTATCTTTCCTGTACTGGTTCCCAGGGTTGTATGCCATTAATGGGCTCACATTCTTCACTCCATAGTTAGGATCCCCAAGTCTGTAATACTTCTCTCCTCTTCTGGGTCACCCACTAGATGTACGATCACAAGTTTATAATGTCTCCTCCCTTCTAACCAGCCTCCTTGTGATTCTTTCTTTATAGCCTTTGTTGTGAAAGACCTGTTCTTCTAGTCCTTAGGTCATTCTCCGTGAGAGTTGCACTATATGTAGTTGTAATTTTGATGTGTTCCTGGAGGGCGGTAAGCTCAGGGTCTTTTTACTTCACCATCTTGATCTCACCTCACATAGGAGTTCAATTCTGATTGCTCTAATTTTATCAGTGAAATAGAAATCCGGGTAAACAGCTACAAATGAAGATTGGATATAGGGCATAAAAAGTATTGAATGGAGAAGAAGATATGAAAGAATTATTCAGAAAATATAGAGATATAAACTCTAGAAGCATTTAGACCAGACATGGCAATGACAGGCATAGTTACTATTCTAGATATCTTTTATTTACCTCCTTGTACCCTATGCATCTTCAGCATGCTTTCTGCTTAAAATAGATTTTCTTTCTTTTTTAGATTTCCAGTTGGATTCATCTAATCAGGAGGCACTGAAGGAGACAGAAGAGTAAAAGGAAAGTTAGGTCAAGGTATTAATTCCCCAAAATGTACCTCCCTCAGAGACCACTTTAGTTGGCTGTGTCTCAAGTGAAAGTCAGTGCCCCTTTTAAGACAGACTTTCCTTCATTTTGTTTCCTTTAACCCTTCCCTGCTCTTGGTCCTTTAGACTTAGGATTAGCAAAATATTTCCTAGCACTTGTACTAGACTACTCTATTTTCCCACACACCATGTATGCATCTTTGAATCAGTTCCCTTACTTGAAATATGTTTATTTAAAGTATTTTTATATAGGGTGTGAACTGCTATTTACTGGAACCTGAATAAATAAATGACATATACTATTCACTTGACATTTTGTTCACTGAATAAGTGAAATATATATATTCTTTAAAGTTGGGATGAATATAGTTATACTAGACTTAGTGGACTCCCACTTCTGTCTAAATCAGATTAGTCTGTCATTTTGTCTGATGACTGAGACCATTCTCTCTAGTTTTTCTGTATAATCTAATATGTCTTTTGTCCTCCAGAAACAACTTTTCCTTTAAAGTTGTGTTTGGAGCAGCATAGTAGCGGATGTCCACTGAGAAGTTTGAAAGTTTTGCCAACTACCTTCTGTCCCTATTTAATACATATCAACCTCCTTTGACTTTAAAACAGATTTATTTTCCTCATATTGCCCAAGAATGCATCATAAAAAAAAAAAACACCTCTCTTTCATCATATAGCAAGATCTTACCATATTTAAGTCTTAACCATCTGATCTCTTATGTCCCCCTTTTGAATCCTTTCTAATTGTTTCTTAAACCTCCAACCTCATCCTTTCTGTTCCTCTTCACCATCCTTCAACATTCTAACCGGAAGATATGCCAAGCTTCAAAGTTGGAATATCTTGGATTTGTAATCTAGACTTGATTTTTGCTACCTCTGTTTACGTGTGCCCGTTACTTAACTTATCTGAGCCTCTATTTCCTTTATCAATAATAATTATAACAACAATATATCTCTCAAAGTGATTTAATAAAAATTAAATACCATAATCTATGTGAAGGCCATAATACCAAATAATAATTCAATATATATTAGCCTCTTCTCTTTTATCTATCCTTCATTTTGTGGTGATTTATGTAGCTACATTTCTAATGTTAAAATAATTTCTAAATAACTTTTATAGCATTCAGCATATTTTTGTAAGTATCATAAATGCAACACTAAGAATTTAGAAAAATTTAAAAGGAGCCATGATTCTAATTAAGATCCCATATCTATATTTTGTTACCTCAACATAAATTCCATATGTATTGGTGAGAGAGGAATAGGGGATATTATTGCAACTAAGTAAGCAGCTGAGGATGGTGCATATTTTAACCGCAAAACCCAAAATAGTGCTGCATTAAACTAAGAAGATTTTTTTTTCTGATGAGATGGAAAAGGAAACATTGTCAAATATGTGATAAAAATATAATTTTAAATTTGAGATGGAAATCCTTGCTTTGAGTTGTATATGTATAAAAGATAAACTGTCAACAAAAAGTTGTCTTTTTTTGTCTATCAGTGTTTAAGATCATCTGTCATAGCTCATTTTTAACACTGCTATGCCAGATCATCCCACTGGACAAACTCCAGCTGAGCTTCTTTCTAAAATAACATAGCAATGCAAGGCTTGACTTCAAAAAGCACTAGATTTCATTCTGTACATGGAAAAAACTTCCTAAAAATAGTGGAAAGAAAATGCCAAGAAGTTCTACCTTGGTCTTCATGCTTCAAAAAATACTGCAAAATGTGAATAATTTTTTTTATTACTGAAACACAATAAGGCAGTCTCAAGAATAAGACTGACTTACCTGGATTATTTATGTAAATTGAACTTGAATGCTGAAATAATAAGACCTAAGAAGCATACATTGTTTTCCTGAGCAATAGTTTCAGAGAAAAGCTTTTCAGTATCCATGGCTTAATACAAGAATTAAATATTTATATTCTACAAATAAAATGAATGATGATATTCTTCTGTCTAGGCTCATTCAGGTTTTACAAGTATATAAGAAAATATTCATAAAATCAAATTAAATTCATTTAACTCAGCTAATGTCATTGTTTTATTATTGTTGTTGTGATTCTATTCTGAAAAGGGATAGATATTCATTTATTGGAATTTTTGGAAAAGTTGTTAGTAAAATATATATTATGTCATAGTGAGAGTTTTCTGTTCTTGTGAACTAGAGATAATAATCCAAATATTTATAAAAACACACAAACACACCATAAACTGTTTTAAAATAATTTGTTTTTACTCATTATTTTTGTAAAAGAATAAATTTCTTTGTATATTAAAAGTTAAGCATTAACAATTTCTAGAATGCTCATTTTATTGCATCAGAATATAATGCTAAACCCATGATCCTGACTTCCTATTATCAATCAAAAGTGATTTTTGAATTCTTATATTGTAAAAGGCATTGCTTTTTGTGTGTGTGTATGCTTTTCTTTCAAGCAGACAAACATTCTCTGATGTCTAAAATTTTCAGTGAAGATATACCTTTTATGTTAAGATGATAGATCATTAAGCATTAGATACCATATTCTTTATAATCTTTAAAAGTCGTGACATTCTTTTGCTGTGTGTGTCAATTGAATTCCTCTCAATTAGCTGTTTTAATTATTCATTTATAAAATAAAGGAAATGATTTAGATATTCTCTAAACACTATTTCAGTTACAGAAGATCAAAGAACAGAGAGGGAGAGAAATAAACTGTTTTGTAAGAAGAAATATTATAGTTTTGTAACATAGAATACATTTTTAAAGACAAATATTGTAGATGTTTTAAAAACACTGAGTTAAAGTAAAAGTCCAATTTCTGTTTAAGTGAGTAAATTAAAATCATCTTTCTGGGACTGAAAGCTGAATCATTCATTGAAGACTTTATAAAGACCACTAAGCTTCAGAATATTTCCCCTCCATTTCCTCTTTAGCCAAAATTTAATCCTTGGCACTTGCCAGTAGGAAACAGGAGAGTTAGCCCTGGAGAGAAGGAAACAGAAAATCTCTCGTCTGTTGAACATCAAGTAACCACAGGGATTAAGTGAAAATCTGAATACTCAACAGTGAGAAGTTTTCCCTGCTGTTTGTTCCTTCTGAGTTGGCATCAGAGGCAAGGGACTTGTGTAGTCACAGGGAGCCCACACTCAGGAGAGTCCTACTCTCAATTTAAAACTCTGTTCTTGCTTCCTTATAAGTCCTAATAATTTTTTTTAACAAGGAATCCCTAAATCATGCAGTTAGTGCTGCTTCCCCTGTTCTCCTCCCAAATCCTGGTGTTAGATTTATAATCACTGCAGGAGAATGAAGAACTTCTCTCTGGGGAAAATTATCTTGCTGGAGAGAAAAGTCCTAAAAATGCCAATCCCGAGAGTCATTCATGAAATGGCCAGTATGCTGCCCAATCGGCCTACCTACAGGTCACACGTTAAAGGTCTCCTCCACCACCAGACACACACATACACACACACACACAGAGCTTCAAATAGTATTTCAGTGTTTCATTCTCATACATGAACAAGGAGTCAGCAATCACCTAATATGAAGAAAAATTCCAAATAAGGAAGAAAGTGAGTGAGACACACAAACAGAAAATAGAACTTAGATAAAGGCAAAAATGCAGGAAAAATATTTTTAAATATATAAAAAATACTCAAAATGTGAATATTTCACACATTGCTGTTTTAAACATATAATCAAAATAAACATTCTGAGAGGAAAATAAAAAGAACTTGAGAAAAACATGATAGCAGAGAAGAAAATTAACAAAATGTCTCAGAAGTGAACGAGAAATTCTTCCAGATTAATAAACCCGAACGAGCACCCATAATAATTTTAAAATGTAAAATTAAAAAAAAAATACTTCATCTCAAGACACATTAAGTAATAGTTCTAAAAAAAATAATGATGAGTAAAATATACCATAGAAGCAGGTAGACAAAAAGGGAAAAGAAAGAAAATTATCAGGAATCAAACTGTCATGGAACGTCTTAAGAATAGAATAGAAAATGAAAGAAAATGAGACAAAGCATTGCATACTCTGAGGAAACATGATTAGGCTACAAAGGGAAAATACCAAGCAAGGAAACAGTGAACAAGGGATTGAGATAATCATGGTACACAGAACAAATAATATTCAGTTCAGTTCAGTCACTCAGTCATGTCTGGCTCTTTGCAAACCCATGGACTGCAGCATGCCAGGCCTTCCTGTCCATCATCAACTCTTGGAGCATACTCAAACTCATGTCCATTGAGTTGGTGATGCCATCCAATCAACTCATCCTCTGTCATCCCCTTCTCCTCCTGCCCTCAATCTTTCCCAGCATCAGGGTGTTTTCTAATGAGTCAGTTCTTCACATCAGGTAGCCAAAATATTGGAGTTTCAGCTTCAGCATTTGTCCTTCCAATGAATATTCAGGACTGATTTCCTTTAAGATGGACTGGCATCAATTCTTTGGTGCTCAGCTTTCTTCGCAGTCCAACTCTCACATCCATACATGACTACTGGAAAAACCATAGCTTTGACTAGATGGACATTTGTCAGCAAAGTAATGTCTCTGCTTTTTAATACGCTGCCTAGTTTGATCATAACTTTCCTTCCAAGGAGTAAGCATGTTTTAATTTCATGGCTGCAGTAACCATCTGCAGTAATTTTGGAGCCCAAGAAATAAAGTCTTTCACTGTTACCATTGTTTCCCCATCTATTGGTGGTTCAGATGGTAAAGAATCTGCCTGCAATGGAGGAGACCCTGGTTTGATCCCTGGGTCAGGAAGATCCCCGTGGAGAAGGGAATGGCAACCCACTCCAGCGTTGTTGCCTGGAAAAGTCCATGGATAGAAGAGCTTGGCAGGCTGCAGTCCATGAGGTCCCAAAGAGTGGGACAATAATCTTAGTAAGGGAAAAATACGGCATCTGGTCCTGTAACTTCATGGCAAACAGCTGGGGGAAAAATGGAAACAGTGGCAGATTTTATTTTCTTGGGCTCCAAAATCACTACAGATGGTGACTGCAACCATGAAATTAAAAAGACACTTGCTCCTTGGAAGAAAATCTATGCAAACCTAGAAATTAAAAGAGCAGAAACATGACTTTGCTGACAAATGTCCATATAGTTAAAGCTATGATTTTTTCCAGTAGTCATGTACAGATGTGAAAGCTGAACCACAAAGAAGGCTGAGCACCAAATAATGGATGCTTTTAAACTGTGGTGCTGAAGAAAATTGTTGAGAGTCCTTTGGTCAACAAGGCAATCAACCACTCAATCCTAAAGGAAAGCAACCCTGAATATTCATTACAAGGACTGATGCTGAAACTCCAATGCTTTGGCCACCAGATGTGAAGAGCTAACTCACTGAAAAAAACCCTAGTGCTGGGAAAGATTGAGTGGAAGAGGAGAAGAGGGCAACAGTCAAACTCTTTGTGACCCTATGAACTGTAGCCCACCAGGCTCCTCCGTCCATAGGATTCTCCAGGCAAGAATACTGGAGTGGACTTCTTCCAGCAATGGACATGAATTTGAGCAAACTCTGGGAGATAGTGAAGGACAATGAAGCTTGGCATGCTGCAGTCTATGGGATCACAAAGAGTCAAATATGACTAGTGACAGAACAATGACAATAATGAATGATGAAGAAAAGCCAAAACTGTACCAAAAATCAAAATGCAAATATGTTATGCATGTCAGTTGGTCTAAAATGCAAATTATAATAATATGAAAACTAAATATAGATTGAACTACAAATTCTAATCCAATTGTAATGGGAGTACAACAGAAGGAGAAATATAGAGTTGGATATGAGAAAATGTTTTTAATGCTAATCTTCTAATGTCTATATTAGACATAAACAATGAACAATAATAATATCTAAAACTGGAAAAAAAGAAAAGTAGCAAAAGACACCACAGGTGAGTGGGAGAGAATGAAGGAGAGAGAATATGTTGTTTATTTATTTATTTTTAAATTATTTATTTATTTTTAAATTTATTTATTTATTTTTAAATTTATGTATTTTTGGCTGTGCTGGGTCTTTATTGCTGCATGGGCTTTTCTCTAGTTGCAGTAATCAGAGGCTACTCTTTAGTTGCAGTGCATGGGCTTCTCATTGTTGTGGCTTCTCTTGCTGTGGAGCATAAGCTCTAAGGTGCACAGGTTTCAGGAGTTGCAGCGCATAGGCTTAGTAGTTGCAGTTCTCAAGATCTAGAGCACAGGCTCAGTAGTTATGGCACACAGACTTCTCCAGTATATGTGGGATCTTCCTGGACCAGGAATTGGACTCTTGTCTCTTGCATTAGCAGGTGGATTCTTTACTACTGAGCTATGAGAGAAGCCTGAGAACATGTTATTTAGAAATTTGGAGCTTGAAACCTGAAAATAATAATAAATATATGTGATTGGTTCCCTGTGGAACATGAGACTAGGAGTTGAAGAAAACTGTCCTGATTTGTTTCAATTGTGTTTTTAAATTGGTCTCATGGTATTATATTTTAGATTAGATATAAATTTGAAACAGAATATAAAATATGTTATTAATATTTGGCTGATTTCTCATCTCTTGCATGTTTTAATTCCACATAAAATTAAACATTTTTTCAGATGTAACTTTTATATATTTATATTTATCTCTATAATTTAATATCATTTTTATTCAGTGAGCCTTGAATTTTCAAACTTCTGTAAAACCACTACATGTACGGATATGACTAAATAAAAACTTGAATCATCTAAGTCTACTCTTACAAAGAGAAATTACAAGATGAAAATGGAAAGCACTGGTTTAAGCACTGTGAATACCATAAGGTAAACTCTTGTCTTCCTTCATTTCACAGAACATAATTACTTAAATGTCCATGATTGAGGGCAAGTTACAATTACCACCTTAAACTCAAATAGCAAGGAGGTTATATTTAATGAACTACTATTTCATGTATTTAGGAGACTAAGTACCTGGAATTACCCATAAAATATGCCAGAAGTCCCATAATGATTAATGATACCAAAATTGATACAAAATAGACAAATAGAATTAACTTGACTATATTAATTGAATCTTATGGTTTACTATAAGGTAGTATAAGCTTAAGGTACTATAAGGTTATAAGTAGATCTTTGTTTACAAAATTAACTAGAAAAAAAAGAATAAGCAAAACAAAAAAGAAAAAATAATATAAGGTGAGGAAAAAAGGTTAGGAACTGAGCAGATAGGGCAAAGAATTAAACTAACATGTGAGAGAACTTTCATCATCCAGTAGCCCAAACCAGATCATATCATCAAGAGAAATAAACCCTTCCAATAGTAAGTTTCTTAGAGAGGTATGCCATAGAAGCTTTTGTATAGTGTGCAGTGTGTTCAAAATCAATCACATTCTCCCAGTGAGAGACATTTCTCTTTTTCCTGCTGTACTAGCTCCTCTTGATGAAGACTAAGCATAAATTAAAATCTGTTCAGTAGAGACAATCTGAAGTGGAGGTGGGACAGAGAGGTGTGTTTCAGGTAAATTATTTCCAATCAGCTGACTTAATAGAAGAATGCATCCTGGAAATTTTGGTGACAAGATCAAACTTATTTCTCATGAACTCAGATATCAGCTCCATGAGCAGACTTTCAAGAGTACTTGGATGCAGAGAAATCAAATTTGACATCATTAGCAAGAAACTGAATAGCATATAGTCTATATTTCACATTAAAAGAAGATCTATGTGGCCTAAAATCCATAAAATGGATCACAGAGCTAATGCCTTATTTTGAACTCCCAACCCAGGATCCCGACCACCCCCACTAAAAAAAACCAACCAAACAAACAAACAAAAATAAAACCCTCCTGGTTTTTATTATTACATTAATCAAGATTGTAGTACTTCTGCATGAAATTTAGCTTCAAACAGGTTTATTTGTAGGACCAATAATAAAAGTGGTAATAATAAAGCAGTCTATTTGGTGTTTAGTTTGCTGTTCAATCAATTGTGTTCTCAAATGAAGCTTCACATCTTTCACCATGAATTGGAAATTCACTTACATTACTGGGAAGCTATATTGAGTTACAGAGTTTATTAGAGGTTTTTCTAAACCCTGGAGTAAATACTTTTAACATTCAGCCAATCAAAACACCCAACTGAATCAAGCTGCTCTAAAACAACAACAACAACAACAAAAAAAAAACCTTTTCTTAATTCTTTAGCTGTGAGTTTTCCTTACTCGCTTTTCCATCTAATTTAGATTTCAAGTTAATTATAAATACTTAAATCTGCGCTTTCCTTTTCTTCTTTTACACTGTCTTGTATAATTGCAACTTCTTTCTCTGTGTTGAGACATGTAGCTTGAAAAACACATTTAAAGTTTTTCAACACTGCCTGGTGATATTACTGCTTTTCTTGACTAATTCTAGTTTTAATCCCCCCTCAATGATACTCAACTTAGCACCTTTACTCAGTACTTTCCTTCCCCATTTCTAGTTTATTATTTTTGTTTTTCCTCATAATTCCTTTTAAAACAGAAATTTTATATCAGGGCTTGCCAGTCTTGCTCTGTGTGTTTAACCTTGTCATTTTATAAAATGAAGATCATGTCCTCCGTATTTGCTCTGGATCCCTTCTCTTCTCATCACAATGCCACCACTTCACCTATCTTCCCAGCTTCATCATTACATGCCAGTTCTTCCCTTAATCTATCCACCTACAAATAAAATGGAAGCTTTGCTGGAGGCTTTACATTTTTTACCTAGGCAAATGCCAAGGAGTTTCTGAAACTCCTGGCTTACATGCTACTTTTCCTCACTATTTTTCAAACTGACATTTCTCTGATTGGATCTCTGGCCTTTGACTGACTTTAGTTCTGCTTCTCTTGCTGTAGGAATCTGTCTCAGACTGAATGGCCCCCTGTGGTTGGTTGAGTTTTGTTAGGTCTCTGGATAGTTTATTTTCTGTTAGAAAAAATAGCATTTTTGCCATGGATTCTTCCCATATTTGTCCTTCAACAAATAGGCTTCATTCTAAAACTTTCTTAGGTCAAAAACATAATGTATCAGGCTCTCCCAGAGATTTTTTAAAAATTTTATTTTATAAATTTCTGTTTATTTTTATCCTCAATGTTTGCCTCTGGGCCATGGATCTCATTCTTATTGGTACAACCTGGCTAAATCCAGATTTACTGTAAAAACTGAACCTTAAAATGACCTTCAAATTGAATACAGCTTCAGGAACAATCCCCATTTTCTCTAATTACAAAATAGAATTTCCAGATTGTTTAAATCTAAATCAGTATTAATGCGAGATCTCACAATAAAGGCTTTCACTTCTAATTTTTTTTCAAAATTATGTAATTATGCTCTTTACTATGTGAAGTGCTAATAGAAGAATGTAAAACTCACGTAGTTCCCCATACATTTCTCTTTTTTCTAATGATAAAATAAATGGAAACTCATTACATTAATGCCACAGAAACATATAAATTACAGAATAAAAAGTGTCCCTATCTAATTACATTTTAAAGTCATCTCCTAAGAAAAATGTTAAAGCTATAATTCACAGCATGATACTCATATTTATAAAAGTGTTTTAATTTTGGTTTATATATTTTAAACTTAGAAATTTTATTACCATTATGCTACAACATAATTTAACAAGACATTGATCATTAAAGATTAAAATGACTGCTCCCTTTGGTTTTACAAAAGGCAAAATATTTAGGATGAAATGAGATAACTTGTATTGGCCTTTCCAGTCCAATCATTCCATTCTTCTTTGAAGAAGGATGATTCTCTGGGAATATACATTTCAGGGTAGAATGTGTTATAATTTTTAAGTATCAGATCAGCTAGCCAAACAGATATTTTTGAAGTGTCAATCTGGATAATGTCACATCCTGTGCATGTGGCCAGTCAAACCATTGGTTCATTGTTTATTTTAAATTTTCAAATTACATATTAAATAAAGTGAAAGGATTCATAAAATAGAACCAACCAACAAACCAATCTGGGCACCATATAATAGATTCCAAATTTTCTAATTTCCTGACTTGGAATTTTTGCTTTGAAAAAGCTTAATTTTTCTGAGGGCAGCTAATGTTTTATGTCCTTTTGTTGTTCTTGTTTAGTCCTTAAATTGTGTCTGACTCTTTTGAGATTCCATGGACTGTAGCCTGCCAGGCTCCTCTGTTTATTGGATTTTCCGGGCAAGAATACTGGAATGGGTTTTCATTTTCTTCTCCAGTGGATATTCACGACTTTACCTATTTCAGAATCTTAAAACTATATAGATTGATTATTCTATTTTTTTTTTCAGTCAAATTAAGATGTTCCTATAGAGGCTATGGTT
The DNA here is from genome assembly GCF_002263795.3 of Bos taurus. NCBI lineage: Eukaryota > Metazoa > Chordata > Mammalia > Artiodactyla > Bovidae > Bos > Bos taurus. Next base: position 41,983,142 of record NC_037339.1, on the reverse strand, counting down.
TTTCCAGTGGTTATGTATGGATGTGAAAGTTGGACTGTGAAGAAAGCTGAGCGCTGAAGAATTGATGCTTTGAACTGTGGTGTTGGAGAAGACTCTTGAGAGTCCCTTGGACTGCAAGGAGATCCAACCAGTCCATTCTAAAGGAGACCAGTCCTGGGTGTTCATTGGAAGGGCTGATGTTAAAGCTGAAACTCCAATACTTTGGCCACCTCATCTGAAGAGTTGACTCATTGGAAAAGATTCTGATGCTGGGAGGGAATGGGGGAAGGAGGAGAAGGGGACGACAGAGGATGAGATGGCTGGATGGCATCACCAACTCAACAGACATGAGTTTGGGTGAACTCCGGGAGTTGGTGATGGACAGGGAGGCCTGGTGTGCTGCAATTCATGGGGTCGCAAAGAGTCAGACACGACTGAGCAACTGAACTGAATAGAGGTTAGGTTGTAGGGAAATTTCACAACACTTGTGTTTCAAGATTTATATGTGCAAATTAAATTAATGCTAATTATGTTTTTAAGGTATGCATTTAATGAAAACTTCAAGAAAATATTTGTTTTTAACTACTTTAACCAACAAAAATGTAAATAAAATGAACATAAAATTTTGATGTGCAATACATCATAGTGAAATAAATTCATTAAAGATAGCAATTTAGATATAATTATTTTGCATATGGTCTAAGCTTTTTGGATGCTAAAGTTAATTTTATAATAAAACAACCAACCTACTGCTGATATCAGTTTCTTAGCTGACCCATTTATTCTGGAATTGATGACATGGTACATTGTGACAGAGGTAAGTACTCCTCAATGCATAAGTATGGTCATTAAACCAAATGATAACTCCATTAAAAAAAAAAAAAACTATTTGGGGCCATATATGTGAGATTTTACAGAGACATAATAGTTATTTTCATATTATGAATGGAAAGAAAATACATTCATCCTTTGAAAGTTTAAACTCCTGTATAAAAGTTTGAGTAATATTAATTCAAATGATAGATAGTCTACCCAAGGATGTCTTTTGTCTTTCCTTTCATGGCAATGTCTAAATCTTGGTGTGAGGGAAATTAAACTGAGACTTGGGGAGCACAAAGAAGTTGATTTTAGGTCTGAAGGTGTTGAAAGCTGACATTTTCTTCCATTAGATTTTAATCACTTCATTTAAGCCCTGTACCATTCCTCAAAAAGTAATACAATATCCTTAGTTAAATAATAAAATCAAATTTTTTTTTTTAGAATTCCAAAATAGTCAATGAACTAATAGTCAAAAGAAAAAAAAAATTGTAGGTTGCAAGAAATTCATGGAAAAATATCTGAATGTTTGAGCACATGGCATCTGAATCGAAATGAATAAATATTGGCCAAATGATGTTTTAAATCATTGTGAAATAAACAATAAACTGCGTTTAAAAGGCTTATACAAACAACAATAGAAATGATATATCTGCCCAATTCCTTTCTTAAGATTCTGAGGGAAAAAGAGATAAATGTATGGTAAATACACAGTTTGTGACTGGAACTGTATATATCAGATGTTTGAGAGAAATTTTAACACATTACTGGCTATCTCTTGAATTGTCCCCTCATGTTTTCTCTTTAGTCAGAATAGATGACCTATAGTCTCACACTATTACACAAAACTGGCGTGCATTTCAAAGTACATTTAATTCAAGATGATAATATTAGGTGACCTTAGAAATAGTTTTCTTAAATTATGTCCCATTATTAGCTTTCACAATTAACTGAGGCAACTTATTTGAGATTTTTGAACTTTACCTACAGCCATCATATGTACTCCACTTTTTAATAGAAACAATAACTGCTACCTAGTTCCCAGAATTTCTGGGGTATAGTTCCCATCTACATGTCTTTGATAGATTGCATAATAAATTTATTTTCAAATAGTGTTTACAAAGATTGAAGAAAACAGTTTAGGTGATGCTAACAAAATTCATGTAACACTTCATAAATGGGCAGTGTCCTTTTGTAGAATAGCAACATGGGGCAGAAGACATGAAGACTTACATGATAATGGATATAGAGTAAAGAGCAATAAATAGAAAATACTTGATTGTTTGGGGACACATAATCAACTTTGCTTGGGTGAGAAGAAACTAGAAAATGTGTATAGTGCCCAGAGCAGGCTCAGGGTTTTTGGATTGGCTGATTGAATAAAGATATTGCATTTCTGGTCAAGAGGAATATTTACAGGTACAAAAAGTTATCTAAGCTTCAAATTGCTGATGTGGGACTCTGAGCAGGAGCTGCATTTTGGGCCAAGAAATTTGTTTCAACAATAAATAGCTCTAAGTTATGGTACTATTGGAAATGTGAAGTATCATAGCTGTGACTTTGGACAATATTTGTAAAATTTGGCATATATATCATATAATGTTAAAAAATGATAAATTTTATTGTATATATCCCCTTAAAAAAGTATGATATCAAGCCATTAACTAATTATCTGTGGGCAGTGAGTTATTTTGGTATATAATAGTTAATGGAACAAATTAGCTATTTGGAATGAGTACAATATATATGTAATATAGACTTGACCCCTAAACAACATGGGCTTAAATTGTGCAGATCTGATTATATGTGGAGTTTTTTCAGTAAATACTATAGTACAATACAATCTTAAACTGGTTGAGTACATGGATATAGAACTATTGATACGAACTGCAGACTCTAGTTACACATGAATTTTTGACTGTGTAAGGATTGATGCCCATAACCACTTATTGTTCAAGGGTCAAGTGTAGAAGCATCTTTATTTTTGTCCTTAATATTTTCCAAAATGAGTACATGCACACATACGCACACATGCAAACAGTCTATTTGTTTGAGAAATATAATTAAAACCAAAATCTCCTTCCAACTCAAGAAACACCTCTGAAAAGGCAGTAGAGAAAGTGAACAATTTTATTATTGAATAAGCATTAAACCAGAATGTTCAGTACATCACGGCCAATACCCTAAAAGATTGCAAAGATGAAAATAAATCTCATTCCTTTATATGTAGGCAAGCAAATACAGCTCATAATATACATATTTTCAGGGTAAACAATGACTAATCTTTATGGACTTGTACTTGACAGCACCATTGGTCATATATGAGAGAAAGTGAAGTCACTCAGTCATGTCTAACTCTTTGCGACCCCATGGACTGTAGCCTACTAGGCTCCTTTGTCCATGGGATTTTCCAGGCAATAGTACTGGAATGGATTGCCATTTCCTTCTCCAGGGGATCTTCCCAACCCAGGGATTGAACCCGGGTCTCCCTCATTGTAGACAGACGCTTTACCATATGAGCCACCAGGGAAGTCAGTTATATATAGTTGGTCATATATAGTTCATATATAGTTGGTCATATATAGTTCATTCTAAATTCCTTTGTAAATTGTGTGACCACTGTGACTTTTTTCAACATTTCCCCCCTGTCACTCTAACTTCTCTCATGAAGTATATGTGAAGGGGGCTCTAAAAAGTACATTAGTTGTTAACTAAAATACAGAAAAGTTTCTACAAATTATAACTACTTGTTTCTAATTTTTCACGACTTTATCTAAGTTTAAAACTCATGATAAGACAACCATGAATGGACATTAACTATCCAGCAAATTTTGATATCATAAGGTATAAACCTCTATCCTGAGCGCTAAAACACATCCATTGTGCTAGATTTTAATTACACTGAACTTGAAGTGAAGTTGTTCAGTCGTGTCTGAGTCTTTGCAATCCCATGGATTATAGCCTACCAGGTTTCTTCATCCATGGAATGTTCCAGGCCAGACTACTGGAGTGGGTTGCCATTTCCTTCTCCAGGGGATCTTCCCAACCCAGGGATCAAATCCAGGTCTCCTGCATTGCAGGTAGATGCTTATAGCTCAGTATCTGCTTCCTTTTAATTTTTCAAGCTCCATAAACTCCTCTTGTACTGTACAATAACATTACAACTAACACAAATGTCAGAAAAATATTTCCTATGATATGCCATATGTCTACGAGGGCAAGTCTGTTACTCTGATTCTAAATCTCAAGAAAGTAAAATGGAAAGTATCTTGATCAAGTTCAAGGATAGCCAGTTACATAGTACTAAGTCACTTCAGTTGTGTCTGACTCTCTGCAACCCTATGGACTGTAGCCTGCCAGGTTCCTCTGTCCATGGGATTCTCCAGGCAGGAATACTGGAGAGGTTTGCTATTTCCTTCTCCAGTGGATCTTCCTGCCTCAGGGATTGAAACCTCACCTCCAGTGTCTTCTATAGCTCAGGTCAGTTGCTCAGTTGTATTCGACTCTTTGCGAATCCATGGACTGCAGCAAGCCAGGCTTCCACGTCCATCTTCAACTCCCGGAGCTTGCTCAAATTCATGTCCATCGAATCGGTGATGCCATCCAACTATCTCATCCTCTGTCATCCTCTTCTCCTTCCTTCAATCTTTCCCAGCATCAGGGTCTTTTCTAATGAGTCAGTTCTTCACATTAGGTGACCAAAGTATTGGAGTTTCAGCTTCAGCATCAGTCTGTCCAATGAATATTTAGGACTGACTGGTTTGCTCTCCTTGCAGTCTAAGGGGCTCTTAAGAGTCTTCTCCAACACCCCAGTTCAAAAGCATCAATTCTTCAGCATTAAGCTTTCTTTATGGTCCAATCCTCACATCCATACATGACTACTGGAAAAACCATAACTTTGACTAGATGGACTTTTGTTAGCAAAGTAATGTCTCTGCTTTATAGTATCATGTCTAAATTTGTTGTAACTTTTCTCCCAAGGAACAAGTGTCTTAATTTCATGGTTGCAGTCACCATTTGCAGTGATTTTTTAGCCCAAGAAATAAAGTCTGTCAGTTTCCTTTGTTTCCCTATCTATTTGAGATGGAGTGCTGGGACTGGATGCCATAATCTTAGCTTACTGAATGTTGAGTTTTAAGCCAGCTTTTTCACTCTCCTCTTTCACTTTCATCAAGAGGCTCTTCAGTTCCTCTTTGCTTTCTGCCATAAGGGTGGTATCAGCTGCATACCTGAGGTTATTGATATTTCTCCTGGCAATCTTGATTCCAGCTTTTGCTTCATCCAACCCAGAATTTCACATAGTGTACTCTAAATATCAGTTAAATAACAGGGTGACAAAAAATAGCCTTGACGTATTCCTTTCCCATTTTGGAACCAGTCCATTGTTCCATGTCTTGTTCTAACGTTGCTTCTTGACTTGAATAAAGATTTCTCAAGAGAAATGCCTATCCTATATTGGCAGGCAAATTCTTTACCATCGAGCCACCTGGGAAGCCCCAACTAGTTACATGGCTGATTCTAAAATCTGGTTTCAAGTCCAGCATTCTTCCCCTTTATTGTAACTCATTAAATCCAATGCCTTGTAACAGAACCATAAATTCATCAAAACCAATAATCAAAATTATCCCCAAATTAGTAGCATTACTTCTAGGCCAGTGACATTTTACATGAAAAGCAATATAATGCCATAAGATAGACAAGCCATAGTATGGAACTATCTAGTATAACTTGGTTTTTAGAGATATCATCCATTATACTTCATCAGATATCTGATGAGCTTTTAGGAATATCATATTTTCATTATATTTTCTTCTTTTTTCTTTCTTTTTTTCTATTTAATAATTAAGGCTAGCAAGTGTAAGTGTCTAGTGAAAGTGTTATACACATTATCAGTCTTCATGCCTTCCTCATTGAAGACTAAGGTCAAAATGTGTTGATCCCTGCTGTACAAAATTAACTGAAAGGAAATGAGAGCATGTTATAGCAAACTGCTGCTGAAGATCAAAGTCCAGCAGGACAGTATTGATTGGCTCTCCATAACTTCACAATGTACAGCAAAAATATGAAAATTATGGGGGAACTTACTCTGTAACCACAGTTATGAAAGTATACATGTATTTTTAATGTCAGAATGTGCCAATCATGTAAAATGTGCCATTTTCTTTTTGTTTTAATTTTTTTTTTTTAATTTTTAAAATGCTCATGAAACCCATTACATCCTTCATGTTTCCCTAGAAATAAAGAGGTCTATGTTGGAGATTATTGAAAGATGATCTTTAAGTCTTTTATGCTTCAATAAGAGAGTCTGTAGTTTTAAGCTTTTGCTTTGAAATATGCCATTTTTATCTTCTTACTTGTCTAAAAGCCCTTTTCTACTAAACCTTAGCTAAGACACTAAATAAAACAAAGCCAGGAAGAGATAGAGAGAAGAGGGACTAGCTTAGGGACTTATTTGATACCCTTTTTCCCTCAAATTTACACCAGATGACAAAGTTACATACATTGCCTTGTGTTATAAAAGCAATCCACTTTTTGTTCCACACCTAAGTAAAAAAATAGGCAGCAATGACTCACTAACAGATAACATACAATAGAGAAACCTAAATGGAATGCCAAAAAGAGGAGTAAAATTGCCTAGGACAATGAACGAAGTGATTAGGATAATGTGCTAAGTCACTTCAGTCATGTCCTTCTCTTTGCAACCCTATGGACTGTAGCTCACCAGGCTCCTCTGTCCATGGAATTCTCCAGGTAAGAATGCTGGAGTGGGTTGCGGTTTCCTTCTCCAGGGTATATTCTGGACCCAGGGATCGAACCTGCATCTCTTAAGTCTCCTGTCTTGCAGGTGGGTTCTTTACCACTAGCGCCACCTGGGAAAGCCATTAGGATAATGAATTTTTATAATTAATAAAACTACACCTATGAATTTTTCACTTTGAAAACAATGCCTGTATCCTGCATCGAACCTGGACTGGCAATTCGTTTCTTATATGATATTATACATGTTTTAATGGCATTCTCCCAAATCATCCCCTTCTCTGCCCCCCATCCCACAGAGTCCAAAAGACTGTTCTATACATCTGTGTCTCTTTTGCTGTCTCGCATACAGGGTTGTTGTTATCATCTTTCTAAATTCCATATATATGTGTTAGTATACTGTATTGGTGTTTTTCTTTATGGCTTACTTCACTCTGTATAATAGGCTCCAGTTTCATATACCTCATTATGGCAAAACCAATACAATATTGTAAAGTAAAAAAATAATAATAATAAATAAAAATGAATTAAATGCAATTTTTTTTTAAAAAAAGAAAACAATGCCTGAGTTTATTTGTAATATGTAGTTAAGTTTGATTTTTGTTTTGTTTTAGGTATTACTTTGCAGTATAGAGAAAAATGGAGATTCAGAGTACCTAGAAGGAAAAAGGTCAGAAGACAGTGGTTTTGAAGGATACTATTTATCATACATGCTCAGGGAAGAGTTTGTATTAGCTGATCCTTTAAGCTCCTTCCAAACCTGTGATTATGATTGTGAAGTGAGAAGAACATAAAATGGTCAAAATAGGCTTTGATTTAAGAAGATCCAGACTTTATTCTTAACTATAGAAACTTCTAGTATCCTGTATTCAAGTCACTATAACATCTAAAATAAAATTATGGGTTGTGTGCTTAGTCACTCAGACTTGTCTGACTCTTTGTGACCCCATGGGCTGTAACATACCAGGCTCTTCTGTCCATGGGGATTCTCCAGGCATGAATACTGGAGTGGGTTGTTATGTCCTCCTCTAGGGAGTCTTCCCAACCCAGGGATTGAACCCAGGACTTGAGCATTGTAGGTCGATTCTTTACTGTCTGAATCACCAGGGAAGCCCCAAATTTTAGATAATAGAGCAACAAATACACAGACTAAAGGGGAGATGGAAAAAATCAGTGTATTAGTATTTGTTCAACATAGATTGAACAAAGAATATGAAGGAAGAGGGTTTGGCATTGACGATGAACAAGTAATAAATTAAATTATATAGAAAAAACTTGAATAAAATGCCAAGCAGTTCTGAATTTATTCTGTAATCAACTGGTAACCTTTGTGGCTAAGCATCACATGGTCATGACCAAGTTTATTTCTTAGAGCATAAAGCAAACCTTCTTTCATCAAATACGTAAATGAGCCACTGGGTTAAATAAAATTAAATGGAATATTTTAATACATAACTTCATGTTGTCATTAATATGTTGACATTCATTATTGATGTCACAGAGGGAGATTTATTATCAGTGTTTTCCAAATTCATTTGGTCATGAACTTCTCCATTCTCTTTAAAAATTACAGTTGTCAAGAATTAGTGTTTTCTAGTTTATATTAGAAAATTAATTGTCACTGTAATATAGGAATAGATTGTATAGAAGCATAAATGGCATCCAAAAAATCAGGAGTCTGTTTCAGTAATCCAATTGAGAGATTTTAAAAGAATGAACTTAGACATTGGGAAAGCATTGGATTTGAAAGGTAGCAAGGATATGGAATTTAAAGGCACAGAGTAATCTCTAAAAAGAATTGGCATAGGTTACTTGAAATACCTTCCCAGTTAACTTGATAACCCCTCCTCAAACTGCCAGGAATCACTCTTCAAGGCCTGATGCAACATTATAGGTAACAGGTTGTGATCCTGCCTTGTTATCTCTTGGCCCACCTTGAGATAAAAAGAAACAGTCAATAACCCAGTCACATTTGGATATATTGACGTCATCATCTACATTTAGTAAAAGAAAGGTCTTATTCTCATTCTGTCACCCATCTCTGATTTCCAGTTTCTTATCTGAGTTGCAGTTTCTTATCTGAGATTTTTAATTCTTTCCTTTATCTTTTGGTAGAAAACAGTTTGGTTTAACCTTGGAAACCCATCCAGTTTACCATAATATAGTGCAGGAAACATAGAACTACTGTAGCCAAAAACAAATAGTAACAAAGAGGGCATTAATTATGCACAGTATGCTGGAGCTTTAAACAACTTAGTCATGCTGGGTTTTCTGTCAAAAGGAATTTTTTTGGGGGGTATGATGTTTTAATATTAAATATCTTATATTTTATCACAGATTATAATAAAGTGCCTTGAGTTGGTGAGTTGCTGACTTAAAAGAAATGTGACAACATTTTAGTAAATCAAAGAAACCATGGGCTGGATGAGTAAGAATAAATTGTGAAATTGTAATCCCCACTGAAATTCACACTTTTGATTTTCCTTCTTGTCACACATGGCATTGCTAAGATACAGAAAAATGAGAGAAGCAAAAAGATACTTTTCGTGCCAATAAATATTTAGAAACCTGTTTGGAGGTTAACACATTTTCATTACTATTTAAAATCTCAAACATGGTGTGTTTTTAAGAAAGTAATTAAGATTTTAAAAAGATGAAAACAAATGCCCAAATTTCTAAAGTGAGCACAAAACAAACAAAATGGGGCATTTTGTAGCAAAATTGTAACAATCATTTCCATATTAAAAAAAGAAGAAAAAACAGCTTTGCCACTGTTAAACACATAGTTCATATTTGAGAGAGAGGCAAGGAAGAAAAGCAGCTTACAAACTTGTATTCATTTTGCTTTATAGATACCTTCACTTTAAAATTATATTTGTGTTAAAGTGTTCTTCAGAGTACTATTCCCTAGGAGAAATTATTCATAAGTGGCACTAATGAGTGTCAAGCTGCATTTCGAGGCATTTTGAAAATTGTCCTATTAATTAATGGTGTAATTAAGCTTTTGTCAGTGACATATCATATTTATGACAGGAATAGATGGCCTGTGTAAGTCTGTGCCAGGCAGCCATCCAGGCAGCCACTGTGTATAATGGATGGTAGCAATTTAGCCAGGTTTACAGTGATGGGACCACCTACGTGAGGGAGGCTGGCAACTTGCATACACAAACAGTGCTTAGCACTGTACTTGGGGAAATAACTGTAGCTGAGATTGATGTGGCCCCCTCCATAGAATGACACGTTAACCTTTTACCATTAAACCATAAATAGTGCTTCTCTGAGCTTTTGTGACAAAAATGTCAATTAGCTTCCAAATTTCATTTTCATCTAACTTTGTATTCTAATTCCATTTGCATATTAATGTGAACATGGTGCAGAACTGTTAGATTATAATACCTCACTAAGGCTAATAGGTTGTAATACACACTTATTGAGGGTAATAGTTATACACATTTAAATGCCCTCCCCCCACCCATCTATTTGTGTGAGATATGCCACCATTTAATGCCTCTAAAATACCAGCATATCACATACAGTAAGATTTAAATTTGGGAACAGAGAAATAAAAGAACTATAATTGAAAGAGAAGAAATGTAAGTACACTTACATCAACACAATTAAATATAAATCATTTTATTCTGGTCCTTTCTCTGCAACAGATCTCTATTAATTCTAGTATTAATAATTTACATTCTGGCTCCAGCTATCAAGGTCTTAAAAATGAATAAAAATCAAAGACAAGAATGGAATTTCCTTGGTAGAAATATTTTACATCAGTGAAGCTCACAGTCTCAGGATGAATCTTTTACAGAAAGAATTATTTTTTCTCTTATGTATTTTTATATTTCCTGGCTTTTAATAATCTATTTTTGTTAAAAACCTATTTTCAGAGAAAATTACACAAGTATACTTCAATTCAATCTATATTTAGGCACTAGTCTTCCAAATATCTTCCAAGATTTAAATAGAATTATAGAATGGCTAATTGGCACTTGTTCAGAAATCAGTGTTACCATACTTAGACGCTGACTTTTAAAGGAGAAAAAAGGACGTTAAAGATCACCTAGTTCGACCTGCTTTATTTTACAGATGAAAAACAGCAGCCTGAGAAATTATATACCTCGCCCAAGGTCAAGCATCTAGTAAGTGGCAGAGAGACGACTAGGACCTGACAGGCTCAACAATTTTTTTCCTACTCAGAGGTTGTTTCCAAAGTTATCTTTTTGAGATAGCAGTTTAAATTTATATGAAAATTAAAAGATTAAATAAGATGACAGAAAGGGAATGAGGAAAGGAAAGAGAAAAAAATGGAAGAGGGAGGGAGTGAGAAAGAAAGAATCAAGTTTTAGAAGGAAGAAAGGAGAGAAGGAGGCAAAAAAATTACAATGCTATGGGGATCTAATTTCAATCCTTTAAGATGCCTCAGTAATTTGATAAAGTGAAATGTTCATCTTTTGAGGCACTGATTGATTGCATAACTTTATATAATAAATCTGCAATTTACAAATGAGGGAATGATATAAGTTCCAGGTTTCTGTTTTGCAATTTATTTTTAAATTATTTTAGTCATACAAATAAGGTTATAGAGGGCATATAGGCATATATATATACATATCACCCAATAGTCAATTCCTTATATAACCTATGAGGAAGAGGTAGTGCTCAGGTGGTGCTCAGTCATGCCCAAATATCTGAGATCCCACAGAATCTAGCCCACCAGGCTCCTCTGTCCATGGAATTTTTCAGGCAAGAATACTGGAGTGGGTTGCCATTTCCATCTCCAGGGGATCTTCCTGACCCAGGGATTGAACCCATGTCTCCTATATCTCCTGTATTGACAGGCGAGTTCTTTACTATTGTGCCAACCAAACCCATAGTGAATCTTAAACACTTGGATTAGGAAATATCAAATTTTCAGGGATAAGAATCACTTTGACTGAATGAAGGGCAGACTTAAGGTTGAAATTCTAGCAGGCTGAGAAATGTGAGTTCTATACAATTTACTACATTGGTTATCCCGTAAAGTATTATTTTAAAATTTCTCCGAAGTTTAGAGAAAAGATTGAGCACTTGGGACAAAAGACAGAGAGGAAGGACTGCTGATGGCATCTTTGACTTTTTCCTTTATTGTCCAGTATGACTCTGTTTCATCCTGAAATTTGCTGTCCCACTTAGCAAATGAGTGCCTTCTTTTCACCCAAGCCAATGCTAGAAGTTAGTTCACATTAAGTTTCACTATTAAAATGCTTGTTTCTAGACAGTCTAATCTCTTACCCTTTACAAGTTAACAAAGAATGTCTTGTAGTCACATAGCATTTTCCCTGATAGAAGTTTCCAACAGGAACTTTAGCATTCCATAGAATAACTAATATACAGATGGCAGTCTTCTATGCTATGTGTAATCCCAAATTCTTTTTCATATATATATATTCATTTACTTTCCAGGACTGCCCTATGTGGCATATATTGGCATTATTTTCATTTTACAGAAGAAGAAATTGAGACAGAAATGTTAAGCAAAACTAAAGCCACATGGCTAGTAAACAGCAGAGATGGAATTTAAACCACCCAGACTACCAAGTTCTAAGATTCACAGAGAGAGAGCATCCCAATTGTCTGTTAAAGTGGAAGAAGATTAGTAAATGCACAGTTCGAGTAGTGATAATGATTTTTTTTTTAATTTTTGTTTTCTATCTTCTGCCTTAATACTTTCATTGGATAAAAAATATTGTCATTAGAATAGTAGAGTCAAGGAGTTCCATGACACTCCAGTAATTAAGACTCTGTACTGTCACTGCAGGGGGTATGGATTCAATCCCTGGTTGGATAATAAATTTCTATATATTGAAAAAACATGATAGATATAGCAATTTATTATAAGGGCAACTGGCCAAGATTCTTATCTTCCTTCCTCTTGTTGGTTGGGGAGGGAGGACCAACAGAAAATATGTTGGGAAAAAGAAAGTAACTCAACATCAGAGAGATTTTCCTCTCACCCTTTGATGATATCGTTGTGCTATGAGTTGATTATGTTGTATTAAGAGTAGCATCCAAAAAAAAAAAAAAAAGATGTGTTGAATCCAGTAACACAGAATGTGACTTTACTTTGAAGTAAGGTCTTATTCTGAAGTAAGAGGTAATCAAGCTAAAAATAAAGTCATTAAGGTAGATTCTAAGCCAATAGGGTTGGTATTCTTTAAAAGGGGGGAAATTTGGACAAAAAGACAGACATGCTCATGTAGGGAGGATGCCATGTGTGCACAAAAGCAGTATGGGGTGATGAATTTATAGCCAAGAAATACTAAAAGTTGTGGCAGACCACCAGAAACTAGGAGAGGCAGAGAGATTTTCTATCACAGTGCTCAGAAGAACTTACCCTGGCACCTCAGCATTTTAGCCTCCAGAACTGGTAGACAATTAATTTCTGTTATTTAAATGTTTCGTTATGGCAGCCCTAGGAAATCACTGCACACTGAGACCTCACCTCTGAGTTGCACAGACTGGGGAAACCCACACTTGGAAATGGAGAGAGTGCCAGAGAAGCTAAAATCATGCCTTCAAATGTGGAAGACATGTGCATTTCATGTGACCGTTGGATTAGGGAAGTATTTCTTCCATAAAAATTAAACAAAGCAAACATCTGCTGTCTATCTGGAGTCTTAAAATTCAGTCACTTGTTTTCCTAATTTCACTATTTTTTCATCAACAATTAATATACATTTTTTTAGCAAAAATATTTTCCTGAAATTCACATTCACATGTACTTATTCTACATTTAAGAGTGTAATAGAGTTCTTAGTACTTCAGGTTAAAAACAATTTAAATTAGACTTAAAACCCATCTTATCTGAATCTTGGAGCACTTTTTTGTTGTCATTGTTGTTATCAGTTGTATGATTCTGGTGATGTTTGGAGGGTGGCAGCATCTTTCTGGAGACTCACCAGAATATAAGATATTTATTAGGAAACAGAATGAGGATTGCTAGCATTTAGTCATAAGCACCTGTATTTGAAGCTTAACCAGTTTTTTGAATGAGGTGCTTAAGTGGCTTTCTTGCCACTCTTAAGCAAAGTAAATTTTGAGAGAGCCTCCTAAGGTAATGCATCATTTCCCTTTAATGTCCAGCCAGCTCCCAGAGTAACATTGCAAGTCAGACTCCCACAAGACATAGGTTCAGCAGATTACTCCTTTCCTGTCTTGAAGGTCCCTCTTTCTATCTTGCTTCTTCCAACAATCCAATTTGCATACATTTTCTTACACAGCTACCTCTACTTTGGACTCTGACAGAAATCTCTGTGGAAGCAAAGGAGTGAATTAAGATAGAAAAAGAGTGTGGCTTAGAAAGAATGTAGGAAGTAAAAACACAGCAACAATAAAACCTCCTGCCACACCTATCTCATTGCTGGATAGGTCCACTTCTATGAGTCAAGAGTCCCATAAAATTAGCAGAACCTAAAACAACTCCTTACACAACAGCAACACCACATCAAGGCAGTGTTGATTTGTCCCCATGATTTGAGCACTGTGATACACTCATTTGCCTTAAGCAGAAACCCATTCATTATCTTTGACTCTTGCTTTATATATTCCCTCATCCAAGTAAAAGCCAAACTGTCTTCCTTTTCATAAATCTGTCTGAAATCCCTACTATCCTAGGGAATCAATATTCTTGATTGCGTCTTGCACTGTGTGGCTCATTCAACAGTTGAACCCATCAACACAACAATTCAATAGTTTGCAACACCCTCTAACTGGCCTTTGTGCCTTAAATGTTCCCTCTACAATCCATTCTCCACATTTTGTTGTTTAATATATCAAATTTGATCAGAGCATTACTTTGCTTAGGACTCCACAATGGTTCATAGATTTTCAGGGTACAGTTCAAACTCCTTCCAATGCCATGCGAAGCCCTTCCCTATCTGATTCCTGTTTACTTTCAGGCCTTTCTGTCTTACCATTATTTTTCTCCCTACTCTAATCACATATTCCACAGCTCATGTCTCAGACTTACTAAACTATTTATGTTATAAAACATGTATATTATAATATGTTTATATTATAAACATTTCCTAGAATTTTTATTGCCTCTAAGCTTTAGAAAAGGTGATTTTTTTTTTCTGGAGTGTTCCTCACTTGCACCTTCACCTCATTTTGTCTCTTCACTGCATTAACAATATTTCATCCTGAAAAATTAATGAAAGAATCACGTCTTCTGAAGGTTTTACAGGAACTTTCTAACATTTTGGGTTTGAAGAATATCATGGGCTTCCAAAGAGCTCTGTGGCTTCTCATTATCACATCAGGCTATGTTATGATTCTCTGTTCATTTGCCCATCTTCCTCAGTTAGGTTACAAACCCTTCCAGAAAAGTGATCCTATCTTATTCATTATTGCATCTCCAGTGCCATACAGAATTTTCTCATTTAGCAAGTGCTAAGTGTTAAAACAAATGTTGAATACCCCAAGGGCATGTATGACTGTTATGCAGGTAATTTAAGAACTGCCTATTAAACTTCCTTTATTAGAAGAATAACTCCTTTTTATAATAATCTTAATATTAATATTAATCTATCAATAAAAGTAGAAATGTATAAATAAGTGAATTCATTTCTAATAATAGAAAAAGGAAAGGAGATAAAAATATCTAGCATTGTGAAGATTTTGTTGTTACTAATTCTGTTTTCTTCCTGTGGATGACTTTTTAGGTATTCAGTAATGATCAGTTCTGCACTAAATGCATAAAAAGAGCTCAGTTTCCATTTGGTGTATATCTAATATGTTTAAATTAAATTGGCAATTCTTTATAGACTAATACATAGAATTACTTTGTCATAAATATAGGTAATCTGTATTTTCACATTAACTCTATTACCAGTAATAGAGTTTTAATGTGGTACTTACACTTTGATAAAACAGAAATTGTGTTGACACTAGAAATATGTAAGATGTGGATACAGAAAAAAAGAAAAAGGGAAGTCAGGGGAACAGAGAAATGAAAGATGTGGAGGGGAATGAAGAATTACAGGAAAAGCCAGAATGCCTAAGCAACAAAGGAAGGGAGATTGAAAAAAGATGGATGAAAAGAAAACTAACAGGATGGGCTGTGAAAAGTATAGGGAAGAAAAGGACATTAAGAACAGATGAAACAGAAAAATAGAGAAAGAAAGTGAGAGCATGGCAATATGAAATGTACATGGGTTACTGAAACACTGAGAAAATGAATTGTCTATACTATCTGTATAAGTTTAAACAGGCATTTTCACATGACTAGCAAATGGAAATAGAAAGCTATAATATTACATTTTAAACTATTTGATAGTGACTATCAAGAATCCTATTCTATAACCTGAAGTTCTTCTAAAAATCATTGCTAGATTGGCTGTGGAATGAAGGAACTGCCTTTCCTTTTCTCCAGACTGTGGGAGGGCAGGTAATCCTGTCAGGTTTATATTTATGTTATGTTTATCAAGGTGAATTTCATGTACCTTCCTTAGGTGCTAGGTTCTGCAAAACAATATATATCCAAGGTCAGGGGAAGGGGGAATGAGCAACATAATCATTAACTCAGACGTTAATAAGAAACATGTGTAGTGGTCCTATTTTATAGAAGTATTTGTTTTTTTTCCTTAAGAACATAGCAATTTTCCCTATAGATTTTTTTTAACCCACTTTACATGTCTGTTCTAATGCCTCTAGAATTCACTATTTGATATCTCATTAGAGAAGAAATGAAAGCTTCTTTAGTGAATTTTAGGGATTGGACATTTTGGAGGTTTACATTGAAAAGAATAAAGAAAAGAGACTTTCTGACTCACTTCCTATCTTTCTCATATGATTAATTTTAATTCTGTGGTATAGAAAATAAAAAATGCAAAGTACAAACTTTTAGCAGATAGAATAAATCACTGTATCAAGAGAAGAAAGCTCCTGAATAAACAAAACATTAACTGATTGAATGACCCAACATATCACAAATTCAGACATTGGTGTTAACTGGATTTCTATGAATATGGGTGTTGGATCAAGACATTAAGAGCATAAACTTGTTAGAAGATGGAAATAGTCTTATGTTTTCATAAATTTTCTGTTAGTTACATTCAAATTTTAAAAAATCCATATGTATAATAAATGGCAAATTTGAATTAGATAAGTAAAATAACATTTGGAAAATTATCCCTATCCTGATTAGAAGAAATAATATCAACATGGCTATACATTATTAGTTGGGGATATATTTGATACCATAAAAAATTTTTATGTAAGAAAATTAATAACAATAAATATATTGGGTCCAAATCTTTCACTTGGCATAAGGAAACACAAATAAGATAAATGTCTTTTGCAGGTGGAGTGGTAGTGGAGTGCAATGGGTTTTTGAAGAAAGAGATGTGAAATTATATACAGGTATTTGGCCACTGTACTACAATGTTTCTTTCATATTCCTTTCATTTATAAAGAATTAGATTTGTGAAAAGGAAAATTGCTGGCCAAAACATAAATGTTGTGTAATGGTTTCACTACTTCCAGCTTCTTTAAAAGAGCCCACTTTTTTGCATTCCACGGGAGGAATTAGAATAAAAGAGTGCAACGATATTTTTTAAATTACCCTGTACTCTTGAAGAAGGATGAACATTAACACACAATTTGCTTGGGAGACTTTTGTGGCCATAAATATTCAGTTCAGGATTAATTCTCTGACCATTCACCTATTTGTCATACCTTCCTTAATTAAGGTCCTTAATTGAGGAAATAAATACATCATGATATTGAACAGGTATGCTTTCTGAAGCCTTTCCTCCAACCTAACTGGCTCTAACTTTTAAAGTATCAAGCCATTAAAAGAAACTTTTGCAGAAAATTAGAAAAGTTATCTTACAGAAAAGTTAAAGCTTCCAGGAAACAATATTATATTATATTCATATTTACTTTAAACTTTTCATATATTTTCCCACTTCCTTTTTGTCTACCATCACTATCCTAATTAACTTGCATTTTCATTAATTACATGCACATTTGCATAATTCACTATTTTGGGAGTTCTGTGGATATTAGAAACATCTCTTATTCATATATCATCTACTCATCTTTTTATTTTGCTACCGGACACAGTATCATTAGTATATTATATGTACATGCTTCATGATTTGATGTGCTTAAATATAATGCAATAATAGGGTAAAATTATCCAGTAAAATAGTCAGTACCTTGTCTAAGTTAAATTATTAAATGATATCTTAAAAGTGATTTCTAAAGTAAAATCCAATTGTCTTTTGCAACAATAAATTTTGGCTGATTGTCTCTATGAATATTTTTTTTCAATGAGAAATGTAAACTATTTAAAAGTATAGCTTGCTTTTCTAGAAGTCAGATTTCAGTTCTCATAAGTTTCTGATATGGCTTTATAGTTAGAAGTCATAATGGACAGGGAAAAATTAGTGATTAATACATATACATGAAACTTTTATATTGGAATGACACACTGCAGAGTGAAACTAAAGAACAACACTGGTAAAAATATATGCTGTTTAAGGTCATCCAAGAAGCAGAGGGGGCTTCTCTGATGGCTCTGCAGTAAAGAATCTGCCTGCAATGCAGGAGCCACAGGAGACACAGATTCGATCCTTGGATCTGGAAGATCCCCTGGGGGAGGAAATGGCAGCCCACTCCAGTATTCTTGTCTGGAGAATCATCCCATGGACAGAGTAGCCTGGCAGGTTGCAGTCTATACTGTCACAAAGAGTTGGACACAACCAAAGTGAATTATCATGCACACAAGAAACAGAGATCAATATGAAATCAAACATACAAGGAATTTACTAAGGAAAACACCTGTAGGACAAAGGAAGAGAGAGCCCAAGCAAACTGGGAGAGCTGACAGACCAAGATGCATGCTCTGAGCCTTGCGAAGAAAAGAGAGAAAGAAGGAATGCGGGATGAAAGAATCTCAAATGGGAGTGTAATCTTAACAATTTTGATGAGGTCAAAAGGGAATCCTGAGCCAAGTCATCCATTGGAAGAGATCCACTATTCTAGGAACGAGCTTGTCTTGATATCCCTGCTAAACCCAGTCATTTGTTGGTCACTGTGACAGGCGTGGCCTCAGAGTACACTAAGTTATGGATATCAGAACACAGTAACAGGGATGTTTGATCATTTTTGGCTCCCACAGTTAAAGATCAGAGAACGTCATTTACCTAGCTGCTATGGAAGGTTAATGAATGACACAATGGTTGCTATTAATTGACAGTGTTTTTCAATTAAAGGGTGATGGTAGAAAAGAAGAATAACAGTGATTAAATGACAAAAAAGATGGGCATGGTCTGTACAGAAGCAAGAACTTCAGGACTGATGGTTTGTGCAGAGGCCCTGGAATAATGCTCTTGGATTAAAATCTGAATTTCAAAATTGTTAGCTATGTACCTGTGGTGAAATTAATCAAACTTACTTTTCCTTGATTTCCTCATCTGTAAAATGAAGTGAATTATTTGCCACACTTCTAGGAAGTACTATTAACCTCTTAGATTGTTAACACTGAAAAATATTTTTTTTTTGATGAAAGATCTTTATGTGTTTTTATTTTTTTTATTTTTTTTAAATTTTATTTTATTTTTAAACTTTACAATATTGTATTAGTTTTGCCAAATATTGAAATGAATCCGCCACAGGTATTTTAAAGGTCATGCCATTCAACAACATATAGCATGTCATATCTTAAGCCCATATTATGATGAACTCACAAAGTGGATTGTTTTAATTTATGTGAGGTGGAAAATAAGAATGGATAAGCAGATAAGTTCTGCCTGCATGATAAGATAATAGATCAAAGAGAAACATCAAAATTCTTTCTTTGAAATTTCAGTTGCTTCACTGTTTTGTTGAGGCATAGTTCATATATAATCAAATGCACAGATTTTAAATTAGTTTAGGAGAAACATCAAAATTCTTGAGCAAATTACATTTAGGCCTATTAGGTTCTATTCCAGAGACACAAGTGTGTGTGTAAACTAAAATTGTATTTGCAACAAAATCATAACAATTGATCACATAATACAAATAATTTTAAACATAAAAAACAAGCTACTTTTAGATAAATATAAGAAGATAAAACTCTTAAACACAATGAAACAGTTTACATTGTAGTTCCATAATAAAATGTTAAGATTTTGCTTAGGGAAAAGGTATAAGGTACAGAATACAATACTGACCATTTTATAATTTATATTGGGAAAAGAGTTCTGAACATGTCATATATTGTATAATTTTAGGAATAAACTATGTTTAACAATCTCTTTGTTGCAGGACAATTAGCATCATTGCCTCCACACATTTTGAAATGCTTACAAGGAAGACATTTCTCTAAATTAAGAAATGTTACAAGATACTTTATATCGAAGAAGGCATTCAAGTTTTCTGGAGATTGAGGATTACAAAATTGGAGGTGTCTTTTTGGGAAAAAAAATCAAAAACTAAATTTTAAAGTATATATTTATTTGCAGTGAGAAGATAAATGATGAAAGTTACACATTCTACAAAACTGACAAATCAACACAAAATAAATGCAAATTAGTAATACACTTGGCAGTTAACTGCTTTAAATTCTATTATAATTATCTGCTTCACACCGTTACGTATAAATTTGCACAGACTAGTTTCTGGTTTCATATATTTTTAATCTTGTTTATGTTTCACCATTTATATCATAAGAAATTTTCTTCTTGTAATTGGGCCTCTCACCCTGCAAATTCATTCACTAGGCTGGGACAGTCAGCACAGTAAATAATAGAAATATGCCTAGAAGCCATTCCTTCAGTGGAGAGGAGGACGGTAATTAACTGGACATGGAACTGCCTGTGAACTACATAAACATCACCCACTGCCCCACACAAATGTGCTCCATTCATTTTCCTATTATTAGATCCAAAAAATGCCTAAGGTGTCTTCAGTGTCGCCCATTAGAAGGGAATTGTGATGGACAGAAAAATTAATACAAAGAGACAATTATTCTAACCAATTGTGGTCAGGTTAACTTTTATAAAAAGATATGACATTATGAAAGTATTGTCAAAAAGGGGCCTATGCTAAGATGGGTCCTTAAGATTAAGCTATAATAGACTCTTGGTAAATCTACCTCCTTAAGAAAGAAAAGCATTTCCCCTCAAATAGAAACAATGGCATATCCATATAGCTATTCTAAATCTACATGTTTTTATTTTATTAAAAATTCATTGTGGCCATGGGGGCTAAACTCTCTTGCTGTTGTCAGTCACTCAGTCATGTCCAACTCTTTGTGATCTCATGGACTGCAGCATGCCAGATTATCCTTTCCTTCAATATCTCCTGGAGTTTGCTCAAACTCCTG
This sequence comes from Bos taurus, assembly GCF_002263795.3. Lineage (NCBI taxonomy): Eukaryota > Metazoa > Chordata > Mammalia > Artiodactyla > Bovidae > Bos > Bos taurus. The sequence continues at coordinate 41,962,231 of NC_037339.1, read as the reverse complement.
TCCACTGAGTCGATGATGCCATCCAAACATCCCATCTTCTGTTGTCCCTTCTCCTCTTTCCCTCAATCTTTCCCAGCATCAGGGTCTCTGCATCAGGTGGCCAAAGTATTGGGGTTTCAGATTCAGCATCAGTCCTTCCAATGAATATTCAAGGTTGATTTCCTTTAGGGTTGACTGATTTGATCTCCTTGCAATCCAGGGGATTCTTAAAAGTCTTCAACAGCACCACAGTTCAAAAGCATCAACTCTTTAGTGCTCAGGCTTCTTCATGGTCCAAGTCTCACAACCACACATGATTACTGGAAAAAACATAGCTTTGACTATACAGACATTTGTCAGCAAAGTGATGTCTCTGATTTTTAATAGGGTACCATGTTTGTCATAGCTTTTCTTCCAAGGAGCAAGCATCTTTTAATTGCATGGCTGCACTCACCTTCCTCAGTGATTTTGGAGCCCAAGTAAATAAAATCTGCCACTGTTTCCTTTTTTTCCTCCATCTATTTGCTATGAATTGATGGGACTGGTTTTAGTTTTAGCCATGATCTTAGTTTTTTGAATGTTGAGTTTTAAGTCAATTTTTTTCACTCTCCTGATTCACCTTCATCAGGAGGCTATTTAATTCCTCTTCACTTTCTGCCAGTAAAGTGGTATTATCTGCCTTCTCACATTAATTTATTCTAGCTTGTACTTCATCCAACCTGGCAATTTGTGTGATGTACTCTGCATGTAAGTTAAATAAGCAGGGTGGCCGTAAACAGCCTTGTCATACTCCTTTCCCAATTTTGAACCAGTCTGTTTCATTTCCAGTTCCAACTGCTGCTTCTTGACCCATATATAGGTTTCTCAGGAGGCAGGTAAGGTGATCAGGTATTCCCATCTCTTTAAGAATTTCCCTGTTTGTTGTGATCCATACTGTCAAAGGCTTTAGCATAGCCAATGAAGCAGAAGTAGATGTTTTTCCCTGAAATCACCTTGCTTTTTCTATGATACAATAGATGCTGGCAATTTGATCTCTGGTTCCTCTGGCTTTTTCAAATCCACTTTTGTATCTGGAAATTCTTGGTTCAGGTACTGTTAAAGCCGAGCTTGAAGGGTTTTAAGCATTACCTTGATAGCATGTGACATGAGCACAACTGTATAGTAGTTTGAACATTCTTTGGCATTGCCCTTCTTTGGGCAGGACTGAAGTTTTCATGTCCTGTGACCACTGCGGAGTTTTCAAAATTTGCTGGCATATTGAGTGTAGCACTTTCACAGCATAATCTTTTAGGATTTAAAATAGCTCAGCTGGAATTCTATCACCTCCACTAGCTTTGGTCATAGTAAGGCTTCCTAAGACCCACTTGACTTCACACTCCAGGGTATCTGGCTCTAGGTGAGTGATCACAACATTGTGGTTGTTTGGGTCATGTAGACCTTTTCTGTACAATTCTTCTGTATGTTCTTGCTACCTCTTCTTAATATCTTCTGCTTCTGTTAGGTCCATACCAAATCTGTCCATTTTGTATGCATCTTTGCACGAAATGTTCCCTTGATATATCTAATTTTCTTGAAGAGCTCTCTAGTCTTTCCCATTCTATTGTGTTCCTCTATTTCTTTGCATTGTTCACTTAAGAAGATTTTCTTCTCTCTCCTTGTTATTCTTTGGAAATCTGCATTCAAATGGATATATTTTTCCTCTTCTCCTTTGGCTTTTGCTTCTCTTCGTAGCTCTTTGTAAGGCCTCCTTAGACAACATTGTCAACTTGATGATTTTCTCTACTTTCTTCAATTTAAGCCTGAATTTTGCAATAAGGAGTTCATGATCTGAGCCACAGTCAGTTTCCTGTCTTGTTTTTCCTGACTGTATCAAGCTTCTCCATCTTCAGATGCAAAGACTAATCAATCTGATTTTGGTATTGACCATCTGGTAATGTTCATGTGTAGAGTCATTGAAACAGAGTGTTTGCTAGGACCAGTGCATTATCTTAAAAAAATTCTGTTATCCTATGCCTTGCTTCATTTTTTACTCCAAGGCAAAAATTTCCTATTACTCCAGGTATCTCTTGACTTTATACTTTTGCATTCCAACCCCCTATGATGACAAGGACATCTTTTTTTGATGTTAGGTCTCAGTTCAGTTCAGTTCAGTTGCTCAGTTGTGTCCGACTCTTTGCGACCCCATGAATTGCAGCACACCAGGCCTCCCTGTCCATCAGCAATTCCCAGAGTTCACTCAGACTCACGTCCATCGAGTCAGTGATGCCATCCAGCCATCTCATCCTCTGGCGTCTCCTTCTCCTCCTGCCCCCAATCCCTCCTAGCATCATAGTCTTTTCCAATGAGTCAACTCCTCACATGAGGTGGCCAAAGTACTGGAGTTTCAGCTTTAGCATCATTCCTTCCAAAGAAATCCCAGGGCTGATCTCCTTCAGAATGGACTGGTTGCATCTCCTTGCAGTGCAAGGGACTCTCAAGAGTCTTCTCCAACACCACAGTTTGAAAGCATCAATTCTTTGGCACTCAGCTTTCTTCACAGTCCAACTCTCATATCCATACATGACCACTGGAAAAACCATAGCCTTGACTAGACGGACCTTTGTTGGCAAAGTAATGTTTCTGCTTTTGAATATGCTATCTAGGTTGGTCATAACTTTTCTTCCAAGGAGTAAGTGTCTTCTAATTTCATGGCTGCAGTCAACATCTGCAGTGATTTTGGAGCCCCAAAAAATAAAGTCTGACACTGTTTCCACTGTTCCCCCATGTATTTCCCATGAAGTGATGGGACCAGATACCATGATCTTCGTTTTCTAAATGTTGAGTTTTAAGCCCTAGAAGGTCTTATAGGTCTTCATAGAACCATTCAGTTTCATCGTCTTTGCTCTTAGTGGTTTCTTAACAACTATCAGATCACAGTATTACCTTTTCTTTTCTATGTTCTAAGTCAAATTACTACAGATGCCCCTAATTTACAAAAATCAACTTACAGTTTTTCAGCTTTACAAAAGTGTGAAAGTCATATGTGTTCAATAGAAGTTGTACTTCAAATTTTGAATTTTGGTCTTTTTCAGGGTAGTGATACAATGTTGGACAGCAGAACTGAACCATAGCTCCCAGTCAGCCACTGTATCAAGAGGGTCATCAACAGATACACTTATAAACAAAAACAAAATTTACACTTAGAAGTATTCTGTTCCCATAAAAATGCTGTTTCTGACTCATTACAGTAGTCAATAAATTAGGAGATTTTCAACACAATTATAAAATTGGTTTTGTTTTAGATGGTTTTTCCCAACTGTAGGCAAATGCAAGTTCTCTAAGTACATTTACTATAGTCTAGGCTAAGCTTGGAGAAAGCAATGGCAACCCACTCCAGTACTTTTGCCTGGAAAATCCCATGGGCGGAGGAGCCTGGTAGGCTGCAGTCCATGGGGTCGCAAAGAGTCGGACACGACTGAGTGACTTCACTTTTGCTTTTCACTTTCATGCATTAGAGAAGGAAAAGGCAATGCATTTCACTGTTCTTGCCTGGAGAATGCTAGGGATGGGGGAGCCTGGTGGGCTGCCGTCTCTGGGGTCGCACAGAGTCGGCCACGACTGAAGGAACTTAGCAGCAGCAGCAGCAACAGGCTAAGCTATGATATTTGGTATGTTAAGAGTATTAAATGCATTTTTAACATGTGATGAGTTTATCCATATGTACTCTTATTGTAAACAGAGAAGATTTGCAGATACTTTCCTAAAATCTATTTACTCTGTGGCATTTTGGTGTTTAGGCCATGTAATTACTCAGAAAACAAAGTTGCTGGTATTTAAGGTATTTTAATGAAATATAGACCTACATGACCTTTTAGAACTAACACCCTAAAAAGATGTACTTTTCATTATAGGGGACAGGAACACAAAAGTAGGAAGTCAAGAAACATCTGGAATAAAAGGCAAATTTGGCCTTGGAATACAGAATGAAGCAGGGCAAAGACTAATAGAGTTTTGCCAAGAAAATGCACTGGTCATAGCAAACACACTCTTCCAACAATACAAGAGAAGACTCTACACATGGAAATCACCAGATGGTCAGCACCAAAATCAGACTGATTATATTCTTTGCAGCCAAAGATGGAGAAGCTCTATACAGTCAGCAAAAACAAGACCAGAAGCTGACTGCGGCTCAGATCATGAACTCCTTATTACCAAATTCAGACTTAAATTGAAGAAAATAGGGACAACCACTAGAACATTCAGATATGACCTAAATCCCTTATGATTATACAGTGGAAATGAGAAATAGATTTAAGGGACTAGATCTGATAGAAGAGTGCCTGATAAACTATGGACTGAGGTTCATGACATTGTACAGGAGACAGGGATCAAGACCATCCCCATGGAAAAGAAGTGCAAAAAAGCAAAAAAGCTGTCTGGGGAGGCCTTACAAATAGCTGTGAAAAGAAGAGAAGTGAAACACAAAGAAGAAAAGGAAAGATATAAGCATCTGAATGCAGAGTTCCAAAGAATATCAAGGAGAGATAAGAAAGCCTTCCTCAGCGATCAATGCAAAGAAAAGAAGAGGAAAACAACAGAATGGGAAAGACTAGAGATCTCTTCAAGAAAATTAGAGATACCAAGGGAACATTTCATGCAAAGATGGGCTCGATAAAGGGCAGAAATGGTATGGACCTAACAGAAGCAGAAGATATTAAGAAGAGGTGGCAAGAATATACAGAAGAACTGTACAAAAAAGATCTTCATGACCCAGATAATCACGATGGTGTGATCACTGACCTAGAGCCAGACATCCTGGAATGTGAAGTCAAGTGGGCCTTAGAAAGCATCACTACAAACAAAGCTAGTGGAGGTGATGGAATTCCAGTGGAGCTATTTCAAATCATGAAAGATGATGCTTTGAAAGTGCTGCACTCAATATGCCAGCAAATTTGGAAAACTCAGCAGTGGCCATAGGATTGGAAAAGGTCAGTTTTCATTCCAATCCCAAAGAAAGCCAATGCCAAAGAATGCTCAAACTACCGCCCAATTGCACTCATCTCACACACTAGTAAAGTAATGCTCAGAATTCTCCAACCCAGGCTTCAGCAATATGTGAACTGTCAACTTCCTGATGTTCAATCTGGTTTTAGAAAAAGCAGAGGAACAAGAGGCCAAATTGCCAACATCTGCTGGATCATGGAAAAAGCAAGAGAGTTCCAGAAAGACATCTATTTCTGCTTTATTGACTATGCCAAAGCCTTTGACTGTGTGGATCACAATAAACTATGGAAATTTCTGCAACAGATGGGAATACAAGACCACTTGACCTGCCTCTTGAGAAATTTGTATTCAGGTCAGGAAGCAACAGTTAGAACTGGACATGGAACAACAGACTGGTTCCAAATAGGAAAAGAAGTATGTCAAGGCTGTATATTGTCACCCTGCTTATTTAACTAATATGCAGAGTACATCATAAGAATGCTGGACTGGAAGAAGCACAAGCTGGAATCAAGATGCCGGGAGAAATATCAATAACCTCAGATATGCAGATGACACCACCCTTAAGGCAGAAAGTGAAGAGGAACTAAAAAGCCTCTTGATGAAGGTGAAAGAGGAGAGTGAAAAAGTTGGCTTAAAACTCAACATTCAGAAAGTGAAGATCATGGCATCTGGTCCCATCACTTCATGGGAAATAGATGGGGAAACAGTGCAAATAGTGTCAGACTTTATTTTTTGGGGCTCCAAAATCACTGCAGATGTTGACTGCAGCCATGAAATTAAAAGACGCTTACTCCTTGGAAGAAAAATTATGACCAACCTAGATAGCATATTCAAAAGCAGAGACATTACTTTGCCAACAAAGGTCCATCTAGTCAAGGGTATGGTTTTTCCAGTGGTCATGTACGGATGTCAGAGTTGGATTGTGAAGAAAGCTGAGTGCCAAAGAATTGATGCTTTCAAACTGCAGTGTTGGAGTAGACTCTTGGACTTTGGACTGCAAAGAGATGCAACCAGTCCATTCTGAAGGAGATCAGCCCTGGGATTTCTTTGGAAGGACTGATGCTAAAGCTGAAACTCCAGTACTTTGGCCACCTCATGCGAAGAGTTGACTCATTGGAAAAGACTCTGATGCTGGGAGGGATTGGGGGCAGGAGGACAAGGGGACGACAGAGGATGAGATGGCTGGATGGCATCACTGACTCGATGGATGTGAGTCTGAGTGAACTCCAGGAGTTGTTGATGGACAGGGAGGCCTGGAGTGCTGCAATTCATGGGGTCGCAAAGAGTCGGATATGACTGAGCAACTGAACTGAACTGAATGAAATATAATTTTTTGAATTTTATAAAAGCACCTTATAATCTGCCTGCCTTCTTCCTTGAAAATAATTGATCTCTTAGAGGCAATTTTTATAACGTGACATATACAATGATTTTAATGGGTGTTTCCATTCAGTTTCAATCTTTGTCATTGCTATCTATTTTTTGGCTTTATTTTGAATCAAGTAATTAATTCTTAATTGACTATATATAATCTGTATGTATATGCATTATAAATATATACACATGTATATATAATCCTCCCATCAAATTGCACATACATGTATGTTTTCCTGTCCTGATAAAATCATATCCCAGTTTCATAATTATTATAAATGTTTAATTAATTCAGAGTCAAATAATCTGTTTATCATGCAATAATTCCTAACAAGGTAACCTAAAAAAATTGATACAATTGTTCAACACTCTTTTTCTTTAATTTAAAGTAAAGCCAGAATATAGAAATAAATATTGACTATGGTATAAAATATACTATGTTTTGAAGCATTTGGCTCTAATAAAACATCTGCACATAATGCTGTTTCCTTCTGTGCAAAAATAAATTGAAACAACTAATCATATAAAAAAATATTGCTACTTTGAGAAGCAGACTAGCCAATTTTTTTTCTTCTGCAAATCGTGAAAAGATTAGAATTGTTTTACATATTTCACAGGGCTCTGAGTTGCAAGCATTTGCAGTTCGTCAAATACCACATTTTAAAAATTAGACTGGCAAAAAAAAAACACTTGTTCTATCAACACCTTGTTATATGTGTGAAAGACAATTTAATCTGCAAAGTGTTTCCTTATTATACTTTGAAAACCTATGGATTAATCAACATTAAAAAGCTGTATTCCACATCACTGATGGTCTGTGTGTAGCTGCTAAACAACTTATTTGTCAAGAAGGAATAAGTGCCAGGGTTTCAGAATATTTACAATTTTACATTGAGCATTCTAATGCATGCTTAAACTGGTAATTTAACTTTTAAAAATATTTAACGGAATGTTGCACTAACTTATAGAGCATAAGCTATAGTAAGTGTCACAATTGTTTGTCAAAGAGAGAAATGCAGTACTAGAATTAATTTTTGAGATCAAAACATAATGAATACCAAGTTTCAAGAACAGCTATATAACATCACCTAAAAAAGTGTAACAGTCTCGTCAACCTCCTGTACTTATACCAGAACAGAAGTTATGCTTTGAATTGGCCAAAAAAGTTCATTTGGGTTTTTCTGTGTTATGTTATGGACAAATTCAAACAAAATTTTGGTCAATCCAATATATGTTAATATATTATTAACTATGTATATGCTAACTGTGCAAACTCAGAGGATTATTGATGAAAAATCAGAAGCCCATTCTAATGGTCTTCATAAGTGGCAAATGAGCATGCCTGTCCAGTGCAATATAGGAAGAAACCATTGGAATCATACTAATGCATATTTATTATTGTTTCATTTTAACCTGTTTTACAGTATATCTGTATGCTTCATAATATTTAAAATATATTAGTACAGTATTGCATGAATTAATATGGACATTAGAGTGAGTACTCAAAACTGATTATTAATAGCAGAGTGTAAGATAAAAATATTTAGTTATCACTTACCTAAATAAAGCCATGCCCAGTCCAACTTTGTCCAGAAGTATGAAGAGGATTAGTCAATCAAATATGAGAGGTCTGATCCTATAAGGGATACCATGTTTATTATGAAATGAATAATTTTTATCTAATATTATTGTTGTTGTTTAGTCACTAGTCATGTCTGACTCTTTGCAACAACCCCATGGATTGGAGCCTGTCAGGCTCTTCTGTCCATGGGGTTTTCCAAGCAAGAATCCTGGTGTGGGTTGCCATTTCCTCCTCTAGAGCATCTTCCCAACCAGGGGATAGAACCCATGTCTCCTGGATTCTTTCCCACTGACCCACTTAGGAAGCCCCTTATCTAATATTGCTGCTAAGTCACTTCAGTTGTGTCAGACTCTGCAACCACATAGACGGCAGCCCACCAGGCTCCCCCATCCCTGGGATTCTCCAGGCAAGAACACTGGAGTGGGTTGCCATTTCCTTCTCCAATTCATGAAACTGAAAAGTGAGAGTGAAGTCACTCAGTCGTGTCTGACTCTTAGCGACCCCATGGACTGAAGCCCACCAGGCTCCTCTGTTCATGGGATTCTCCAGGCAAGAGTACTGGAGTGGGGTGCCATTGCCTTCTTTGTACCTAATATTAGGCTAGATCAAATTTATGGTTCTTTCTATAAAACTCCAAATAGATATCCTGATTTTATTAATGAATTCTATGACTTTGATAAATATGCATCAACCCAGAGAAAAACATAACCTAATTCAGTTCCTCAGTGTTTTCATAATACCTTTTGTCAGGAAAACACTGATAGGATGATTTTAGACGTGGTTGAAGTCACTAAATCAATGAGCAAGTCAGCAAGCTGCTGACTTAAAAATAATCTGCTGATCTTTTCCCTTGAATTTTTTGTCTTGTTACCATGTGACTATGTGAAAGCCTATAGGACTCTGATATAATCATGCTTATAGGACACTGATATATTAATGTCCTCTAATAAAGTTGTCTTTTACCGTGTCCTCATGTAGTATCTTTCCACACTGGTAACTGGTCTTTCTGTTTGCTTTGGTCAATGACACCTTAGTAGATATAATTAGAAGCTAAAGCTTGAAACATACTTACATAGGGGTGCTCCCTCTCATAGTGCTGACTAGAACTCTTCCCCCAACATGTGAGAAGCCTGTCCCAGCCTGCTGGATTCCATGGCCCAGTCAATGCCAGATGCAGCCCAGATGTGTAAGTAAATGAGGCCATATTAACTCACACATTTCCAGTTAAGCCCTAGGACATCAAAGCCACCTAGGTTGTCCTAAGAGTGACTAGCAGAATAAACATCAACTAAATCCAATTGAAAGTGCTGACCCACAAAATTATGAGCAAATGAATAAAATAGAGTTTTTAAGCTTTGAGGTACTTTGTTACACATCCATATATTACTGAAATAAGCATTTTAGTAGTTTGCTGAAAAGAGCAATGCTACTTTAATTTCCAATTTTAAGGTTAAGAGCAGAGTTGAAGAATTACACTTCTCTCCCAAGTTGCAAAATCATATGAGGTGTGTGTGTGTGTGTGTGTGTGCACGTGCATGTGTATAAAGCTTTAAGGATGTGATTATGGGGCTGTGCTGTACTTATTCGCATCTGACTTTCTGTGGTCCCATGGACTGTAGCCCACTAGGCTACTTTGTCCATGGAATTTCCCAGGCAAGAGTACTAGAATGGGTTGCCATTTCCCTACTTCAGGGGAGTAGGAAAGAACCCAAGTCTCTTTCATCTTCTACAATAGCAGGTGGATTCTCTACCACTAAGTGCCACCTGCAAAACTCCTGTGATTAAGGACAGGAATGTTATACAACCATTGCTGAGGTATATCTCTATAGAAACAGAATGGTATGGTAATTATCATTTAGTGGTTATACACTTGCCCACAAAGGAACAGAGGGCATTGCTCTATACAGTAATGGGAAGCTTACCAGTAAGTTTAAAAGATCAGGTATATTGAAACAGTGTGAGATTTACTTCCAATTATCACAGGAAAATTATGTGCTGGTCAGTATTCTGAGAAGAAATAATACATCCCACCTACAACAATTTGGTCAATGATGTGACTAACAAACAGTAAGATAATGTAAAGGTTAATTTAGGCAAAAGTTGGAAAACAAGTGTAGAAATAGCCAATCAGAGAAAAGGATGAAACAGTATTTCCAAGGCACATAATGTCATATAATCAAATACAACGCCTTATCAGTTCAGTTCAGTCACTCGGTTGTGTCCGACTGTGATCCCATGGAACGTAGCATGCCAGACTTTGCTATCCATAATCAACTTCTGGAGCTTACTCAAACTCATGCAAAGATATTATTTAAAATGTAAGCATTATCTAAATGGGTTCATATTGTTACATCATCATCACAGGATTCTTCTGCTTATATGCTCTTATTGCTTTAGGAGCTGTTATAAGAGGGGCTAGCTTTATAATTATTTACAGCTGTGAGTAAATTCTTGCAACTGTGGTCTTTTAAATATTTGCACTTGCAAATATTTAGAGCCTAAGATCATAATGTGTCTTCCATAAATAAATTTGCTTACATGCATTGGTATTTTCAAACACACACACAATTATGTAATTTCTAAAACAAATATTTCAAAGATAACTAAGACATATCTTTAAGATTTGGGTGGAAATGTCATTTTAATCTTAAGATAGCTATGGATAAAACCTTTGTAGGAACAAATTAAATTGTATACTTATGTGATTATAATGATATCTACATGTATAAATTTGAGAAGATTTGGTTAAATTCTATTTTTTAAACTTTTTCAGAAAATCTGAATCTCTAAAAATGAAAATAAAGGCCATGTACTGGGGAAAATCTAAATGGAGATAAAGAGATTGAAAACAATCCCTTTATAGGTAACTCCAACTTTGAATATATACTTCTGAAAATATGCTTAGAAGTAAAATACTTACAAGTTTATAGAATGGAATTTTTACACTCAATCGTTTGGAGGGTGGAGAATGATTGTTGCTCCTTCGCTAAGTCATGTTTGACTCTATGACCCCATGAACTGAAGCATGCCAGGCTTCCCTCTCCTTCACTATCTGCTGGATTTGCTCACTCATGTCCATTGAGTCAGTGATGCCATCCAACCATTTTATCCTCTATTGCCTCCTTCTCCTCCTACCCTCAATCTTTCCCAGCATCAGGATCTTTCCTAATGAGTCAGCTCTTTGCATCAGGTGGCCAGAGTAGTGGAGCTTCAGCTTCAGCATCAGTCCCTTCAGTGAATACTCAGGGTTGATTTCCTTTGGGGTTGACTGGTTTGATCTCCTAGCTGTCCAAGGGACTCTCAAGAGGCATCTCCAGTACCGCAGAGTTCTATTAATTGCTCTCTATGTCTCTCAGTCTATCCCTTTTTTGCTATATACAACATGTATATAGATTTATTCATAGATAATATGTATATATATTATATATAAGTGTATAATTTTCCTCCTTTTTGGTCCCTGTCTTCTTCAAGACCAGGCAACCTGATAAAATTTTAAAATGAAAAATGGTACATGAAGTTCCAGGGCTGCTGTTAAAGGTCCCAGGGTAACAACTGCTGGGATCTGTGCTCAGATTGGAAAAGAATTTCCAGACATGATGCAGAATGAGAGAGGAATAGAATTCATTAGAGCAGAAGACACTGTTAGAACAGCAGGCTGGCTCAAGGTAGAGCCAACTGCTTTTACGGGCTAGTAACCAATTTTTATAGCTTTAAGACAAAAATTTCCTGCTGGAACAGTGGCATTAGGTGATTGGTTAGGATGATAGGTATTTTTTATCTAATATGGTGTCATGGAGATAGGTTAGGTCAGAGGGTTTCATTGCAATAGTTGCTATGGGGCTTCGTCAGTTTCAAAGATGACCTTGGTATAGGACTCCACATCTGCGGCCTTGGTACAAGGCTTTAACACCTGTCATCTCAGTATAGGTCTCCACAACACCTTTCCTTAATACCACTGGAGCCAGTAAGCTTGACCCCTATATTTTCTTTTTCTGGGCCACTCAAAAGTAAATCAACAATTAAACAGCAGAGTGGAAGAATAATATTGCTGAATGGGTTTCCATATACATTCACCAATTTCTACTTCACTTATAAATTAAACACACCACTTGGAGGATTCATAGTAGTGTGGGCTTAAGCCATGGGGCTATTTGAATCATTGCTTTGAGAATTTTGTAATTACCTAAAGGTTTTATTCGGAGAAGGCAATGGCAACCCACTCCAGTACTCTTGCCTGGAAAATCCCATGGACGGAGGAGCCTGGTAGGCTGCAGTTCATGCGGTCGCAAAGAGTCAGACATGACTGACTTCACTTTCACTTTTCACTTCCATGCATTGGAGAAGGAAGTGGCAACCCACTCCAGTGTTCTTGCCTGGAGAATCCCAGGGATGGCGGAGCCTGGTGGGCTGCCGTCTATGGGGTTGCACAGAGTCTGACATGACTGAAGCGACTTAGCAGTAGCAGCAAAGCTTTTATTAACACTGAGAGATGATAGACTAAGGTTTATCCAGTATCTGTTCCTCGTGCTACCTAGGGAAGTGAAAAAGAACCAAACCTGTCACTGACCAGGGAGTTTTATACATATGCTTTCATTTAATTCTAACAGTAATCTCATGAAATACATGTAATCATACTAAATTTACCAATAAAGGAAATGAGGTTTAGGGAGATTATTTTATTTTTCCAATTTTACACAGTGGGTTATTTGTGTATGCTAGGTTATTCTGAGGCTTTAAGCTGGACTCTTTCCTACCCTACTCTTAATGTCTCTAGAACTTGTTTTCTCCTTTAGCAGGTGAGGTTATTTGTTAATATTCTTGTACTAGATACTCTAAAGGGACAATACCATATATAATATTCAGTGACTGTGTGCTTTTAAGAGTATACATGAACTAAAATTCAAAGGCACACCTTGTGTCTATTTACATTTTAACACAATTTTAAATCTTAATGTAAGTTGTTAACATTTTTTATCTGATTTCATATTAAGGTTATTAGGGTGCAATTATAAGGATGGTAATGATGCTTCTTTATTCATTTATTTTCCAGTGAGGGCCACTGTAATTTTCCACTGAGACTCCATGGTAATTAAAGCAGCTGCTCCTTCTACTTACTGTAAAACAAGCTTTATGCTTAGATCATTGTTGTGATGGAACACATATAGCTGGTGAATATAAAAACTACTTACAAAAGTCTGTGTTTAGAGATTTGACTTTTAAAATGGTTCACTATAGCAATGGTAAATTCTACAGGAGACACTAATGCTAAGCAACTCTATTATACTCTGACACTTAGGATATCAATTCATAAAATATTAATAATCTTAATCAGTTTAGTACCACTGATGTTAAAACACATAGAATTTAACTCGGCATGTTAATTTTAATGACTCCACTTGAGATTGAGAATACTGAAATTCATCTAAACTAAATCATCCATTGTTATCATTTCCCCCCCAAATCTCTAAAAAGACAGCTGAACTAGGGAAAACCATGCATAGGAGAAAAATAGATGAAGAAAACATTAAGCGAACAAATAATATGCAAAATGACCTTTTCCCTGAGGATGGATTTTGAACTTCTTCAGTCAAATTGTTTTATTGAACTCTGTTACTTAAAGAGATGCCTTGAATCTAGGGTCTATACTCAGATTCTGTATTATGAAATGAATACCCTGGAAAAGGCCAGAATGAGCCATATGGTGTGGGATTACTTGTGGGGCATCACTATAAACCATGCTTAGTGTAATTCTAGATAGATTGATAAAGTAATCATGATAGATGTGTGTGTCTACATGGGTTAAAATACATGCATATACATTCTAGTTCTGTCTGCTATAAGGGCCCAGTAGCGATAATTCACCACCAACAACAAACACACACAACCCCCAGTCCTGGTTTCTAATAGAATTCATCAATAGAAAGAACCAAGTCTTCTTGAGAATGGCTGATTTTAAGACTGGGACAGGGGATATATAAATATAAATATGAGAAATTTGAAATGTCAGAAAATAAGGAAATGGTCAACAAAAAAGAGAGAAAGAAAAGTAAAGTGTATCAAAAGGACAAAGGTGCCAACTGAAAGAGCTCCAAAAAGCTAAACCTGGAACCACTTGAACAATGATGCTAGCAATATAGTATTATCTAAGAGGACTTGCTGATTTTGCATGTATACAGGGCTTCCCTGATAGCTCTGTTGGTAAAGAATCCACCTTCAATGCAGGAGGCCCAGGTTCAATTCCTGGGTTGGGAAGATCTGCTGGAGAAGGGATAGGCTACCTGCTCCAGTAGTCTTGGGCTTCCCTTGTGGTTCAGCTGGTAAAGAATCTACCTGCAATGTGGAAGACCTGGGTTCAGTCCCTGGGTTGGGAAGATCCCCTGGAGAAGGAAAAGGCTATCCACTGCAGTATTCTAGCCTGGAGAATTCCATGGACTGTACAGTCCATGGGGTCACAAAGAGTCAGACAGGACTGACTTTCATATATATATATATACACACACACACATAATTTGTATAATTTTATAGGAAAAATCCATGCTCTGAGGACACTCCAGCAGGCCTGGAGGCATGCCATTTTTAGAGAAAGATGGAAGATTTCCACTAATGACCAGTTCCAACTTGTTAACTATGTCAGTTAACTACTTTGGAAGATAGATCCTCCAAGCTCCTGTGATGCCTGCAGATGACTGAAGCCTGGCAGCTATGAGATTACAACCTCATTGAGAGACCCTTAGCCAGAACTGCCCAGAGAAGCAATTTCTGAATTTTAGATCTACCAAAACCAAAAGAAACAATAAATGATAATTATTGTTTTAAATCACTAATTTGGGGAATAATTTAAGCAGTAAGAATTCATATAACCTCTATAATTTGTTGAAGGCTGGCTTTCTGAAAGGGTTGATCAAGAGAGCTTATTTTTTCACGGACACCAAATACAAACATTAGGGTGATATTAAGTGAATATCTTTGTGTGAAATCCTCATTTTCTTATTGTTCATAATGTCTTCCAGAACAGAGAAAAACAGATATATATGCAGGCTGTTAATTAAGGAATTCCCACATAAAGAAGAGACTAAATGGAAGAGAAAAGACCAATAAATACCAACTTTCATGATCTCCCAATGAAATAGCTACACATTTATCTGATTAACACAAGATAAAACTCACTCATCCACAACAGTTCTGCCTACATGCTGATAATTCTTCCGTTAATTTCTGAGCACCTTGTACATAACTATGACAGGACACAATAACCACCTGATATTTCAAGAAAGTTCCCAAAATATAAGCCAGATGAAAAGGAACAATCAAAGGAATATGAAGAAAAAGAGAAAACTACAAGAACCAATAAGAAGTTTAACATCACTCAAAAAAGATACGTCATCCAGAAAAAAAATGTAACACTTTTCTAGAAGATTTTAGATAAAAAAGAAAGACATTAGAATTTAAAAAATAAGTGAATAAATAAGGAGCAAATGTAAACTCTAAACTTGAAATTATCACTCAGTAAAAACAACAACAACAGCAATGAGATCTAAATGGAAATGCTAAGAAAATTCTATTGCTATATTTGACTAACACAATTTAAATTTCAGGAAAAGGGAAGGGACAAATGGAATGAGGTTATTATCTATGTACTAACAAGAACATGATTCCCATCTGAATAATGGATGTTTCCAGACTAAAAAAATTTTACAATGAGTCCAGCACAATAACAAATGGTTCACAATGGAGTCATTTTGTCACATTTTGGCAATTCTCACAATATTTCAAACCTTTTAGTTATTATTGTATGCCTCATGGTGATCTGTGATCAGTGATTTTTGATATTACTATTATGACTGTTTCCAGGTGCCAAGTACTGTACACATATAGAAGATAGTCTTAATTGATAAATGTTTGTGTTCTAACTGCTCCACCAACTGGACATCCCCCATCTCTCCCTCTCCTCAAACTCCTTGTTTTCAAAGACAGAAACACTGAAACTTGGTCAACTAATTACCTTAAACAATAGCTTTGAAGTATTCAAATGAAAGGAAAAATCATAGGTGCCACACAAAGTCAAAAGCTATAAATATATAAATTTAGTGAGGAAAATATGTCAGAAGTTAGACCTCTTGCAACAAAGTCAGCCAAGTTGTGAATGCAAAGGAAACATTCTTGAGAGAAACTGAAAGTGCTACGCTAGGGAACACATGAATGATAAAGCAAACTGTCCTTTTTGCTGATATGGAGAATGTTTTAGTGGTTTGGATAGAAAAGTGAATAATCCACAGCATTCCCTTAAGGCAAAGCCTAATCCACAGCCAGGCTCTGCTGCTGCTGCTGCTAAGTCACTTCAGTCATGTTTGACTCTGTGTGACCCCATAGACAGTAGCCCACCAGGCTCCCCCATCCCTGGGATTCTCCAGACTCTAACTCCCTTCAATTCTATGATGGCTGAGAGAGGTGAGGAAGTTGCTAAAGAAAAGTCTTAAACCAGCAGAAGTTGATGTGTGAGGTTTAAGGAAAGAATCCATCTTCATAAAATGAGTGCAAGGTAAAGCAGCAAGTTCTGAGTTAGGAATTGTAGCAAGGTGTACAGAGTATCTCACTAAGATAATTAATGAAGGTGGCTACACTAAACCAGCAATTTTCAATGTAGATGGAATAGCTTTCTGTTTGAAGACGCCATCTAGAATTTTCATAGCCAGAGATGAGAGGTCAGTGTCTGCCTTCAAAAATTCAAAGGACAGTTTGACTTCTGTTAGGAACCAACAATGCTGGTGACTTTAAGTTGAAACCAATGTTCCTGTACCATTTCAAAAGTACTAAGGCCTTTAAGAATGACACTAAATACACTCTGCTCTGATCTATATAGAACAATAAAGCCTAGATGACAGCACCTCTGTTTAACACATGGTTTACTGAGTATTTGAAGCCCATTGTTAAGAAATACTGCTGAGGGGAAAAAAGAAAAAAAAGATTCATTTCAAAATATTACTGCTTAATGACAATGTATCTGGTCACCAAAGAGCTTTGTTGGAGATGGACAATGAGATTAATATTTTCGTGCCTACTAACACAACCATTCTATGGGTCATAAATAAAGGAGTAATATTGGATGTCAAGTCTTATTATTTAAGAAATACATTTTGCAAAGCTATATCTGCCATGTTCCTCTGATGGATATGGGCAAAGGAAATTAAAAAGCTTCTAGAAAGGATTTAGTACTCTAGATGCCATAAAGAACATTTGTGATTCATGAGAAGAGGTCAAAATATTAACAGAAGCTTGGAAGGAATTTATTCCAACCCTCATGGATGACTTCAGTGGAGGAAGCAACCAATAAAAGACAATTAGAAGTAGAACTTAAACTTGAATTTGTGACTGAATTGCTCCAATCACCTGATAAAATTTCATGATTGACAAGTTGCTTTTTGTTGGTGAGTAAAGAAAGTGGTTTCTTGAGATGGAATGTACTTCTAGTTAAGATGCTATGAAGATTGTGGAAATGACCACAAAGGACTTAGAATATTATATAAACTTAGTTAATAAAGCAATGGTAAGTTTTGAGAGAATTTACTCCAAATTTGAAAGAAGTTCTACTATTACCAAGGCTGTAGCCTCAGAATAAAATCCCTGTCCCTCTCTCCATTGGAAACCAATTGCTCTTTATCTAAGTTTCAGGAGGAAGCTGCAAAGAGAAAGATATAAAAACTGTTTAGAACCTACTTGGCCCAAGATAGGGTTTCCCAAGTGGTACAATTGGCAAAGGACCTGCCAGCCAATGCAGGAGACATGAAATGCAGGTTTGATCCTGGATCAGGAATATCCCCTGAAGAAGAGAATGGCAACCCAGTCCAGTATTCTTACCTGTAGAATATTCCATGGACAGAGATGCCTGGCAGGCTACAGTCGATGGGGTCACAAGAAAAAGACAAAACTGAGCAACTAACACTTTCACTTTTCACGCCCAAGATGGTAGAAGACATGACTTTCAGTGGACCTTGAGCCTCTTTACACACTCATTGTAATAATTAGCACGCTAAATGACATACCCACCAGCACCATAAGAGTTGACAATTGCTATGACGACAACTGGGAAAGACCATACAAAGACCTCAGTTCCAGGTCCAAACTGCCTGTTGTCAGGCGTTAGATAACTCATAAAAACTACTCCCACTCTTTTCAAACCCTTTCCTTAACCTCAACCCTATAGGGCTTCCCTGGTGACTCAACAATAAAGAAACTGCCTGCAATGTAGGAACCACAGGTTCAGAGCCTGGGTTAGGAAGATCCCCTGGAAAAGGGCATAGCAACACACTCCAGTATTCTTGCCCCAAGGATTCCATAGACAGAGGAGCCTGGCCATCTACAGTTCATGATGTTGCAATGAGTTGTACATGACTGACTAACACTTTCACTTCCCTTTTGTCACTTTAGTCATTTTTGACTTTTTGAGATCCTGTGGACTCTAGTTGCCAGGCTCTTCTGTCCATGGGATTCTCCAGGCAAGAATACTGGAGTGGATAGCCATTTCCTTCTTCAGATGATCTTCCTGACCCAAAAGGGATAAGGCGCTGGTCACCTGCATTGGCAGGCGGATTCTTTACTATCTGAGCCACGAGTCCGGGAGGCTATGTATAGTGTATACATATAGTGCTTATATCCAAATCTGGTTGAGAAGTTAATTTGTGAAGTAAGTTCCCACTTCTCCATTCTTTTGTCATTAAATAAAACATGTGCTTTTCCAGTATCAGCATTAGTTTCCTTGTTGGCTGTAGGAATCCAAGGAGTTGAAGAACCTCCCTGGTTGAAACAAGGGTCTTGGCCTTGCCTGTGGGTGTGTCCAGGCTATGTA
Organism: Bos taurus; assembly: GCF_002263795.3. NCBI lineage: Eukaryota > Metazoa > Chordata > Mammalia > Artiodactyla > Bovidae > Bos > Bos taurus. The sequence continues at coordinate 41,943,470 of NC_037339.1, read as the reverse complement.
CTCGATACCATTACTTTGACCAAAATATTAAACAGCCCTGCAAGTTACAGAGAAGTCATACATGAAAAGGAGTCAACTGATGAGGCAAACTTCATTGTTGTCTAATTTCAAGAAATTATCACAGCTGTTCCCAGTGAATTTGAGGTTCTTAATGTCTCATCACAGAAAGAGTTCAGTGAGAGACACAGGTATAGGTAAGAAGTACATTTATTTAGAGACACTCTCTAAGGACAGAGTATGGGCCATTTCAGAAGGCATGTTATTTTTTATGGACTGAATAATTTTATAGGCTAATACGTAGGAAGATTATTTCAGTTATTTTGGGGAAGGAGTTGGAATTTCAGAAATTGGGCCACTGCCCACTTTTCGACCTTTTATGATTGGTCTCAGAACTGTCATGGCGCTGGTGGATATGTCATTGAGCATTCTAATGTATTTAAATGAGCACATCATTAGGCTCTAGGTCTACTACAAGTCAAAAAAGAAAAGAAAGTGAAGTCACTCAGTCTTGTCTGACTCTTTGCAACCCCATTGTAGCCTATCAGGTTCCTCCATCCATGGGATTCTCCAGGCAGGAATACTGGAGTGGGTTGCAATTTCCTTCTCCAGGAGATCTTCCCAATCCAGGGATTGAACCCGGGTCTCCCACATTGTAGACAGACACTTAACCGTCTGAGCCATCAGGGGTCATCCACCATTTAGGACCTAGTTGGTTCTAAGCAGTCCTTGTTATGTCCTGTGACTGTGCCAGGGCTTCCCTAGTGGCTCAGATGGTAAAGAATCTGCAATGCAGGAGACATGGGTTTAATCCCTGGGTTAGGAAGATCCCCTGGAGAAGAGAATGAATATTCGTTCCAGTATTCTTGCCTAGAGAATTCTATGGACAGAGGAGCCTGGTGGTCTATAGCCCATGCAGTCACAGATACAACTGAGCGACTAATACACAGACACATAAACATGCCCATGTCATTCTTTTAAAGGGTGCACCTTGCCCCTTTCCCTCCTGTTTAAGCGGGAGGGATTGACCATTGTCTACAAAATGTAACACTAGTATTTTCGTGTGTAGATTCTTCTAATTTTGAGATACCCAAAACTTGCTAAAGTCTCTGGTCTGCAAGGAAATAATCTTCCTTTCCACCTGGGAGACTTGGTCCAAGCAAGCTAAGCATCCTAGAAGGCTTTGGAGGCGTGGTCTACATATGGAAAATTCTTACTGAACATGATTGAAGCAGAAACAAAAGCAACATTACAAAATCATTAGAGAGAAAAAAGAAAAAAGAAAGCAGATAAACTCAGAAAGTTAAAATTCTACTACCACTTGGGATTCACTCTAGAAGATAGAAAATGCATGTCAAGGCTTAAGCAGACCATAAAGTGCACTTCTTAAGCAATACTGTTTAAATGATTATCAGGTTACTCCACTTGAGTGTAAGTTCTAAAAAGTTAAGAACCTGACTCGTAAAATTATATAATTAATATGCATTCAATTTTTATCCAAATCATTAAATAATGGGTGATCCATTAAGATTTCTAAATTGTTAGAAGACCATTTAAGAAGCTAGGTATTTACATGAATTTAATAAATGAATTTTTAAGATAAACTTCTCAGATATAAAGATGGATAATACCCAACTAGGCATTTAGTCTAAACTTTGGGATTAGTACTTCCCTTGCACAAAAATTATATTCATCTCACCTGAAAAAAAAATGTGGATTATCATTTACTATATCTGGAATTATCAATCAATAGTTTTAACAGATACTTCTTTTTCTGAAAACACAGTGAAGATAAATTTTACTTTTTCGCCTGAAGATAAAAAAACAAGACTATAATTATTCAAAAAACCTGCAACCAATAATCACTCCTAAACCCTTCTAGGACGGATTTCCTCCCAGTTTATCATCTGACTAGCTATACATTTTTCTTTATCCTATCACTCTTTTTGCTTGGTTTTTCTCACAGTTGAAATCCTTTGTCAGTGTACTCCTTTATTGATACTGACATAAATTAGTGGATAAAAATATCTGATTTCACCATAAGACTTAAATTTTTATTAAATTATTTTAAGTTTAAGAACAAACAGTATAATAAATTTGTATTCCTTTCTTAGAACTGTGTCAGCTATTTTCCCATTAAAAAAAAAAAAATGAGTGGCCTATTTTTGGAAACAGTCATTTATATATAAAACCTGCTGAGAAGTTTCTCAAACACTACTGGGAGCCTTTAGGACCTTATGATTTTGTGGATATTTATGAGTTTGAATGTCTATTAAAACTATAAAACTTTCTTAATTTTTTTTTTTTAGATAGAATCTGTGAAATATCCAATACCGTGCATTTCATCTGTGACTTTCTGTGATTATGTGGTTGTCATTCAACCCTCAGTATGCCAAGAGAAATATAAATGAATGAATATTGCCAGATAATCTTTGGCAAAGTATAATGGTCCATTGCATGATAAAATTCTTCCTGTTGAATGACCAACTGAAAGAAAATATATTTTTCATTTTGCCCTAAATCATTCATTATATGACTTGCAGAATTACATAATCAATTTCACCATTATGATTAATGTTAACAGAACTTCTATGAATAATTTTGCATTCATCTTCTGATTAATATAAATGTAAAATATTTCCTTTCAGCTTTTGCCACTAAAAGAATAAATTTTAAAATTCTGAATTTTCTACATGGTGAATCTAAAGAAAAAGTGGAATACATTCCTAAAATGTGATGTAATATTTTGCCAAAACTCTATGAAAATTGTGAGATGATCAATTTTTCATTTCAGTGTCTTTTTAAGTGATTCCTTCATTTTTCCATTCCTTTTTCTTTTTGTTTTAGACTTTAAAAAAAAAATAGTTGAAAAAAATGGACAAAAACAGTGAAGTAATTTTGAGGATAATTAACAAAATATTTCAATGTATGGGAAATATAAGATAATTAAATATACATATGTTATATTCATAAAAGTATGCAATGAATCTATATTTTAATTATGAGATAAGATGAGCTCTATTCAAGTTAAAATATGAGGTCAATTTTCTTCTTGCTTTTTGAAGAATAGCTAAGAAAAAATAAACATCATAAAATATCAAGTCTTTAGAAGAGTTAATACTCCTCAAAAAAGAAATTCAAAAACTAAAATTGGGTTCAGTGAACCCTGATGGAATAACACTTAGGGTGGTCCACCACTCTATTGATAAAAGGCTGTCAGCTGAGATTAGTTGTATGGTCATGTTTGAGAACAAAGAGCTAAAAATCCATACAGCTTTAAATCAACATGAAATAATCTAATTGTCAATCATATGCAAATTAAATCCCAGTTGTCATGACTATGATCACACAAAAAAAGGAAAACTACTCCTATATCTTCCTAGACTATGTCTAACCAACATTCCACTTTAGAAAATTGACAGTATTATCAATGAAATCAATACAAATTGCTAATTTCATAAAGTAATCATCGAGAACATAAATATTTTATTTGTATAACTTTTTTTTACTTTTCACTAATCAAACAGAATCCAAAAGTATGATTAGCAATTTTTAAGTATTCTTTGTGTTAATGGAATGTCTAAAAGTACATTTATTGACATAATCTGATAAGTTAAAAAATATATAGAAATTAATTAACAAAGTACTTATATAAAATAATACTTTCTAAAACAAATAAACATTTTATCCAAAAATAAGCCCTATGAATGCATCTTATATCATGGAATGGCATTAATCCATTTGTGTCATTTGCATTAATATTACATTAAATCATAATAAGTTTTTTTTTCGTCTATACCCAGGTACACTTTGAGCTTCATAAAAGCAACTAGAATATTTTATCCTCAGTTTCTGGCACTGAAAATCAAGGTACAGGAGAGACTTAAATGCATTTTTGAGGCTTCAAATAGAACTTCTGAAATGTTAATTAATTTATTAATTCAAAAAATATTTATCAAGTACCCACTGTGATCTGGGCGTTCTTCCAGACCTAATAACTAAGTCAATAATTTTTCCTTAGACTATTTGGTGGTCATTTAAAATAAAAACTACTTCTTGTTTTAATAGTTTAACTTCTTAAAATGTCAAATTCTCTCTGCTTAGAAAAGACCAATAGCCCTTGTTTAGAGATGATTGCATCCTAAATGAGTTGATGTTAGATAAATATCTCAGTTTGAGGGCTATTTTACATTTTTAGTCAAGATTCTTAGAAGGAAGAATTCTGTTTTACTATTTAGGAAAACATATTTTTCTATATTGCTATGAGTTATTTACTTGCTATAGTCACTTTAAATAAGATTCCTGAAAGATATGTTTATTCAGGCATTTGGGAATAAGGTTAAATAAAAAAGTAATAGACTTTGGCTCTATCATCCTATAGCCTGTATATTATCATAACTTGTATTCTTTTTTGATTGAGTTCTATTAAAATGGGCTTCTTTGTTCTCTTTACACAGGGATTTACACTTTAACTCTGTAGTCTAATATCTTTAAATCATTATCTTAAAGACTGAAATTCTACCAAAATCTATGACATAAAGGTATATCATTCTACACTTAGACTAATAGAAATGGTGATATAACTATTTCAATTGTGCTCTCACATCTTGAACAGACAGTTACACAAATACCTTAAGAATATATTCTTTAAGATACTATCTCAATTCAGTAGTATCTTAATGGTTTTTCACTTTCCTACTTAAAAAGTGCCATCTAGGAAGATTTGACTACATGATCAAGACTAAAGTTATATAAATCTAAGAAAGAAATTTTCACTAAACAGGGATATATGAGTGTGCATTAAAGAGATAATAGGATTCCATATGTATGTGTGCATAAAAGAGATAATCTTCTGAAATGCTGTTTTTAAAAATGTTTTGCCACACATACCTGAAAAATTCATCCTTTCTGTATTTCTCAAGCATACGACGACTGCTCATGCTTATCCTTTATAATTTTAATATTAATGGCAGAAAAGGAAGGATGTATAAGTTCTTAACTGCTTTATAAAGCCACATCTCTGCTTTATAACACATTACTGTTTAAAGATAGTATGTCAGATTGTCAACATGAATGGAAGTGTCAAACTGATGCTTAGTACTAATTTGTTTATTTTTGCTTGACTGCACTTCTTAGATGGTAAAAAGATAAGTATCAAGGATTCTTTATTTTGAAATACTGAAGTAGATTTTACTTTGGTTTCACTGCCATATATCCCATTAGTGTTAATTGGAGATTTGCATGTGCATTGAGAGTATAATATACCTCATTATTCTTGAGTAACAGCTACTGACTTTTAAAGGCCATTTAGAATGTGTGACAGGAAACAAATAAAAGTGTACCATTTAGGTTTATGAAAGTTATCTTTATGTACCAGAAAATGAAATAAGAAACCTTCATGAACATTTCATAGTCAAAGTTTGAACTTTACAATTTCTTCAACAAAATCTTTAAAATCCCCTTCTGTAGCTTAACTAGGTAATGACTATATGAAGTAAATATATCTCCAATCTGTTTACAGTATGTGACCTTGGCTCGGAAGAACATATGCTGCTTATTTTGTTGTTATTTTAGTTTTTCAAACCACTAAAAGTCTACTGTGAGAGAAAATAATGCTTTTAGTTTAAAATAATTAAGATTCTGTGAAAGACTAGTTTGGAATATTATGATAAAAATATCTAATAACTATGGGCTACTTATTTTATTAGGGGAAACACTCACTGAAACCACCCATCCTACCAGGCACCACAGTAATCATTTGCATGAGTTATATTGTAACAGAAGGTCCTGGTAAGGAACACAGAACTAAAAAGCCATGAACAACTGGATTAATTCAGGAAAGGTCAAAATAAGACAGCAGACATGTGTCCTACAAACCTCCCAGAATACTTCTTGCTGGACTCCATCTTGGCTGAGGAAGGACCTTGAGTCAGAATTATTGGGCAGAGATAACCTGGAAACTAATCTTATTGACATGAAACCTGAGACTGTGAGCCATGTGGCAGAGCCCTTCTGAGTTCCCTTACCCTGCTGCTTTCTGCCTGGGTGCCATTGGTAATAAAGTCTTTTGCTTTGTCAGCAAGCATTTCTCTGGCAAAAAAATTCATTTCTGAGTGGTAGACAAGAGCCCACTCTCAGGCCCTGGCAGGTGTCCCCTTTTTTGCAATAATGAGACAATTACTATTTTAAGTGCATTTCAAATATGAACTTGTTTAGCACTCAGAAATCTGTGAGGCTGGTATTGTCTTTGTCCCTATCATATAGATAAAAAACAAAAGGTAAATTAACTTGCCCAGAGTTACAGACATAGTGAGTGACAGAGTTGGGATTGGAAACCAGGTGGTCTGACTCAACAAAGCAGGTCTGAAGTAGTTCAGTTCAGTTCAGTTATGTTGCTTTTGTGTCTGACTTTTTGTAACCCCATGAACCACAGCACTTCAGGCCTTCCTGTCCATCATCAATGGCTGGAGTCTACCCAAACCCATGTCCATTGAGTCGGTGATGCCATCCAACCATCTCATCCTCTGTCGTCCCCTTTCCTCCTGTCTTCAATCTTTCCCAGCACCAGTGTCTTTTCCAGTGAGTCAGCTCTTTACTTCAGGTGGCCAAAGTATTGAAATTTCAGCTTTAACCTCAGTCCTTCCAATGAATACCCAGGACTGATCTTTAGGATGGACTGGTTGGATCTCCTTGCTGCCCAAGGGACTCTCAAGAATCTTCTTCAAGACCACAGTTCCAAAGCATCAATTCTTTGGTGCTCAGCTTTCTTTATAGTCCAACTCTCACATCCATACATGACTACTGGAAAAACTATAGCCTTGAACTTTGTTGACAAAGTAATGTCTCTGCTTTTTAATAGGCTGTCTAGGTTGGTCATAACTTTCCTTCCAAGGAGTAAGCATTTTTTAATTTCATGGCTGCAATCACCATCTGGAGCCCCCCAAAATAAAGTCTGACACTGTTTCCACTGTTTCTCCATCTATTTCCCATGAAGTGATGGGACCGAATGCCATGATCTTCGTTTTCTGAATGTTGAGCTTTAAGCCAACTTTTTCAGTTTCCTCTTTCACTTTTATCAAGAGGCTCTTTAGTTCTTCTTCTCTTTCTGCCATAAGGGTGGTGTCATCTGCATGTCTGAGGTTATTGATATTTCTCCTGGCAATCTTGATTCCAGCTTGTGTTTCCTCTAGCCCAGCATTTCTCATGATGTATTCTGCATATAAGTTAAATAAGCAGGGTGACAATACACAGCCTTGATGTACTCCTTTTCCTATTTGTAACCAGTCTGTTGTTCCATGTCCAGTTCTAACTGCTGCTTCCTGACCTGCATACAGGTTTCTGAAGAGGCAGGTCAGATGGTCTGGTATTCCCATCTCCTTCAGTATTTTCCCCCATTTATTGTGATCTACATAGTCAAAGGCTTTGGCATAGTCAATAAAGGAAAAATAGATGTTTTTCTGGAACTCTCTTGCTTTTTTGATGAGCCAGCAGATGTTGGCAATTTGATCTCTGGTTCCTCTGCCTTTTCTAAAACCAGCTTGAACATCTGGAAGTTCATGGTTTACATACTGCTGAAGCCTGGCTTGGAGAATTTTGAGTATTACTTTACTAGCGTGTGAGGTGAGTGCAATTGTGTGGTAGTTTGAACATTCTTTGGCATTGCTTTTCTTTGGGATTGGAATGAATACGGACCTTTTCCAGTCCTGTGGCCACTGCTGAGTTTTCCAAATTTGCGGACCTATTGAGTGGAGCACTTTATCAGCATCATATTTCAGTATTTGAAGTAGTTCAACTGGAATTCCATTACCTCCACTACCTTTGTTCGTGGTGTTGCTTCCTAAGGCCCACTTGACTTCACATTCCAGGATGTCTGACTCTAGGTGAGTGTGAGTGGTCACACCATTGTGATTATCTGAGTCATGAAGATCTTTTTTATATAGTTCTTCTGTGTATTCTTTCCACCTCTTCTTAATATCTTCTGCTTCTTTTAGGATGTAGTTATATTGGTCCAAAGAGTCAGCTTCATCCTGAAACCTGAACACGCTAGTTGGCAAACTAAAACCTTCCAGCTGACCCACCTCATCATTTTTAGAAGGCATGTTAGGTAAACTATATTACCCATGCTTCATAGGATTGTTTCCTCAATCACCTCAATCAGTTTAACAAAATATTTCTCCCACATTCACACTGAGAAGATTTTCCAGTGACAATATCTTATAATAAGAAATATACCTTATAATTAGAAATAAGATATAACAAGTGCTTCTCTTTGACAATTTGTTCTCTTTTTAATTAATTTATTTATTTTAATTGGAAGCTAAACACTTCACAATACTGTACTGGTTTCTGCAATACATTCACATGAAACTACCATGAGTGTACATTTGTTCCCCATCCTAACCCCCCATCCCACCTCCTTCTCCATCCCATCCCTCAGGGTCATCCCAGTGCACCAGCCCTGAGCACCCTGTCTCAGGCATTGAACCTGGACTGGCAATCTATTTCACATATTATAATAAACATATTTCAATGCTATTCTCTCAAATCATCCCACCCTCACCTCTCCCACAGAGTCCAAAATACTGTTCTTTACATCTGTGTCTCTTGCATCTCACATATAGGGTCATCATTACCATTTTTCTAAATTCCCTGTATATGCATTAGTATACTGTATTGGTGTTTTTCTTTCTGACTTACTTCACTTTGTATAACAGGCTCCAGTTTCATCCACCTCATCAGAACTGATTCAAATGCATTCTTTTTTTGGCTGAGTAATATTCCATTGCGTATATGTATCACAGCTTTCTTATCCATTCATCTGCCTATGGACATCTAGGTTGCTCCCATGTCCTGGCTATTATAAACAGTGTTGCAATGAACATTGGGGTACATGTATCTCTTTCAATTCTGGTTTCCTTGGTGTGTATGCCCAGCAGTGGGATTGCTGGGTCATATGGCAGTTCTATTTCCAGTTTGTTAAGGAATCTCCATGCTGTTCTCCATAGTGGCTGTACTAGTTTACATTCCCATCAACAGTGTAAGAGGGTTCCCTTTTTCTCTGGACCCTCTCCAGCATTTATTGTTTGTAAACTTTTTGATAGCAACCATTCTGACCAGCATGAGATGGTAACTCATTGTGGTTTTGATTTGCATTTCTCTGATAATGAGTGATGTTGAGCATCTTTTCATGTGTTTGTTAACCATCTGTATGTCTTCTTTGGTGAAATGTCTGTTTAGTTTTTGGCCCATGTTTTGATTGGGTAGTTTATTTTTCTGGAATTGAGCTTCATAAGCTGCTTGTATATTTTTGAGATGAATTCTTTGTCAGTTGCTTTGTTTGCTATTACTTTCTCCCATTCTAAAGGCTATCTTTGCACCTTGTTTATAGTTTCTTTCATTGTGCAAAAGCTTTTAAGTTTAATTAGGCCCCATTTGTTTATTTTTGCTTTTATTTCCATTACTCTTGGAGGTGGGCCATAGAGGATCCTGTTGTGATTTTTTTCAGAGAGTGTTTGCCTATGTCTTCCTCTAGGAGTTTTATAGTTATTGTTTTTACATCTAATCTTTAATCCATTTTGAGTGTATTTTTGTGTATCATATTAGTGTTCTTGTTTCATTCGTTTACAAATGATTGGCCAGTTTTCCCAGAACCAATTGTTAACGAGATTGTCTTTTCTCTACTGTATATTCTTGCCTCCTTTGTCAAAGATAAGGTGTCCATAAGTTTGTGGATTTATCTCTGTGCTTTCTATTTTGTTTCATTGATCTATATTTTTGTCTTTGTGCCAGTACCATACTGTCTTGATGACTGTAGCTTTGTTGTATAATCTGAAGTCAGGAAGGATGATTCCTCTAGTTCCATTCTTCTTTCTCAAGATTGCTTTGGCTATTCGAGGTTTTTTCTATTTCCATACAAATTGTGAAGTTATTTGTTCTAATTCTCCGAAAAATACTTGGGAGAATGACATTGAAACATGTAAAATATCATGTAAGAAACGAGTTGCCAGTCCAGGTTCAATGCACGATAATGGATGCTTGGGGCTAGTGCACTGGGATGACCCAGAGGGATGGTATGGGGAGGGAGGAGGGAGGAGGGTTCAGGATGGGGAACACATGTATACCTGTGGCGGATTCATTTTGATATTTGGCAAAACTAATACAATTATGTAAAGTTTAAAAATAAAATTAAACTAAAAAAAATACCATTTGTTAGCTTAATAGGAATTGCATTGAATCTATAGATTGCTTTGGGTAGTATACTCATTTTCACTATATTGATTCTTCTGATCTATGAACATGGTATATTTCTCCATCTATTATTGTCATCTTTGATTTCTTTCATCAGTGTTTTATAGTTTTATATATACAGGTTTTTTGTTTCTTTAGGTAGAATTATTCCTAAGTATTTTATTATTTTCCTTGAAATGGTGTGGAGAAGGCAATGGCACCCCACTCCAGTACTCTTGCCTGGAAAATCCCATCCACTGAGGAGCCTGGTGGTCTGTAGTCCATGGGGTCGCTAAAAGTCAGGCACGACTGAGCGACTTCACTTTCACTTTTCATTTTCATGCATTGGAGAAGGAAATGGCAACCCACTCCAGTGTTCTTGCCTGGAGAATCCCTGGGACAGGGGAACCTAGTGGGTTGCCGTCTATGGGGTTGCACAGAGTCGGACATGACTGAAGAAACTTAGCAGCAGCAACAGCAGCTTGAAACGGTGAATGGAATTGTTTCCTTAATTTCTCTTTCTGTTTTCTCATGTTAGTTTACAGGAATGCAAGGGATTTCTGTGTGTTAACTTTATATCCTGCAACTTTACTATATCCATTGATTAGCTTTAGTAATTTTCTGGTGGAGTCTTTAGGGTTTTCTATGTAGAGGATCATGTCATCTGCAAACAGTGAGACTTTTACTTCTTCTTTTCCAATCCTGATTCTTTTTATTTCTTTTTCTTCTCTGATTGCTATGGCTAAACCTTCCTAATCTATGCTGAATTGTAGTGGTGACAGTGTACACCTTTGTCTTGTTCCTGATTTTAGAGGAAATGCTTTCAGTTTTTCACCATTGAAGACATGTTTGCTGTGGGTTTATCGTATATGGCTTTTATTATGTTGAGGTATTTTCCTTCTATTCCTGCTTTCTGGAGGGTTTTTATCATAAATGGATGTTGAATTTTGTCAAAGGCTTTCTCTGCATCTATTGAGATAATCATAAGATTTTTATTTTTCAATTTGTTAATGTGGTGTATCACATTGATTGGTTTGCAAGTATTGAAGAATCTGCATCCCTGGGATAAAGCCCACTTGGTCATGATGAATGATCTTTTTAATATGTTGCTGGATTCTGCTTGCTAGAATTTTGTTTAGGATTTTTGCATCTATGTTTGTCACTGATATTGGCCTATAGTTTTCTATTTTGTGGCATCTTTGTCTGGTTCTGGTATTAGGGTGATGGTGGCCTCATAAAATGAGTTTAGAGGTTTACCTTCCTCTGCAATTTTCTGGAAAAATTTGAATACGATAGGTGTTAGCTCTTCTCTAAATTTTTGGTAGAATTCAGATGTGATGTGCTTTGGTGCTGGGTTTTTGTTTGTTGGAAAATTTCTGATTACAGTTTTGATTTCCATGCTTGTGATAGGTCTGTTAAAAATTTCTATTTCTTCCTGGTTCAGTTTTGGAAAGTTACACTTTTCTAAGAATTTGTCCATTTCTTCCAAGCCATCCATTTTATTGGCATATAGTTGCTGATAGTAGTCTCTTATGATCCTTTGTATTTCTGTGGTGTCTGTTGTGATTTCTCCATTTCCATTTCTAATTTTGTTTATTTGATTCTTCTTCCTTTTTTTCTTTTTCTTTTCTTTCTTTTTTTTTTTTTTTTTTTGATGAGTCGTCTGACTAATGGTTTGTCTATTTTGTTTATCTTCTCAAAAAACCAGCTTTAGCTTTGTTGATTTTTGCTATGGTCTCCTTTCTTTCTTTTGCATATATTACTGCCCTATTTTTTATGATTTATTTCCTTCCACTAACCCTGGGGTTCTTCATTTCTTCTTTTTCTAGTTGCTTTAGTTGTAGAGTTAGGTTATTTATTAGATGTTTCTCTTGTTTCTTGTGGTAAGCTTGTATTACTATGAATCTTCCCCTTTGTACTGCTTTTACTGAATCCCATAGGTTTCAGGTTGTGTTTTCATTTTCATTCTTTTCTATGCATATTTTTATTTATTTTTTGATTTCTTCTGTGATTTGTTGGTTATTCAGAAGTGTGTTGTTTAACCTCCATATGTTTGCAAGTTAATAGTTGCCTGCTCCCTGTAGTTGACATCTAATCTTAACACATTGTGATTAGAAAAGATGCTTGGAATGACTTCAATTTTTTTTTGAATTTACCAAAGCTAGATTTACAGTCCAGGATGTGATCTATACTGGAGAAGGTTCTGTGTGCACTTGAGAAAAATGTGAAATTCACTGTTTTGGGTGAAATTCCCTAGATAGCAATATAGGTCTAACTGATCCATTGTAATATTTAAAGTTTGTGTTTCCTTGCTAATTTTCTGTTTAGTTGATCTATTGATTGGTGTGAGTGGGGTATTACATTGTGTTACTTAATTTGTAACACTTAAATTGTGTTACTGTTAATTTCCCCTTTCATACCTGTTAGCATTTCCCTTACATATTGTGGTGCTCCTATGTTGGGTGCATATATATTTATAAATGTTATATCTTCTTGGATTGATCCTTTGATCATTATGTAGTGTCCTTCTTTGTATCTTTTCATGGCCTTTATTTAAAAGTCTATTTTATTTGATATGAGTATTGCTACTCCTGCTTTCTTTTATTCTCCATTTGTATTGAATATCTTTTACCAGCCCTTCATTTTAAGGCTGTATGTGTTCTTTGTTTTGAGGTAGGTCTCTTGTAGACAGCATATGTCTTGTTTTTGTATCCATTCAGCCAGTCTTCCTCTTTAGTTTGGGGCATTCATCCGATTTACATTTAAGGCAATTATTGATAAATATGATCCCATTGCCATTTACTTTGTTGTTTTGGGTTCAAGTTTATACATCTTTTCTGTGTTTCCTGTCTAGAGATGATCCTTTAGCATTTGTTGAAGAGCTGGTTTGGTGGTGTTGAATTCTTTCAGATTTGCTTGTCTGTAAAGCTTTTGATTTCTCCTTCATATTTGAATGAGATCCTTGCTGAGTACAGTAATCTGGGTTGTAGGTTTTTCTCTGTCATTACTTTAAGTATGGCCTGCCATTCCCTTCTGGCCTAAAAGATCAGCTGTTATCCTTATGAGAATCCCCTTGTGTGTTATTTGTTGTTTTCCCCTTGCTGCTTTTAATATTTGCTCTTTGTGTTTGATCTTTGTTAATTTGATTAATTTGTGTCTTGGGATGTTTCAGCTTGGGTATATCCTGTTTGGGACTCTCTGGGTTTCTTGAAGTTGTGTGGCTATTTCCTTCCCCATTTTAGGGACTTTTTTCAACTATTATCTCCTCAAGTACTTTCTCATGGTCTTTCCTTTTGTCTTCTTCTTCTGGGACTCCTATGATTCGAATGTTGGGCTGTTTGACATTGTTGCAGAGGTCTCTGTGGTTGTCCTCATTTTTTTCATTCTTTTTTCCTCCCTGTTTCATTTATTTCCACCATCTGTCTTTCAGATCACTTATCCTATCTTCTGCCTAAGTTATTCTACTGTTGATTCCCTCCAGAGTGTTTTTTTTTTTTTATCTCAGTTGTTGCATTATTCATTATATATTGACTCTTTTTTATTTATTCTAGGTCCTTGTTAAACATTTCTTGCATCTTCTCAATCCTTGTCTCCAGACTAATTTCCTGTAACTCCATTTTGTTTTCAAGATTTTGGATCATTTTTACTATCATTATTCTGAATTCTTTTTCAGGTAGATTCCCAATCTCCTTTTCTTTTGTTTGGTTTGGTGGGCATTTATCATGTTGCTTTACCTGCTGAATATTTCTCTCCCTTTTCATCTTGTTTATATTGCTGTGTTTGGGGTGGTCTTTCTGTATGCTGGGAGTTTGTGGTTCCTCTTTATTGTGGAGGTTCCTCCTTGTGGGTGAGGTTGGACGAGTGGCTGGTCAAGGTTTCCTGGTTAGGGAAGCTTGTGTTGGTGTTATGTTGGGCAGAGCTGGATCTCTTCTCTCTGGAGTGCAATGAAGTGTACAGTAGTGAGTTTTGAGGTGTCTATGGGTTTGGTGTGACTTTTGGCCGCCTATATTTTAAGGCTTAGAGTTGTGTTCCTGCATTGTTGGAGAATTATCTTGATATGTCTTGCTCTGAAACTTGTTGGCTCTTGGGTGGAGCTTGGTTTCAGTGTAGGTATGGAGGCTTTTGGATGAGCTCTTGTTGATTAATGTTCCCTGGGTTCAGGAGTTTTCTGGTGTTCTCAAGTTTTGTAGTTAAGCCTCCTGCCTCTTGTTTTCAGTCTTATTCTTACAGTAGCCTCAAGACTTCTCCATCCATACTTTACTGATGATAAAACATCTAGGTTAATGGTGAAAAGATTCTCCACAGTGAGGGACACCCAGAGAGGTTCACAGAGTTACATGGAGAAGAGTAAAGGACGGAAGGAGATAAAGGTGACCAGGAGGAGAAAAGGGGAATCAAAAGGGGAGAGAACAATCTAGCCAGTAATAATTTCCCTATGTGCTCTCCATAGCCTGGAACTCCCAGAGAAGTTCACAGAGTTACAGACAGAAGAGGGAGGAAGGAGACAGAGGTGACCAGGAGGAGAAAAGGAGGAGTCAAAATGAGAGAGACAGATCTAGCCAGTAATCGGTTCCCTAAGTGTTCTCCATAGCCTGGAATACCTAAAGAGATTCACAGAGTTGGGTAGAGAAGAGAAGGGTGAGGGAGGAGATAGAGGTGACCTGGGGGAGAAAAGGAGAGTCAAAAGGGGGAGAGGGCAATCAAGCCAGTAATCACACTCCTAAGTAAAAACGGGTACTAAAAATTGGGTTCTTAAAAGTACAAAATTGATAACAAACACCAAAAAGCAAAGATTAAAAATCTAGTGTAGAGGTTAGACTCAAAAATATAATACTAAAAAAAAAATCACAAAAAAAATATATATGAAATTTGCTTTACAAATAGGATTTTTTTTTTTTTTTTGCAAAAAAGGGGATGACAAAGGATGAGATGGCTGGTTGGCATCACCGACTTGATGGACATGAGTTTGAGTGAACTCCGGGAAACGGTGATGGACAGGGAGGCCTGTCGTGCTGCAATTCGTGGGGTCACAAGAGTCGGACACAACTGGGCTACTGAACTGAACTGAACTGAGCTGACTAGGTTATAAAAATAAAAATTAAAGGAGTAATAAAGAACTTAAAAATTAAAAAAAATTAAAAATGATAATAGTAAAAATATATATAGGAATTTCTCTAGAGCTGTTGAAGGCAATGTGGGGTCAGTTCAGTTTAAGATAGTTCTTTGTTACAGCTTATACTTCTTCTCAAGGTCTATAGGCCCCTTCCAATGTCAGTCAGTCAGTTCAGTCACTTAGTCGTGTCAGACTCTGCAACCCCATGAATCGCAGCACGCTATGCCTCCCTGTCCATCAGCAATTCCCGGAGTTCACTCAGGCTCATGTCCATCAAGTCACTGATGCCATCCAGCCATCTCATCCTCTGTCGTCCCCTTCTCCTCCTGCCCCCAATCCCTCCCAGCATCAGAGTCTTTTCCAGTGAGTCAACTCTTCATATGAGTTGGCCAAAGTACTGGAGTTTCAGCTTTAGCATCATTCCTTCCAAAGAAATCCCAGGGCTGATCTCCTTCAGAATGGACTGGTTGCATCTCCTTGCAGTCCAAGGGACTCTCAAGAGTCTTCTCTAACACCACAGTTCAAAAGCATCAATTCTTCAGCGCTCAGCTTTTTTCACAGTCCAACTCTCACATCCATACATGATCACTGGAAAAACCATAGCCTTGACTAGACGGACCTTTGTTGGCAAAGTAATGTCTCTGCTTTTCAATATGCTATCTAGGTTGGTCATAACTTTCCTTCCAAGGAGTAAGCGTCTTTTAATTTCATGGCTGCAAGTCACCATCTGCAGTGATTTTGGAGCCCAGAAAAATAAAGTCTGACACTGTTTCCACTGTTTCCCCATCTATTTCCCATGAAATGATGGGACCAGATGCCATGATCTTTGTTTTCTGAATATGGAGCTTTAGGCCAACTTTTTCACTCTCCTCTTTCACCTCCATCAAGAGGCTTTTGAGTTCCTCTTCACTTTCTGCCATAAGGGTGATGTCATCTGCATATCTGAGGTTATAGATATTTCTCCCAGCAATCTTGATTCCAGCTTGTGCTTCTTCCAGCCCAGCGTTTCTCATGATGTACTCTGCATATAAGTTAAATAAGCAGGGTAACAATATACAGCTTTGACGTACTTGTCATAGTCAGTGCTAACTACAGGATTTTAATCTGTTTCACCTATAACTTTCAAAGAAGTTCCCTCTTCTTTGTTTATTTTGGCTTCCTCTGTTTGCAAGTCTCTTCAGTATTTAACTTCTGCCCTGACACACGGGGGAGAAAGTGATCATTTATTCAGGCTCACTTGTTCAGTTGTGCTGTGGGGAGGGAGAAACACTGTAAACAAATATCACTGGTGTGTGTGGGGAGTGCTCACAATATCTGGGCCACACTGGGTTTGATCCCGCTCACAGCATGTATGCTTTCTCAGTCTACACTGCTCAGGCTCCAGGTTGGTCTGCAGGGGAACTGTCTAAAGTGGGCCTGGGTTGCGTGCACTTCCCAGGTCTAAGCCACTCAGGTTCATGTTGTTAGGTGCTCCACAAAGGCACAAACTTGGTTGGCCCTGCGTTTTGTGCCCTTCCCAGGTCCGAGCAGCTTAGGCAACCCGGTGCTGGCGAGCGCACTCTCCCCAGGTAAGGGGTGTATCTTATCACTTCCCTGGTCCCAGTCGCTCAGGTTTCCTGGGTGCGCAGCTGGGCGCCATTTCAGGTGTGCTGCGTGTCTCCTCTGAGGAGCTGATCTCTGCCTGTGACCCTCCTCGTGGATGTCAACCATCCAGGACCCCAGGAAGACTTGGTTAGCAACTGGGAGCCTGCTCGCAGTTTGTTAGAGGATGCCATCTCTGGGGTGGAGATTGCCCCTCGCCCTCTGACTCTGGCTGTTGCCAGCCTGCCTCTCTGCCTCCAGTGGGAGATGGGCTGGTCTGCAGACGGCTAGCTCTCCTCTGGTATTCGCTCAATTCTTTGTTCTGTGAGCAGGCCCAGCAGTGCCTTAGGTTAGAGCTTTTTGCAGGAAAATTCTCTCTCTCTTTTTTTCTCTGGCTATCCCACAGTTAACGTGGCTTGCTATCTCACGTTAGCTCCCTCAGATTGTTCTCAGGGCATTTAGGCCCAGTCCTTATCCTAAGCAATGCAGCCTGCACCTCCCTGTTCAGCCCCCACTCACTGGTGGCTGATGGGAGCATCTGGGCTACTTCTCCACTGGGAGTAGTGGTTAGGCACGTAATCTGTGTTTTTTTTTTGTTGTTGTTTGTTTGTTTGTTTGTTTGTTTACCCTCCCAGTTATGTTGCCCTCTGAGATTCCAAAACTTCCCACAGACTCGCCAGTGAGAGGGTTTCCTGGTGTTTGGAAATTTCTCCTCTTTCACAACTCCCTCCCCAGGACAGGTCTCTGTCCCTAACTCTTTTGTCTCTCTTTTTATCTTTTATATTTTGTCCTACCTCCTTTCAAAGACAATGGGCTGCTTTTCTGGGTGCCTGGTGTTCTCTGCCAGTGTTCAGAAGTTGTTTTGTGGGATTTGCTCAGTGTTTAAATGATCTTTCAATGAATTTGTGGGGGAGAAAGTGGTCTCCCCATCCTATTCATCTGCCATCTTAGGACCGCCCTCATGACATGTTATTCTAA
The DNA here is from genome assembly GCF_002263795.3 of Bos taurus. Classification (NCBI taxonomy): domain Eukaryota; kingdom Metazoa; phylum Chordata; class Mammalia; order Artiodactyla; family Bovidae; genus Bos; species Bos taurus. The sequence goes on along the minus strand of NC_037339.1, from coordinate 41,925,574 downwards.
GCAATTTTTTTCATATATTAAGCCATTTAAATCTAACAACAACCTTTGAGACAGGTAATGTTGCTTTATAGATGAAGAAACTCAGGCAGAAAAAGGGCAAATGACATTAAAATTTTAAAAGAACTTGAACACAGACAACATCATTTTAGACATAAAACATGACATAATGAAGAAAAGTATCTGTTAGATTCAATGAGCCTGCTTTAAATCCCACATTTAAATGCTCTGGAGGGAGAAAGTGAGAGAAAGCAATGTCTACAAAGATGTGAAGAAGAGTGGAAATAACAAAAATTTCATCTGCTTTTTATTATCATCATGTGCATGCTATTTTTTAGAGATGTCAGGGATAAAATATTCCTCCCCACAGAGGCGGACTGCTCCCATCATCTTTAACCTTTTTCTTTTGTAAGCTATTACCAGGGCAAACCCTCCATAGACGTTTTGAGCCTGAACATATAATATGAAAATAGGGCTAGTAATAGGTAGCCCACAAGGCTGTTGTAAATGAGAAAACATAAGTGAAATAAGAAATTGTAATGCATCATCATAAAATAGTGGGAGTCATTTAACTTGAAGCAAACATTGTATCACATTTGATTTCTGAATAATGTTCCAGCACTTGGCCAGATGTAGATCCTCCATGTTATCTTACTGTTCCCACTCCCAGAGCCAGAATAAAGGTTCAAACCAACAAACCTGGAGAAAGTAGGTGATGTAGATTCTCATTATACATCTACCATGCATTTCAAATTCCAAAATACTGACTGTAGAGCTTTGTGGGTTTTGTTGATTTCTTAGCTCAAAATGATTTTTTTTTTATAAATGAAAGAGAAGACAATATTAGGACCATGATATCATACAGTGAATATAGTACATCTCTCAGGCTCATTGTCTATCTGTTTATTAAACAAATAGTATCAAACCTCATATGCCAGGCATGTACTAGGTTTGGAGAACAGCATCTCTTATTTGTTTTCTATTACTGAAGTTAACAAATATATAACACATTTAGTGACTTAGCACTGCAAACTTTATTATTTCACAATTCTATAGAAGTGTGACATCATTAGGCTTCAATCAAGTTGTTGAGGGAGCTACATGCTCTGAAACTCTAGAGGAGAACCCACTTTCTTGGGTTGTCCATCTTCTAAAGACTACCCATATTCCTGGACTTATGGACACTTCCTATCTTCAAACCACTAATTACTGATATAGTCTTCTTACACTGAATTATTTTGACATTGAGTCTCCCAACTCCTTTTGTCTGTAAGGATATATGTGATTATACAACACCCTCGCTGAAAATTTGGGAAAGTCTCACAGTTTCAAGGTCTGCTATTTGCATCATAATTCTAACAGCAAATATAATTCCTCTATGTCATGTAATATAACATGCAAATGTGGACATCTTTGGGGATCATTATTCTGCCTACAGCATCATCTCTGTTCACACATTACTTAAAGCTTGTGGAAGAGAGATACTGATTGTACATGTAAGTGGGTAAATATATATTCAGAAACTGTGATATATGCTATGAATATTTTATGTTGTTATGAGTGCTTAAATCATGGAGAGCTGATAGAGATCAGGGAGTTTTTCCTTAGTCGGCTATATTTGCCCTGACATCTAGAGGAAGAGTACAGTTAAATTAGCAAAAGGATCAAGGGAGAGTTTTCTCACAGAATCGTATACAAGTGTTTAGATGTAAGGGAAAGTAGAGTTAGAATTGGAGAAACAAATAAAAGTCTTCATGCCTGGAGCAAATAAGTCCTATAATTTAAATTCAAACCATTACCAACGATCTGTAATATTTTACTGGTTGAGATGTCAAGAAGAAAACAGGGAATAAAATCTGGTTTTATCATTATCTTCCACTTCTAGAAATGGCTCATGCCCTTCTCATATTATATCTTTAGCTCTGGGGATTGTCAAAACATTTGCTTAAATGTGAATAGAGTACACTGTTTTTCGGCAGTCCTCTGAGACATTTAAAATATGTTTAAACATATCATGCAAGTAAAATCTTTAATAGTTCTGTAGAATTTTAAAGTGTGTCATTTGTCACTTATTATGCTTACACATGCTTAGTGATTTTCCCATTATAATTTGAGCTTTTTATAAATTAATATAATAACATTACCTATATCAATATTAAGCAGTCTTTTTTGAATTGAATAAGAAGAAACTCTGAATGTTAAAAGTATTTCAAGATCTAAGAACTTTTCAATGAATTTTAGTTTCAGATTATTATTTCAACAGTTTCTGTTTACTCCTTTCTTTATCCATTCAGAAAGTATCTCCTGATCACTGACTTATCTAGACACTGTCATAGGTTCTGGGATTTTAGTCGTAAATATAATATATTCCTTTCCAGAAGTAGAAAAATCTATTTTATTGTCTATTACTGCAGGGAACAAATTAAATAATTCAATCAGTCTGGTCTAATGAAATAAAATATTATGGAACATAAATAAGAGTATCAGTACAGCCAGTTGTGGCTAGAATATGAAAAACAGCAATAGATACATGTTATCAGCTTATTCTGAAAGGCAGTAGCTAGTGAGTTATCCAAATGTGTAAAATTAAGTTCCACACCTTTAGCATGTACTTGTGTTTCTTGTAGACTCTATATGATCATGTCATTAATTACATTAAAACAATTTGTTTTGAACATTTTTTTTTCATTTAGGACAAAAGCTTTTCAAAGACAAGCATCATAAATTATTTGCCCCTTTCCCCTGGAAATGCCACAGTATATGGAATATAGTATGTTCCATATTTAGTATCTTTGAATATAGAATATAGTGTATTAGTATATAGTATATTTAGAATATAGTACATTCCATATTTAGTATCTTTGAACTGAAATCAAATATTATTTAGAGGAATTGAATATATTGATGGGCAATTTATTTTTAAAAATCTTATGCTTTTTCACTACTATTTCAAAACATGCAACTTCAAGAAATGTTACATTCATCATTTCAGTTCAGTCACTCAGTCATGTCTGACTGTTTGTGACCCCATGAACCGCAGCACACCAGGCCTCCCTGTTCATTATCAACTCCTGGAGTCCACCCAAATCCATGTCCATCAAGTCGGTGATTCCATCCAACCATCTCATCCTCTGTCGTCCACTTCTCCTCTTGCCCTTAACCTTTCCCAGCATCAGGGTCTTTTCAAATGAGTCAGCTCTTCGCATCAGGTGGCCAAAGTATTGGAGTTTCAGCTTTAGTATCAGTCCTTCCAATGAACACCCAGGACTGATCTCCTTAGAATGGACTGGTTGGATCTCCTTGCAGTCCAAGGGACTCTCAAGAGTCTTCTCCAACACCACAGTTCAAAAGCATCAATTCTCTGGTGCTAAGCTTTCTTTATAGTCCAACTCTCACATCCATACATGACCACTGGAAAAACCATAATCTTGGCTAGATGGACCTTTGCTGACAAAGTAATATCTCTGCTTTTTAATATGCTGTCTAGGTTGGTCATAACTTTCCTTCCAAAGAGTAAGCATCTTTTAATTTCATGGATGAAATCACCATCTGCAGTGATTTTGGAGCCCAGAAAAAAAAGTCAGCCACTGTTTCCACAGTTTCCCCATCTATTTGCTGTGAAGTGATGGGACTGGATGCCATGATCTTAGTTTTCTGAGTGTTAAGCTTTAAGCCAACTTTTTCACTCTCCTCTTTCACTTTCATCAAAGGCTCTTTAGTTCTTCACTTTCTGCCATAAAGGTGGTGTCATCTGCATATAGGAAATAATGGTTTATAAATTTAAATTTATGCTTCATTAATCAAATGCAACTAGTATAAATGTGATCACATGCTACTTCAGCAACATAAGTACAATATTAAAGGTCAGAATAGGACCTTTTCTAAAATCAATAAATTCCATAGCTCAAAGGCACAGCTTTGTTTCTGTTTATGTCAATTTCTATGAACTCTAACATTCATGAATCTATAGTAGCATGGCCTATTTGTTCTATCATACAAATCTCATGAGTCCTGTTTGTTAGCAATTGATGATACCAGTTGAATATTTTTATAATAATTATAAGAAAAAAACTCCAATTTTTAAATTTCAAACAGCATAATTTAAGATTATTTTCAAGATAATGCTGTTTTATTCTGGCAAACTTGAAATATACATGCAATTTTGGTGAAGAGACTATACAGAGACTTTTTATAAGATGATATATTTTGGATTAAAAATATTATGTATATTTAACCTTTCTATAAGTCAGAATAAGTTAAATCTGTTTTTTCCCTAAGTTTGGATTATAAAAGCAAAGAGAAATAAAATTATACTTACAGTTAATTTAGTAATTGTATACACTGACAGCATTTAGACAATTGCAAAAATCATTGCCTTAGCACAATTAAATGAACTCTGAAATCAAGTACATCTGGCTCTGAATTTCACTTAGTGGCTGAGTAAATTTATTAAACATAAGTTCTTTGAATCTCAGAATCTGCATCAGCAAAATGAGATAATAACACCATAAAATTTTTATGGTGATCATGAGAGCTTATATATGTGCAGTGATCAGTGTAAAACTTATCAAAGATAAGTCTCAATAATTTATAGCTTTATGCTCCTTATTAAGTGGTCATTGTTATCTGAACTGTAGATTATTGCTAATATATTTATATCACTGTACTGTTTATCTACTAAATAGTAAATGTTTAAAAAAAAAAAAAAAGCTATCCAAGAGGGATAAAAAAGTGATACAAAGTAGCTTTTCCAACCTTGATATTTTTGAAGTTTGGCTCTGGCATGATATTGACCTCAGGGCATGTGTTTAGAGTCATTCTAGGTTTGATGTTCCCTGACCTTCTCTGACATTCTTCTGACCCTCCCAGCAGTCTTTCTCCAGCTCTCTTCAACATTTCCTCAGCTTCCTGGCTGTGATTCAATACTCTTGGAAAATTTCCCAGATGGTTCATGAAAAAGCATGTAGAGTAAAAACCTTGGGGTCACAGACAGAAGAGGGGATTCTGAAGGGCAAAATGAGCCTATCCAGTACAGAAGTTGTTCATGACTTAACAGAAGTTTTAAATAAAATAAAATATTGTATGGAATCGAATAAACATATGAGGATTTCATACAGTCAAATAAGTTATCTAAAGACAAGAAAATTGAGCTGAGTGTGAATAATTTTTCTACTGGAATTTTTATTTTAATAGTGATTTTTTTCAGGTTGCAGTTCATGTAAGGCCTTCCTATACACATGTATGAAGAGATATTCATATACTCAGGCAAACAAAATATTTTTGTAATTTCCATTAAAGTTTCAATAAAATAGCTAGAACATAAACTGAGATCCAAAGAAAGATCACAGTTTTAAATTTAAACTTTAATACAAGAATATATGTCATAATTGATGTTAATGAAAATAAATTTCAAAATAAATATTTTGAAGCAAAACTTCTCATTGGAAGCAGTGGAGCTTTTAAGATGAAAGAACTTTAAAATTAATTGAAATGGTAATTTACTGTGTTTAGGCGATACTTGTAAAGACATAATACTCTGTGTTTCAGCTACAGATGGTACTATTTTTGATGGTATTGCTTATGTTGAACAATATAGCTTTCCCTGCCTGACCTGGGAAGCTCACAGGGTTCTTGTTGGTCAGTACGAGCATGATCAACTAAAAAAAAAAAAAACAAGAATTTAAGTTGGAAAGTCAGGAGAGGATGTTGATATGCTTTTGGTTCAAGATATCTCTCTCAAGGCCTTCGAATCTGAGGCTACTATGGAAAGGGAATGTTGCTTGCCATTCTAATAAACAAAGAGTGTTGTCTGCCTTTCCAGTTCTACAAGGGTCAAGCCATCAGTCATTACAGCCACCTCCCCTCCACCACCCTTACGTGAATTCAAGATGGAGAAAAACAGGAAGCATTCTGTGCTTTGGATACAGGTCCTAGATAGTTAAGATGCATATCTATGGACTTAGCATTTATAAAAGTTTGGAAGAGTTCCAAGGTTCCTTGATTTCAAGCTACTTTGACTTTTAGCCTTGAAAAAATAAAGTGAAGTCACTCAGTCGTGTCCAACTCTTTGCGACCCCATGGACTGTAGCCTACCAGGCTTCTCTGTCCATGGGATTTTCCAGGCAATAGTACTGGAGTGGATTGCCATTTCCTTCTCCAGGGGATCTTCCCGACCCAGGGATCGAACCCAGATCTCCCGCATTGTAGACAGACACTTTACCATCTGAGCCACAAGGGAAGTAAATTCCCTAACAAAAGATTTGCAAAGGACTTAGCTATCTGCTTGGAGAACAATTAGATATGATAGAAACTGGTTACATACAAACATACATCTCATTAATTTTTTAAGTATTTTGATCAATGAGAGATTGTTTTTCTCCTTCTGTCTTTGCAAGATATCATCATCTTGAACCTAAGTTTACTCATTTAATAAACATGATATTTATCATGCCTTAATAAGCAAGATGTTGTGTCAGGCGAGGGATATACAATGGTTATCAAAGCAACATGGTTACTAATATCATGGAAATGGCAGAGTAGTGGACAAGACAGGCAGCAAACAAATATGCATACAATTATCAATTATGAGCTAAAAAAGCAAGAAAATATAGATGGATTCCACATTGAAACAGAGTGCTAATACTCTATATATGTTCTAGAAGTTGAAAACCTAGGCTGCTAGGAGCACATATATAAAAACCCTGCAGCAAATGAACAATTCATCGTTGGGTAAAGGAGAAAGAAACACAGTGATGGATCTGACTTCATTCCTCATGTCCAGGAACTAATAGCTTCTAAGAGGATAAAAACCAGCTTTATGGTGGAGATGACATTTAGATTGAAACTTTAGGATAAGGATGATAAAGAAATATGATAAAGGGCACTGACTGCCAGGCAAAAAGAGTAAACTCTACATCAAACCTTGATTTAATGCCCTTTGGATTCTAGGAGTAATCTGGTTTATTTACACTTTCCACTATACTTGGTACTTCGTGATGATGCTCCCCACCTAACATAAGTTGAGATGAAAAAAAGCAAAGATCATCACTTCTACCATTATTTAGCTTTGTGGTAATTTTTTTTAAAACAATCTACATAGAAATCCTTAAAGAAGTTAAGAGGAGTAGCCTAAATTTTGGAAACTTATGAAGTTGGAAAATTATGACACCTATCAAACTTAATGAAGTTCAGTCAAACTACCTGTTATTCAGGGTACCTCAGCTTCTGTTTTCTTTGAAAGTAAAAGTCACGCAGTTGTGTCTGACTCTTTGTGACCCCAGGGACTGTGTCCCATAGAATTCTGCAAGACAGAATACTGGCGTGGGTAGCCTTTTCCTTCTCCAGAGGATATTGCCAACCCAGGGATAGAACCCAGGTCTTCCACATTTCAGGTGGATTCTTTACCAACTGAGCCACAAGAGAAGTTCTCTGTTTTCTTTAGGCTGTCTTAAAACATTATGAGGCACTTTCATTAAGACTCTCAGGCACTATTTTCTAACTTTTCCTGTTTTGGTTTTAATTCTTAAACTGATAGTGAGTACATAGGAGTTAACATTATTATTAAAATATTTAAATACATTATATATGCTTTGGCTATCTGATAAATATATGTATGCATTCTATAAGATCACATCTGATAAAAAAACAATACGTTCTTATTAAAATTAAAAGTTTGGGGAAGGAAAAAGATTAAAAATTAAATAACTTATTCAGGAAGACTTACATTCTGTATCCTTAGAGCATAGAGTATACTTATCATCAGGATTCTATTACATCTCAGAAATACTTCTATCACAATTTGGAAATCAGCTACTTAAACTTGTCACTATCAAACCAGAAAGACGATATTCAGGCAAGATGTCAAAAGCACCTTTCAGATGCTCTTTATTATCTAGCACCTTTCAGATGTTCTTTATTATCATTATCAAAACATCACTACGGAAGATATTGTTTTAATAATAAATAGCTTGTGTGTGTAAATGTTCATTGATCTGTGTATGTGTCTATATTGTCCCTTATGTTAAAAACTACCTGTTTTAAAACAAAATTGCACATGCAATAATAAGTCATGTGTGAAAAATGTGAAAGATGACATTATATATCAGTTGGTGCTTCCTTGTATAATTAGATATATATTCTTCAGTTCCTACAACCAATCTATGACATTTTTGTTTTAAAAGTTCATTCATAATATAAATGAATAACATATTTTCCCATGTTGGACACCCTAAACACTAATGTCATGTCACTGATGATGGGATGTCACAAATATGAGAGGAGAAATGATAACTAGAGGAGTTATTTTTTACCCCACCAAGTGTTATGGAAAAAAGAAAATCACTATATATTAACACTAGGTAAACACGCTGCCCACTTACACAATTTATGGGGATCAACTTTCTAGAAAGCCATGGATGTCTTCCATCTGTTGATTTACTCTAGGAAGGAGGAAATTTCAATTTTGCCACTATTTTTCCACATTTGAATTGTGGTGCTGGGGAAGACTCTTGAGAGTCCCTTGGACAGCAAGGAGATCCAACCAGACAATTCTAAAGAAAATCAGTTCCGAATATACATTGGAAGGACTGATGGGAAGGGGAAGCTCCAATACTTTGGCCACCTGATGTGAAGAGTTGATTCATTGTAAAAGAGCCTGATGCTGGGAAAGATTGAAGCTAAAGGAGAAGGGGATAGCAGAGGAAGAGATAGATAGATAGCATCACCAACTCAATGGACATGAATTTGTACAAATTCTGGGAGATGGTAGAGGACAAAGGAGCATGGTGTGCTACAGTCTATGGGGTCACAAAGCGTCAGACATGACTTAGCAACTGAACAATAACAAAAAGACACTAAGGGCAAATAAAGTTCTATAACAAGTAACCCACTGGGGAATTCCTTAATAGGAAGCATCCTTTTAGGATTAAATGATTATTTTAATAGAGAAGACATATTTTCAAGTTTGAGTTTATTTGACATGATTCTGAACAAAGTCAAATATTTTATAACATATATTCAGAAAGTGAAAGAAAAGTGAAAGTCACTCAGGCATGTCCAATTCTTTGCAACCCCATGGACTGTATGGGGTCAGAATTCAGAAGCTCTAAGAATATATTGAATATTGTGTATTATTTTACAACTCCTTATTTATATCTTCCAATTCTCTTCTGGCCAAACCTTGCTATTCAGTATATGCATACATAGTATTATTAACCAAATTATGATAATGAAACAAATCATAGTGAGGATGATAAGAGATAAATCCCAAGTTCCCTCACTTGCGGTATGTCAAAAACATAAAATAAAACTAAATACTTTCACCTGAAATTATCTAAATAATTGAAACAAGAAAATATACATTTTTTATAATGGTTTAGGGAAATTTCATATTAATTATAAGTATCATCTCTTCCCTAAAGTTTAAATTATTTAAGTGCCAATTTTTAATAACTTTAGATCATCATATATGCCACATATATTTCAATCCCTGGATTGGGAAAATCCCCTGGAAAAGGATATGGCAACCCACTCCAGTATTCTTGCCTGGAGAATCCTATGAACAGAGGAGCCTGATGGGCTACACTCTATAGGGTCACAAAGAGTCGGACACAACTGAAGTGAATAAGGGAGCAAGCAATATATGACACACATTATTTGACTAACAAATACTTGTTGCAAAATGGAAATGAATTAATGAAATTTGTTTTAGTTTAACTGCAATCTATCATAATTAATTTTATTTTTCCTGCCAGAAAAAAAGGGTTCCCTCTGGCCTTCCTGGTCTCAGAGTATAATAAATGTCAGATTCCCACACTTCGTTTTATCTAGTTAAATTCCAGAAAGAATAGCCTCAATTAACCTAAAAAAAAAAACAAAACAAAAACAAAAACAAGGCAAACTCCCAGGAATAGGTAATAAAGTCTGGAGTCCCATACTTAAACATGTTACGACTTATGTAATTTTAATGCCTAAGTTTCCTATTTGTGTGGAAGTGCCTTAATGTAATAACATCCTGTTATGTATCTTTATTCCTTGTGAAAACAGTAACTGATTTCATTTTTTGGGGTTCCAAAATCACTGCAGATGGTGACTGCAGCCATGAAATTAAAAGACGCTTACTTCTTGGAAGGAAAATTATGACCAACTTAGACAGTATATTAAAAAGCAGAGAAATTGCTTTACCAACAAAGGTCCATCTAGTCAAGGCTATGGTTTTTCCAGAAATCATGTATGGATGTGAGAGTTGAACTATAAAGAAAGCTGAACACTGAAGAATTGATGCTTTTGAGCTGTGATGTTGGAGAAGACTCTTGAGAGTCCCTTGAACTGCAAGGAGATCCAACCAGTCCATCCTAAAGGAGATCAGTCCTGAGTGCTCATTGGAAGGACTGATGCAGAAGCTGAAACTCCAATACTTTGGCCACCTGATGCGAAGAGCTGACTCATTTGAAAAGACCCTGATGTTAGGAAAGATTGAAGGCAGGAGGAGAAGTGGATGACAGAGGATGAGATGGTTGGATGGCATCACCGATTCAATGGACATGAGTTTGGGTAAACTCTGGGAGTTGGTGATGGACAGGGAGGCCTGGTGTGCTGTGGTCTATGGGGTTGCAGAGTTGGACATGACTGAGCGACTGAACTGAACTCAACATGACTATAGGACAGATTCTCGTTGAAATCATTTATCAATGTATTTTTCTGCCACAAGATTTTCTTTAGTCTAAATTTTAATATCACACATTCACAGATACTTAATACAAAGACTTATACGATGAGTTCTTGAGGAAAGTTAAGTATTGAAGATGTCATAAATCTTTCACATTCAGAGCACAGAGAAATGAATTTGTACTCATATTGCTCTGCAGCCCATCTCACACACGCGTTATATATCTTTATATTGTTCCCATAATGCAAATAGATATGCACTTTAAGGAGAAAAAGCTAAAAGAACATGTATTTACATCCTTTGGAACTGAAAGAATATATCAAACAGTGCCTCTCAGCTTTTAAAAGCTCTTTACATATGTAAGCATCGTTGATAGAGTATGTTTAAGATTGTAAAAATTGTGATAATTTATATATTTTCATAATTTTGGGACAATATTTGTGCCTTATAATAATTTGAGTGAGACACATGATTATGAGTTCATAGAAATGTAAATATACTCTTCTGTAGTGGAAAGTGTATGGGCTGGAATCACAACATTTTTACTTATTAATCTTGAGCAAATTAGTTGACTTTTATCAGTTCTAGCTTTCTAATTTATAAAAACGAGAGAGGACTAATAATATATTTATTTTAGATATTCATTATCTATTGATACAATAATAGTAGGTATCAAATTACTAAAAAACACAGCCAGTTAAAGCAACAAGCCATTGTTCTTGCTCAGAGTTTAGTCATCTGGATTTTGCTGTCGATGTGGATGGGGATTACCTCATCATGTCTGGGTTCACTCATATCTGTAATGATTTGGCAAATCAACTGATGGCTGGCTGGTCTGGAACACCCTCAGTGGTCACAATTCATTTTTGCTTCCCATGATCTCTCAACAGGAACAGATTTCCTTCCCTCTTTTCTTTGGGATCCATTTGAATAAGTACTCAGTGTGTCTGAAAGCTTGGATCCCATCCATGTGCATTCAAGAATGGAGGCACAGTTTTATCCTTTAAATAAGGAGTATAAAGTCCCATTGCAAAGAAGTGGATAATTGGGGCCATTTCTGCAATGAATCTTCCAATATATGTATTTGTAAATTTCAAGTTCAATAATTTATATATGTATAGTTCTTTGCAATGCTGCAGTCTTCCAATTACCCATCTCTTATTTAACAGAACAGGATACAAATGTATACAGATTGTAATGGGTTTATAGAAGCCAATCTATTACTAAAACCCAGATTTGGTTCTAGAACCTAGATGTACTACATCCTATGTAGTTGCACAGCAGCACATTCTCATGTGCTGTGCTGTGCTTAATCACTCAGTCGTGTCCGACACTTTGTGACCCCATGGACTGTAGGCCATCAGGCTCCTTTGTCCATGGGATTCTTCAGACAAGAATACTGGAGTGGATTGCCATGCCCTCCTCCAGAGGATCTCCCCAACCCAGGGATCTAACTCAGGTCTCCCACATTGCATGTGGATTCTTTATCATCTGAGCCACCAGGAAAGCCCAGGAATACTGGAGTGGGTGGCCTATCCCTTCTCCAGTGGATCTTCCCCACCCAGGAATCGAACCTGGGTCTCCTGCATTATGGGTGAATTCTTTACCATCTGAGCTACCAGGGAAGTGCTGGTGGGACCACCTCTGTGCCTCATTCCAATAGAAAGCTGTAAATGAACTGAACAAAGCATACAAAATTTGATTACTCCATATTTATGCCTATAGTTTTCCTTGCAGTAGAGCAGTATCTCTGGATAATAATTATTACATCCTAATCTTTTTTAACTTAAGCAGAAAATTTTTACTTTATTTTAATATTAACTTATAGTACCACCCAGGTCGTGGAGAAGGAAATGACAACTTACTCCACTATTCTTGCCTGGGAAATCCCATGGGCAGAGGAGCCTAGCGAGCTACAGTCCCTGGGGTCACAAAGAGTCAGACATGACTGAGTGACTAAGCACATATCACCAAGTCTGTTGTTACCAGCGACTCTTTGTGACCCCATGAACTGTAGCCTTTCAGGCTCCTCTGTCCATGGAATTTTCCAGGAAAGAATACAAAAATGGGTTGGCATTTCCTGCTCCAGGAGATCTTCCTGATCTAGGGATTAAACCCATGTCTCTTGTATCTCTTCTGTTGCAGATGAAATCTTTAACTATTGCAGTCACTTGGGAAACAAGGTAATCTTTAACTTCAAAGAAAATCAAGAGAAAATTCTTTCTATTGTCTTATGTTTCTGGTCATAATGGGCTTCCCAGGTGGCAATAGTAGTAAAGAACCCTGCCAATGCAGGAGAGAGAAGAGATACAGTTTCAATCCCTGGGTGGGGGAATATCCCCGGGAGGAGGAAATGGCAACCCAAAGGAAAAAAAAAAAAAAAAAAAAGAAATATCAAACATATTTAAGAAAGTGTTAATTCAAACCCTGATAGAAATACAAATGATAATTAATTTTTACTTAGGTTTATAGCATTAGCTATTCTTAAATTTCACTTTTTATTGCTGTGTAGTTTTAAAGGCATTGGGAAAAACATCTCAAATGATTAACAGTATCAACAAATCTCTAATCATTCTTTGGATGAACCACTGGTCAATAGAGTCTTCTTTTGACCTTGATAAATTTTCCACTCACACCAGATGAAAATGAAACAAGTCACACTAGGCCTGATCTCAATTGTATAATAGCCAAGAAAAGCAAGGCCCTTCCTAAAGACAATAAGTTTACAGTATGAAAATATGCATCATTTTATTTTCCCTTTATGTTATGCAGAATTACAATTATTTCATAACATCCACATTACTAGTTTTATGGTATTCTTTGGCAAGGACTTGCCTTATCTAAGTGTACTTTGTATACAGTATTTAATGTATTTATAATTCACACTGACATATTTGATTTACTTTATTCTGAAATTACTGTTTTTCACTTTACATAAGATCTTGCTTTCATTTTTGATGAGAAAAAGTTCTGATGTGATTTGGTAAGAAAAGTCTCGAGGAAATTTCTGTATTTAAAAACTAAAAAAAATGCTTCCAGTTGTTTCCTTTATGAATTATTCTCCTTGTCCTTGTTTGAAAAATTGAATTTGGACTAGATCTAGGCATGAGAGCATCTGGATTTTGATGGGGTGTGCTCCTCAGCATCCCCTCATCTTTCTGCTGTCATTGGCTCAGTTTCTGCTCTGACAATCCTAGTGTCCAACAGTGCATTACCATTCCAGCTTAATGAGACACTGCTTAGCTTAATATGAGCATAAATATAATATATGATAGGAGTTTTATATTTTAGTATAATTTTATAATATGGTGAGTGAAACACCAGAATGTATTCTTTTAGAATACTGAATCAATAATTCAAGGGAATTTCAAGATCTATATTTCTTACAAGAGTCCCAAATAATTCTTTAAGACCAGGATGAATTTCCACTGGAAAACTGAAAACAATGTAAACTAGATATCAAAGGTCCTGAATTAGGATCAAAACTTAATTGTGAATTGTGTGACTATTAGTAAATTATATAAATTTATAATTTATATAAATAAAATTATATTTTATTATATAAATAGATAAGATCTATTACATAAATAGATAAGCTTCCCTTGTGGCTCAGCTGGTAAAGAATCTGCCTGCAGTGAGGGAGACCTGGGTTCAATCCCTGGGTTGGGAAGATCCCCTGGATAAGAGAAATTCTACCCACTCCAGTATTCTGCCCTGAAGAATTCCATGGACTGTATAGTCCATGGGGTCACAAAGAGTTGGACATGACTGAGTGACTTTCACTTTCATATAAATGTAAAATATAATTTTCCTGTGCTGATGATTGCTTTTACTTATTTTTTTTTAATACAGCCATTTACTTTTTTTGACCTTCAATAGAGGTGATTGATGGCTATATCTTTCTACTGTTCTACTTTATTTTGAAATTTAAGTGATTTAATAATCATAAGAATTAATTTTGAACAAGTAAAACACATAAAATATGAAATGTTAACTAGTACCAGAGATTGTATGCTTTCTGAAATAAATGTATTTTAAGCTATGCTTAAAAAGTCAGAAACTTTGACCTAAATATAATGAGGATAAAGGTGATTTTTTACATTTATATGTCATGTAGCACTGTCAAAATAAAATATTTATTTTTCATTGATACAAAGTAACTTATAGTAACTATTTCTCTTTCTCCTAAAATATTACCAGTTAAATAAAACATGAGCTCTAGAGAATGTTTTTTGCTTTCATTTCTCTATATGGATTTCAGAACTCTCTGTTCTCTCTCCTAGAGCATACCCCAAACTGATTTTTGGCCAGTGTATTTTTATGCATTCTGGTACTTTGAATTCTAAGACAAACCAAATTCCTGCATAAGTTAGAATATCAGGAAATGCAGTACTTGAGTTTGGGTCCACTAGGTAAACTTTGATCTTTATCAAGAAAACAGTGTGAGAACAGTGGCAAGGACTTTGCTAATGAATAATAAAGAAACTTGATAATAGAATTCTTTAAATTTAGCATAAAAAAATGAGAATAAAATTGCATGTTGTGTTCACTTTCAATCAAATTGAATACATCTGAAGCATCAGTACTTTATTCTCACAAGATAAGTAAAAAAGACAAAAACAAAAAACAACACAGTCATGGTTTAACATATACGTATCTAATTCATGCTGGAATAGACAGATGTTTTTATTTCTCCAAAATTTGATCTTTATTGTTGGTAATAGAAGTCTATGTCTAAACTTCTCTATATTGCTTTCATATACCCTCTCCATTCTCCCTAATAAAGGAAAAGGAGAAGATACCAGGTCTGTGTTGGAGGAGCTCCTAGTCTGTGTTGGTGAGGGAAAGGGATGTTGTGGAGTCCTCTACCCTTTCCTTCGATGCCTGGGAAGCAGTGAGAGTGCTGACAGAGGACAGTATAACGAATGCCTTCATCTCGGTATCAACATGGCAGCAAAAATGGAAAAGCATAGATGTGCAAAGGGAACATTATCTCTATAAGAGAGAGGGAAACAACCAGGTGGAAAGTCACATGTCCTACATGTAACCCTTCTTGAACCAGAGTTGGGTATGGGGCCTTTGTGTATCAGAGGAGGGAAAGAGTTGATGTATAAACTATCCTACATTCCCTTATATTCTCTGAAACTAATCTCATAAGGGATCTTTTTGCTAGGGGTGGGGATTAAATCTAGAATGATTATGATAATATCTGAAATTCTAAGATAATAGATCAGTCTCTTTAACTGAAATGAGGGCCTCTGTTGGAACTAGCATCGAGAATCTGGTGTGAAAATGTGAATGTACATGGTAAATGTATTTGTGGGGTTTTTCTGTTTTGCAGAAAGATCAGTGACTAAAATCTGTACTGCTGCTGCTGCTAAGTCACGTCAGTCGTGTCTGACTCTGTGTGACCCCATAGACGGCAACCTACTAGGCTCCTGTCTCTGGGATTCTCCAGGCAAGAATACTGGAGTGGATTGCCATTTCCCTCTCCAGTGTATGAAAGTGAAAAGTGAAAGTGAAGTCGCTCAGTCTTGTCTGACTCTTCTCGACCCTATGGACTGTAGCCTACTAGGCCCCTGCGTCCATGGGACTTCCCAGGCAAGAGTACTGGAGTGGGTTGCCATTGCCTTCTCCAAGAATCTGTACTAAACTATTGTAATTGACATTAGGACCCCACTGTGTTGCAGGAGGCTTGGCAAAATATGATGATCAGGCACTACATTTCCCAATCCAAGGACATAGGGTTTTATGTATGGAGTCTCTGAGGCCTCCATGAAATGGAGTCTGAATAAAACAAAACTGTCTGCAGCATTTCCTGTCGCAATTGTCGAGGATGTGAGCTCACCTAACTAAAGGAAGAATGATATAAATATACTTATATTGCAAAGGAATTTCAGAAATCTCTGTTCTTTTATGTGAACTGTTTATAGTAGTTTATTATCTTCAGCTGCAGGGTCATTCTATCTTCCATTACAGCAAAATATTATGTAGAGAAGTTGTGTGTGTGGTGTGTGCTTGGGGAAGTGGAACGGTTAGTAAGAACAATTAAGAAGAAGTAAACTTCTTAATAGCCCATTGCGTTCCTGAAAGAGAATAGTGATCACCTTTCCTATCCCTGCATATATAATTTATCTTTGCTTGACTTTGAGAGAATTTATGTATATAGAGACAGAGGAATCATATGAAAAAATTCATCCATCAACAGTTTTTGCAGCTTTATAAACACCCAAAACTTAATGTGAGTACTTTGTTGTTGTCACTTGCATTTCCTCACATCGTTGGACAATCAGATTATCTGATGTGTTTTAAAGTAATTATGAGCACAGAAGTATCTGCTGTTGATTATGACAAATGCCTGTCAAGCTGTGAACTATCTAGAGAAGTGTTCACATCTATTAAGAACTCTGATGATCTTTTCTATAATTTATTTTACTCTAGGCAGAGGCTGATATAGCAGAATTAAATTTAAGATTATTCTTTGATACTAGATTTCTCCAGAAGCTATCATTGATGACAGTCCAATAAAAAGAAAAAAAAAGAAAAAATTAAAAGGATATCACACTAACATTTTAAAATAAGTCAAACTAGAGAAAACTTTTTATGTTTATATCAATTAATTTAAATTAATTTGAAGACTCACTGATTAATCTGTGTCAGACACTATATTACGTAGAGATTCAGTGATGAATCAATCACTTCCCCTGGCCTCAAGGGTTTTAAATGTGGTTATGAAGACCAGAAAGTACAGAGTTGAGTGTAATATAAAATAATAGTGTGATTAGAGTAAGAAAGGGCATACATATGAGAGAGGACTCAACATATCTTAATGGCTAGAAGTTCCCAGTGGAAGAGTTATTTAAATGATAGGATGGTATAAAGGAGTTAGTTTGTAAGGACAGGGAGAAAGGACAGAAGAGTTATTTCCAGCTGGTATAACATGTACAAAGATCAAAGGAGCCAGAGAGACTTATGAAATCAGTACACTGAAAATTGTTTCGAATGCTACAATATAAGGATAGAAGATAAATTTTCCAAAAATAGAGATGTGGGAGTTCAACAAGATCTTAGGAGAAGGAGTAAGGAGTCTAGAATCAGTAGGAAGCCAATTAACATTTTTAGTTAGAAGGTGATATCTGATGTATACTTAAAGAAAAGAAAAGAAAAAGACAAATTATATTGATGTCATGAAGAAAGTTGATAGGAAGCAACACTGGATAAAAGGAGACCACATTTAGCAGATAGATCATTGGGACAATTTCAGGAATGGTACTTTGGTTTCTCCCTTGAATGACTAGGTGTTTAATGGTTCAAATCAGTGACATCAGAGACCTAGGGAAAGGAAATTTTTTTGTGATATGAGACAGAGTTCAGACTCAAATATTATGAATTTGAGAATACCTATGGTAAATAACTTTCCTGCAAATACAGGAGACATGTGAGACAGGGGTTTGATCTCTGGGTTGGGAAGATCCCCTGGGGGAAGACATGGCAACCCACTCCGGTATTCTTGCCTGGAGAATCTGATGGAGAGAGGAGCCCAGTGGACTACAGTCCATAGGGTCTCAAAGAGTCAGACACGACTGAAGTGACTGAGCACATAGGATTGGCTTCATGGAAGAGGGTTGGAAAGCATCAGTGTGGAACACAGTTACTGCCAACCCAGAGATTAACAGCAGTGACCACTGATTCTAGTGATCTTAGCCAGATCCTATAATAGTTAATGTAAAAGACAGAAAATTAAAGCATCAACAGTTAACTGGTTCCCCTCCAAATAATGAGCAGGGATGAATAGGGAGCAGTTAGAGGCTTTTTGATTCTTCTTTTTCTTAATTTTCTGATCTATATGACATAGGTTGTCTATTTGCTTGTAGTTTACTTTGAACTTAGAATACTAAATTGCTTATTGGTTTCTGACCTAAGAGATCTAGGTAGTCTACTGTTTTATATTTATTATATGTAGCAGCCAATGAAATAGTGTCACTCATGTCTTATGCCTCCACCCCTTTGTATTACCATGTGTTTGAGTATAATGAGACTTCAGAGTGCTTTTGTTTCCCATAGCCAGCACTTACAGCTACTGAAGCTTGCTTTGCCCACAAGCCCAAAATCTCAGACATGCCTGGCAATTTGTGTTGTTTTGGGGTGGCCACCAACCAAAGACTAACAGATGTGGTTTTACAAAAGGCCCAAATTCCTTGGCACAGGTCAGGAGAATACTGAGAAATAATTTACACTCAACATATAGCTACTATCTTAAGGATTCTGATTGATATTTCACTCTTGGTTGGCTTACATCTCACTATTCAGGTTTTCCAACTCCTTTTCAGTTACCTGAAAGGATTTCCTTAATAAATTACTTTCTCACAAACTCTCATCTTTGGCTTGACTTCTGGAAACCCCCTCTTAAAACATAATCTTTTCACATTTGTCTTACTAATCCCCATGTCCCTCCACATGTTGTTTCACAAGGACCTAAGAAATGTCCACGGTTTTATCTCAACATATCAATCTAAAACAAGATTCTTGATGACTCACAAGATGGTCCTGTTTCTGATTTTTGGGTAAAATTACATGATATAAACATTTTAAGGTCCTTCTTGGTGGCTCAGTCGGAGAAGGCAATGGCACCCCACTCCAGTACTCTTGCCTGGAAAATCCCATGGATGGAGGAGCCTGATGGGCTGCAGTCCATGGGGTCTCTAGGAGTCGGACACAACTGAGCGACTTCACTTTCACTTTTCACTTTCATGCATTGGAGAAGGAAATGGCAACCCACTCCAGTGTTCTTGCCTGGAGAATCCCAGGGACGGGGGAGCCTGATGGGCTGCCGTCTATGGGGTCGCACAGAGTCCGACACAATGGAAGCGACTTAGCAGCAGCAGCAGGTGGCTCAGTGGTGAGGAATCTGCCTGAAAGTGTAGGGAACAAGGGTTAAACAGCTTGTCTAGAAGCACCCCACATGTGACTTAAGCCCAAGCACCACAACTATTGAGCCTGTGCACTAGAGCCCAGGAACTGCAACTACTGAGCCCATGTGCTGCAAGTACTGAAGCCCTGGAACCCTAGAGCCTATGCTCCTCAACAAGAGAAGCCACCACAATGAGAAGTCCATGGACTTGTTGGTGTTGTTCAGTCACCAAGTCGTGTCTGACTCTTCATGACACCATGGACTGCAGCACATCAGGCTTCCCTGTCCCACATCATCTCCTGGAGTCTGCCCAAGTTCATGTCTATTGCATCAGTGATGCCATCCAATCATCTCATCCTCTGCTGCCCTCTTCTCCTTCTACCTTCAATCTTTCTCAGTATCATGGTCTTTTCTGATGAGTCAGCTGTTTGCATCCATAACCAAAGTATTGGAGTTTCAGCTTCAGCATCAGTACTTCCAAAGTGTATTCAGGGTTGATTTCCTTTAAGATTGGCTGGTTTGATCTGCTTGGTTTCCAAGGTACTCTGAAGAGTCTTCTCTCCAGCACCACAGTTAGAAAGCATCGATTCTTGGGAGCTCTGCTTTCTTTACTCTCCAGCTCTCACATTCATACATGACCACTGGAAAGATCATAGCCTTGACTATGTGGAATTTGTCAGCAATGTGATGTCTTTGCTTTTAAACACACTGTCTAGGTTTGTCATAACTTTCCTACCAAGAAGCAATTGTCTTCTAATTTCATGGCTGCAGTTACCATCCACCTTGATTTTAAAGCCCAAGAAGAGGAAATCTGTCACTGCTTCCACCTTTTCCCATTCTATTTGCCATGAAGTGATAGCATCAGATGCCATTATCTTAGTTTTTTGTTTTTGTTTTTTAATATTGGGTTTTACCCGGCTTTTTCACTCTCCTCCTTCATCCTCATCAAGAGGGTCTTCGGTTCCTTTTTGGTTTCTGTCATTAGAGTGGTATCTTCCACATATCTGAAGTTGTTGACATTTCTCCAGGCACTCTTAATTCCAGCTTGTAATGTATCCAGCTTGGCATTTCACATGATGTGCTCTGCATATAAGTTAAATAAACAGGGTGACAACAAACACTTAGAAATGAAGACCCAGCACAGCCAAAAATAAATAAATAATATTAAAAAATAAACGGCCAAATTATTTTTAAAAACCTGCTTTAAATGCATAATAGGAATAAATGTTTTATATATGTGTTTATATGTATGTATGTGTGCATTTGTGTGTATGTGTGTGTGTAGTAGCAATAATGAATCTATAGGTATATCTCAGAGATATTGTGAGTTTTGTTCCAGACCTCCACAATAAAGCAACCATTGCAATAAAGTGAATCACACAATGCTTTTGGTTTCCAAGTGCATATAAAAGCTATGCTTATGCCGTAGTGTAGTCTATTAAGTGTGCAGGAGCATTGTTAGGAGAATCACTGACTGAAACCACCCATCCTGACAAGGCAAAGTAGTAACATTTTGCATGAGTTATCTAACAACAGGAGGTTCTGTTAAGGAACATGGAACTAACAAGATACCACCAATTGGAAGAATTTGGGAAAAGTCAAAAAGTGAGAGAAGATGTCAGTCCATATTTGCTATGGACTCCCAGAATCTTTCAGACCTAGATCCCAGTCCTGGCCGCTCCTTTGCAACCTCGGTTTTCTCACCTGCAAAGTGGGGTGATTATAATCCCTTTTAGGTCTGTTATGGGGATAGAATGATACGACACACCCAGAACGCCCAGTCCAGCTCCTGGCTGGGGCCAGAGCTCAAGCTCGGGGCCCTATGAGTGTTATCTGGAGTCAGATTATGGGGTGCTCCCTCTCTAGGGAGTAGAGACAGCTGGTTTGCTGAGTCCTTCTTTGCTGAAAGATACCATCATGAATGCATGTGCCACCAGGAAGGGCACTGGATCAGAGGGATTGGCCAGAGACAACCAGAACTTAACCCTATTACCATAAAACATGAGACTGAGAGCCATATGACAGAGTAGTTCTACTGTATTCCCTTATCTAGCTGCTGTCCAACCAGTTGCCCTTTCGTAATAATTTCTCTTGAAAATTCCAAACTGGCTCTTTTGCATATACATTTAGTAAAAACTAGCATGATAAAATATTTTTTTTCCCAGAATTCTTGTCCTAAAGGAACAAGTTTTACTAGGAGGACTTGATTTTCTTTTCCTGTGACTTGAGACCAGGGCTTTCAGGATCATATGTCTTATCCACACCATCTCTAACTCCTGAGACTGAGAGAGGAAAAAAAAAAAAAAACAGAGGGTGGTGGTGGTGAAGAAGGCTTCTAAATTTTACGTATTCCAACTATTATTTATAAGCTACTGAGTTTTATATGTTAACCCCTGATGCATGACTAATTTTAGAAAATGAGTTTATCGGATCTCTCTTTGTGTTTGTTTATGTTTATATGTGCTTTATCTTTGTTTTTATCTGTTAATTAATAAAAATTGTCAATGAGTTCTACTTAATTGACTTAAATAAAACTAAGTTCTTATATAACTTCTGAAAAACAGACGACAACTAGCCTGTATTTTCAGGTTCATGTGAACTGGGAAACATTACGTACTAAATTAATTGTTGTTGGTGTTGTTGTTGTTCAGTGACTAAGTTTCGTCTATTTGTGACCCTATGGACTAAAGCACACCAGGCTCCCCTGTTCTTCACTATCTCCTGGAGTTTGCTCAAATTCATGTGCATTGAGTTGGTAATGTTATCTAGCCATCTCATCCTCTGCTGCCCTCTTCTCCTTTTGCCTTCAATGTTTCCTAGCATCAAGGTCTTTTCCCATGTGTTGGCTCCTTGCATCAGACGACCAAAGTATGAGAGCTTCAGCTTCATATTCTAATGAATTTTCAGGGTTTATTTCCTCTAGGATTGACTGGTTTTATCTCTTTGGTGTCCAAGGAACTCTCAAAAGTCTTCTCAGTACTGCAGTTCAAAATCATCAATTCTTCCGTGCACAGTCTTCTTTATGGTCCAATTCTCGCATCTGTACATGAACACTGGAAAAACACAGCTTTGACTCTACAATCTTTGCTAGTTGATCTAATTCAGATAGACATGCCTTTAGAGTCATCAACAGAGCAAGACTTTGTGGGACCCTGGAATACAAACCCTTTCTTTGTTCTCTCTTTTTTTGTGGAATGTAGGCTTCATTCAAACTCCTTGACCTTCATCCTTTCTAAAGGGAAGATTCAAGTGGTTGCTAAGGGAAAGAATACAGAAGCAGGGAAGGAGCAATCAAATGATGATGCAGGCTTGGGGCAGAGTCTTGATTCCTTTTCAAGGAGTAAATGCATAACAATATATTTGAGTTCTTCTACAAAACGTTGGCAGCCACCCAGATGGAGGATGATAACTTCAGGCTGAGACCATTATCTCTGCAGTACAACTCTGTTACCTCTCTACTAATCAATCAAAAGAAAGTCATACATCTTGCAGCCCTTACCTCAAAGTTTGTTTCCTTTTCTGGGTCTGGTGATGACCATCCTGTTGGGCCTCCCATATGGCCTCTGTCAGTTTCAACTGCTTACAAGGTTCATCATTGACCAAGTCTAGCAGTTTCAGACTAAATTGTTTTTATTACCTGGGTAAATGCTGGTTTCAGGAACAGAATACCTTAATTTAGATCAAGCAGAGAGAGACTACTACTCTACTGCTACTGCTGCTAAGTCGCTTCAGTCGTGTCTGACTCTGTGTGACCCCATAGATGGCAGCCCACCAGTCTCCCCCGTCCCTGGGATTCTCCAGGCAAGAACACTGGAGTGGGTTGCCATTTCCTTCTCCAATGCATGAAAGTGAAAAGTGAAAGTGAAGTTGCTCGGTCATGTCCGACTCTTAGCGACCCCATGGACTGCACCTACCAGGCTCCTCCGTCCATGGGATTTTCCAGGCAAGACTACTCTACTGTTGCTGCTGCTAAGTCGCTTCAGTCATGTCCAACTCTGTGCGACCCCATAGATGGCAGCCCACCAGGCTCCACCGTCCCTGGGATTCTCCAGGCAAGAACACTGGAGTGGGTTGCCATTTCCTTCTCCAATGAATGAAAGGAAAAGTGAAAGTGAAATCACTCAGTCGTGTCCAACTCTTAGCGACCCCATGGACTGCAGCCTTCCAGGCTCCTCTGTCCATGGGATTTTCCAGGCAAGAGTACTGGATTGGGTTGCCATTGCCTTCTCCTAGACTACTCTACTAGGCAGTACTAAAACCACCTCAGCAGGAAGTAGTTATGTTGCAGGAAAGGCGACCCCTTCCAGGGCCCAAAACTGGACTCTTATCTAACACTCAGAAATGAATCATCTGAGGAGACATATATGCTGACAAAGCAAGAGATTTTATTGGGAAAGGGCACCCGGGTGGAGAGTAGTAGGGTAAGGGAACCCAGGAGGACTGCTCTGCCGTGTGGCTCGAAGTCTCGGGTTTTATGGTGATGGGATTAGTTTCCGGGTGGTCTTTGGCCAATCATTCTAATTCAGAGTCTTTCCTGGTGGCCCACGCATTGCTCAGCCAAGATGGATGCTGGTGAGAGTAATTCTGGAAAGTGGACGGACACGTGGTGTGTCCTTTCGACCTTTCCTGAACTCTTCCGTTTGGTGGTGGCTTGTTAGTTCTGACTATGGTGCCTGGCCAGGGTGGGCCGTTTCAATCAGTGTGCTTCCCCTAACAACTCCCCCCTGAGAGACTTCATACTCAAGATAATCTTGGGAATTGGGGCGGAGGTCTCCTTCTTCTGTAACTTCTTCCTGCTGTGCATGTGCATAGGCCTGCCTAGCAGAGTAGAAGTCTCTGTCTACCTGATCTAAGTTGGGGTGTTCCACATTTGAAACCAGTTTCCACACTTGTACTAACAGCAGTTTAGTTTCAAACTGTTGGCTCCTCTCAGAAATGAAATAGAAGGGCCAAACAGGAGACCTAACAGGATGGTCATCACTGGCCCCCGGAAACAGGCTGCAACATTTGGAGTGAGGGCTGCAGGGTTTGTGACTTTTTTTTTTTTTTTGGTAGGTGGTGAAGCAATAGAGCTATGCTCCAGGAATCTTGTGTTCAGTCTGAAGTTATCATCCTCCACCTGGATGGGGGCTCCAGTAGACCTCAAAGACATTGTTATGCATATTTCTTAGAGTAGGAACCAGGACCCTGTCTCAAGGCTGTACCACCTTTTGATTGTTTCTCCCCTGTTTCTGTATTCCCTCCCTTCCTTGATTAACAGTTGTTTGAATACACCCTTGGGAACCCAGGGAAGGTCAAGGAGGCTGAATGAAGCCTATATCCTACAGACAAGAAGTGGAGAACACAGAACAGATCTCTACTCCAGAGCCCCACAGAGTTCTACTCAACTTTAATTTAGGGAACTAAGCAACTATGACTGTGATAACTTCCTGTCAAAATGGAGCATAGGACTGCCTCAGCTTGGAGAAGAGACACTTCTTCTCTTCTTCAGAAGTATTCCTGAGTTCCAAGTCCTAGATCTGAGCCTTTGTGATTAAAATCTCAATCCCTTGGTCTGCCATTTTGGTGTAATAGACCCAATTAGAAGCAGTTGGAGGAGTGATAACTGGAATTTAGTAGACAAAATAAATCTCATTTCTTTTTGGAAGAATAGGCCTGAAACCCAATCTGGACCTGGCAATTCAGGGAGACTTGTAGCCAGGTAGCCAGTTGCCTAGTTTTATAAAAAGTAAGGTCACAGTTACTAGCTTCCAGTAGACATAGTTTAGAGAATGGTTGCATCCAAGCCTGACACAATTCAGAAACTCAAGTGTTTAACAATACAAGGTCTAATCTGAAAGTACACCATAGCATCACCTAGTTATTTCCCAGGATATCTGAACCATAGCTACTCTATTTTGACTTTTAATTGTAAACTTGTCCATAATAGCCAAAGCAGATTTCACCGTTAATGACGTCAGTGTTTCTCTAGATATGAGAAGATGCAAGAATTGGGACTCATAACATCTTCTCCTGAAAAGATCTAACTATCTGAAGGCCTGTTCTGCCAGTTTTTCCCAGAGCACAGAGTTCCCATTACTGATTTTCACCCTGAACTCCTTTCAGGAGCATTGAAAGTCAGCAGTTGCAGCGGCCATGATTTAATCTTTGTAGATGTAGATGGCAAGTGTCAGTCTTCAGTTGGCAGAGCCTCTTTGTGCTCATAAACTTGACCATGATTTTGAGGAGGGGCATTTCATGACCATTTTATCCCATGGTGCTGAGAATGTCCATTATCAGGTTTGGCAAAGATTTTGTTGACAGGCCACTCAATGTGCTGTTACTGGACTCGGCCATAAAACAGTATCCAAAATTCTCTGGACCACCTGTCTTACTAGCCTCTTGGCCCAGGAAAATATTCCCTCTTGTTGCTTCTTCCCATATCTAGAGTTACACTGTTACCATCATTGATCTCATATGGTACTATATATTATTCTATTAGAGGCCTCAGACACACATTTGACAATGTAAGAAACAGCAATTTTGTAAAACAGGTGAAATACAAATAACATAGCCAGCAGTATTAGTACAGTCATAAGTAAGACTTAAGAGCTTCCATTAGATGTAGCCCAGTATATCTCAGGTCATCTGATTTAGTCTACTCTGTAGAATCTTTATCTTCTGGGGAAATTATACATTGGCACCACCGTCTATAAGGCACATAGCCCAATTTTCTAGTATTACTAGACTGATTATCCTTAGTATGATTCAATTGTTTCCAACACAGAGGAGACTTTAAACCTAAATTACCATAGCCTGGTGTTATCTATATAAATCCATCCTATAATTGTGGGAGAGTTTTTCCTCCTTTGCTGAAACTTTTCTTGTTGCTCTGATTGAGCTTTAGTAATAGATAAAAGCTCAAATTTATGGCCAGAGTCAGAGCAGGCATTATTAATTGGCCTGGTGAGGGGATCTCATCTAGTAATATCATAGTGACCCGAATATGACTATAATTTTTTTTAAGTAAATTTTTTTCAAAGCCAACCATTTAGAATCTTGTAGTAGAGAAATTTACCAAGGTAACCCAGAACTAGACACAGGTAATTGGCCACAAACCCAACAACTGAGTTGATTTCTAAAACTAGCATAGGATCAAGCCTATGATAGAAAAGCATTTGATTTATATGCAAAGGTCTAAAAAGTCAAGAAAACATTATAAATGATCATACACATCAGGTCCAGCATCTTGGGCAAGCTATCTACCTCTGATATCATCGTCTTCTCATCCTGGTGTAGTGTAGTTTCTCCTGATAAAAAAGTCCTTCCATCCAGGTTGGAGACAGTCCCTTAAATTATGTCTTTTTCCAGTCCTGGTTGCAGGTCATGAGGCATCTGATCTTAATCCAAAGACAGATTACTGAGATAAGCTTCAGAAACAAACTTAGGGTGTTCTTTAAGAATTCAATTAAATTTTACACTAATATCACATAACAACAAAGAACTATCCAAGAAACGAGTCTCACTACATGCAGACCTCCATCAACAAACTGGGATTTAACATTTATTGAAGCATCTTTTTCTCCCTAATATTACCCTCATTGTTATCAAATATAACCAAATTAAGGCCAGTTTGTTTGCAAAATAAGTCTGTTCTCACTAATTTTGGTCTGATGATTTATATAACCATAATTGATCATAGACTCTTTATTTTGCTGAAACATTTATAGAGTCTTAGACTGAATTTTAAAATAAAACATGGCTGGGAAACTCACACCAAAGGCTTATCACAGATTTTGCCTAACAAATCTAAGTGAATTCTTTCCTTTTTAAGGTCTCAAAAATTCCTTGAGATTTTTGTACCTGTTAGTGAGATAACCTTCCTAATTCATTTGATAAACTTACTGGACACCTAAGAGTTTCCAATTTCTAGAGGAGTCAGAAAGAAAATATAATTGTTTTATTTATAATGTATAATTTTACCAAAATATTGCCATAATTAGTTTGAGAGGAAGGTTTTCCCTACTTCTGGAAAACATAAGATTCAAATCCTTAATTTTTCAGACAGAAACCATAGAAGTTATAAGCATATTCACTGGTTCATTCAGTCCTTTTGTTAACTTTTGTGAAGTCATCAGGTTTTCCATTAGAATACCAGGACATATCAGAATGTTAAGAACTCCATATTATTTCTAGGATATCTGTATTAGTAATTTTACCATACATTATAACATGAGCATATTTATTACTCATTTGATAATCATTTTCATGTAATTTAACCAACCAAATAAACACAGTTTAATATCTCTCTTTGGGATGTTTCAAGGGCCCTCTGAAGCAAGCCACATTTAGCTAGAGGTCAAAAGAACTTCAAAAGAATTCGATTAGGAAGTTTTATTGAAAAGATCAATTAAAAGAGTTTAGAACATTTGGTCAGATATAGCCAACGTTGATGGGTGTATCATTTAGTTTGTTGATATGTCACAATGGGCATAAATATCAATGCTCAAGGTCTAGTGAAAGTCAGCTCCGCCATCTTGGACCTAACTGGTTCTAACCAGTTTTCTTATGGCTGTATCATTCCTAACAAAATCCATTTATCTAACTAATTGTAATCCAATTTTATAAAATGCTGATCATGCATAACTCTTTTTAGTATTTTTCATACATTTTTGTTTTTTAACTGAAAACACACTTCCTCTTTTCCTGTAGCAACTGAGAACTAAATTTTATATTAGCATTTTATAGATTGGTGAGCATAAATACCAGTGATAATTTCTAAAACCCTTGCTTTCTTAGAACATTTTAGGATGGCACCAAACATTATTCACTTCTAGTCCCAAATCTCTTTGTTTCTCTGTAAAAGGAAATTAGTGTTTAGTAGTAAATGTTTCAAAACCTTATTTTATTTGGAAATGACCAAACTATTCAATAGATTTCTAACACTTAGCACACTTGGCACAACCCTTAGAAATTTAAGTTATACCAATTTGGAGAGACTATTTTAGACAGATATTTCTAAAGAATAAGTATTCTTAATAGAGTTTGTATTAAAGCTCATATCTCATTTACATGTTTTAGAAGTTTCTTCACTCGAGGTAATTTCCTTGTTGACAAACTTGTAACAGATATAATATTTAACTTATATTAAACCTAGGTACAATGAAAATATTCTACTTAATGTTAATTACTCTAAGATATGTCTATATTAGATAGGTCAACAAACAAACATTAATATCAGGTATTTAGTACTCAATATTTCCTGGTTCACATGAAAGGAATTTATTGTTTAATTTAGAATTATTTGATTTGTAAGAGCTTCCCCTTTTTTTAAGCCAAATAAATAGAGCTCATTTATAAATTAACCTCAAAAATATTACCCAGAGACAAAGACATACCAAGACATATTTAGACAGACACAGTGCAAGATCTAGCTTCATTTTCTAAGTTTAGTCATGAATTAGATATTACAATATAAAATTTACTAATTTATAAAAAACAGTTGGAATAAATAAAACTTTTAAAGTATTTTTCCCATTTTTCCTTAGTCTCAGGGGTTAGAGATGGTCTAGATAATTGTTCCTGAGAACAGAGCCAGAGATCTGGTCTCAAGGCACAGGGAAAGAAAATCAAGTTCTAACAAAATGGCAGCAGGTCTAAACCAAATGTTAGCCAGACAAAGCAAAATGGTCATCAAAAATCACAACACAGAACACAGAGTTAAAACACACATATAGACCTTGCAGTCCTCATCAGACACTCCCTTAAATCAAACATTTCAAAGAGAGGAAAGGAAGCCAGGTTGAAAGAAAAAGGGGGAGGAGGAGGGAGAAGGGGGGAAAAGGGGTGGCCTTACAGACATCTCCTGCCAACTGCAGATACCCAGGCATTATGGGACTAACCCTGGGCCTTCAGAGAATGGAGGACTGGGACTCGGCCCTACCAGAACAGAACCAGAATTCGAGTTCTCTGCCAAGAGGAGGTGATCAGTCTCCAATCCTCAGCTCAGGCTGAGGCCCTTCGATCAGATTCCTGAGTCCAGGACTGGGGGACTAGAAAAACGGGGAAGAATAGGAAGGGTTAAGAAGAGGAAAGAGAGAGGGAAAGGGAGAGAGGTCAATAAAGTCTCTTGTTCCTTATTGGTCAGAGCACTCTCACCAGTTGTTCACATCAGGAGGAGACCAGGGACAAAAGGGTCCCAGTTTCGGCCGCTGGGTCTGGTCCATTGGCAGGCAAGCTGGCCCCTGAGTACCCCGAGTGGTCAGGATGTCAATCTCAGCAAAGAAGAGTCCCACCAGAGTCGCCATTTGTTGCAGGAAAGGGGACCCCTTCCAGGGCCCGAAACTGGGCTTTTGTCTAATACTCAGAAATGAATTGTCTGAGGAGGTACATGTGCTGACAAAGCAAGAGATTTTATTGGGAAAGGGCACCCGGGTGAAGAGCAGTGGTGTAAGGGAACCCAGGAGGACTGCTCTGCCATGTGGCTCACAGTCTCAGGTTTTATGGTGATGGAATTAGTTTCTGAGTGGTTTTTGGCCAATCATTCTAATTCAGGGTCTTTCATGGTGGTGCACACATCACTCAGCCAAGATGGATGCCGGTGACAAGGATTCTGGGAAGTGGATGGACACGCTGTGTCTCCTTTTGACCTTTCCTGAACTCTTCTGGTTGGTGGTGGCTTATTAGTTTCATATTCCTTATCAGGATCTCCTGTCATAAAACAACTCATGCAAATGGTTACTATGGTGCCTGGCCAGGGTTGGCGGTTTCAATCATTGTGCTTCCCCTAACAGTTACAGAAGAAAGAGACCTTCACCCTAATTCCCAAGACATGGAAGTTCAATCTCCAGGTTGGAAAGATGCCCTGGAGGAGGAAATAGCAATCCACTCCAGAATCCTTGCTAGGAGAATTCCATGGACAGAAGAGCCTGATGGGCTACAGTCCATGGAGTCATAAAGAGTCAGACACAACTGAGCCTTTGAATACATTCAGCATATTGGCAGCCTAAATAATTTAGACAAAGGATCTTTTCCCTAAATAGAGCTATAGTCAGAGATATCTACAAAAAAATACATGCAAGCTGTGGTGGAAGAAAACTCATTGAGGCTTAGAGATCAGAGTCCACTCTGTGTCTGCATGTGTCTCTGCATGCCCAACAAATATTTGTGTATAAAACACTAGCTTTTCCTTCTCCAGTGTGAATTGTCTTCTGCCTTTTGAAGTCCTAAACCACTATCCCCAACATTTTCCTTTGTCTTTAATTGATGATGATATTTAAACTCAGGGTTTTGACTATTTTGACAAGTCATTTAGTTTTCCTAGGTCTCTCCCACGTATACCTGTTATTGCAATTTTGTTTGATTTTCTCTTTTTACTCTGTCTCATATTAACTTAATTAACAGTCATGAAAACCTAGAATTGTAGAGGAAATCTGTTCCTCCCTGACAACATAATCTAAAGCTTCAGTGAGTCAAAATCCTTTTTCTGGTCTTGCCTTCATGTTGATGACTGACCAATCAGGGCCATGGTTGGTGAAGGCTGGGATAGCTGTGTTTCTGGTGAATTGGAGGTTCTTGATGTCTCATCACAGAAAGAATTCAGTGAGACAACGTCATAGATAAGAAGTAGATTTATTTAGAGAAAAATACACTCTGCAGACAGTTTGGGCCATCTCAGAAGATGAGAGAGAACCTGATTATTTTTCATGGGCTAAATAATTTCATAGGTTAATCAGTGGGAGGATTATTTGAATTAATTTGGAGAATTGGACCACTATCCACTTTTTTACCTTTGAAGGTTGGCCTCAGAACTGTCAAGGCATTGGTGGGTGTGTCATTTAGCCTCCAAATATATTACAATGAGTATATTACAAGGTTCAAGGTCTACTGGAAGTCAAATCTTCTGCCTAGTTGTTTTTAACCAGTTTTTGTCATGTCCTATAACCAAGTTATTCTTTAAATCATTGTGCCTTGCCCCCTTCCCTCATCTTTCAGATTTATATGGCTCTAAATTTGTAGTGCAGATTCAAGGATATCTTTAACATGCTGCATCTATGTAAATATCAGACTAAACATAAAAAAACTGATCCTTTTTGCAATTAAAAATGAATTTTGGAGACTTTTTATAGTCACCATGGAAAGGAAAATTAAGGTAATTTGTTTTAGATCAGATCAGATCAGTCGCTCAGTCATGTCTGACTCTTTGCAACCCCATGAATTGCAGCACGCCAGGCCTCCCTGTCCATCATCAACTCCCAGAGTTCACTCAGACTCACATCCATCGAGTCAGTGATGCCATCCAGCCATCTCACCCTCTGTCGTCCCCTTCTCCTCTTGCCCCCAATCCCTCCCAGCATCAGAGTCTTTTCCAATGAGTCAACTCTTCACATGAGGTGGCCAAAGTATTGGAGTTTCAGCTTTAGCATCATTCCTTCCAAAAAATCCCAGGGCTGATCTCCTTCAGAATAGACTGGTTGGATCTCCTTGCAGTCCAAGGGACTCTCAAGAGTCTTCTCCAACACCACAGTTCAAAAGCATCAATTCTTCCGCACTCAGCCTTCTTCACAGTCCAACTCTCACATCCATACATGACCACAGGAAAAACCATAGCCTTGACTAGATGAACCTTTGTTGGCACAGTAATATCTCTGCTTTTCAATATGCTATCTAGGTTGGTCATAACTTTCCTTCCAAGGAGTAAGCGTCTTTTAATTTCATGGCTGCAATCACCATCTGCAGTGATTTTGGAGCCCAGAAAAATAAAGTCTGACACTGTTTCCACTGTTTCCCCATCTATTTCCCATGAAGTGATGGGACCGGATGCCATGATCTTCGTTTTCTGAATGTTGAGCTTTAAGCCAACTTTTTCACTCTCCACTTTCACTTTCGTCAAGAGGCTTTTCAGTTCCTCTTCACTTTCTGCCATAAGGGTGGTGTCATCTGCATATCTGCGGTTATTGATATTTCTCCCGGCATCTTGATTCCAGCTTGTGTTTCTTCCAGTCCAGCGTTTCTCATGATGTACTCTGCATATAAGTTAAATGAACAGGGTGATAATATACAGCCTTGACGTACTCCTTTTCCTATTTGGAACCAGTCTGTTGTTCCATGTCCAGTTCTGACTGTTGCTTATTTAAGTGCCCAGATTTGGTAAAGTTCCTTATTACTTTCAGACTTTTGTTGGATTTATATGTCTATAGTCATTCAGTGGGAAAAAAAAAAAAAAATTAACCAATAAGATTTGGTCTTACTACCTTGTAGAATAATAACCAGCTTTGTATTTAACCTAGCTGCCTTACTCTACCACTTTTTATTAGTTACCAATGCATTCTTAGCACTTCATATGATCTCTGAACCAACTTTAATATTTGACTGGTTTCCTCACTAATTAGTTGAATAAACTTTTTGACACACATTCATTGTATGTTTATGTGATGATGTTTTTCAGCTTTGAAAATTATCCTTTAACAAAAATGAAAGCACACGACTATTTTCCCCTAGAGGAACTTTATATTTCTTATTCATATATATATATATATATATATATATATATATATATACACACACACACACATATATATATATGCTATGCTATGCTAAGTCACTTCAGTCGTGTCCGACTCTGTGCGACGCCATAGACGGCAGCCCACCAGGCCCCCCAATCCCTGGGATTCTCCAGGCAAGAACAATAGAACTGAGTGTGAAATTTCATCTTTATTCAATAAATATTAATTGAATGTATAAATTCAGAGATAAATAAATATTAATATTTGTAGCTAGATTAAAGCTAAAAATGCACATTGTATTCAAGCTTAAGAGTGTTCTTAAATAACATTATTATAGTATAGATGGTTTCTGATAGAACTATAAAACATGAAATTATATGTTTCTTTATCCCTTTGTTTTCTATGACACTTCCTTTTTCTAAAACATGGCCACAATGAGAAATTCATCCCTCAGTGCCCATAAGCAGAATGCAAATTTCAAGACACAAAATCCTTGGATTCAAACCCTGTTTCATCTAACTTTTCTAAAAGGTCAGTGATCTCTCTAGACATTAAATTTATCTTCTCCAGTTTGAGTATAAAATTATCTGCCTTGAAGTATTATAGTGAAGAAAAAGTAAGATTGTATTTATATCTATATCACCTATATCTCTCTATTGCTCTATCTATATATAAAACATAGTAACTAGAATATGGGATATCACCAAATAATAAAGTTCTTCTCTATTATTTATAATTCCCTCTTGATGACCCACAACCCAGGGCCATGGATTCTCCTGAGTAATACAACATGGCTTGTTATCATATATCTGTCAATTTGAGACAACTATTTAATCACGCTAGATCTAAATTTTGTCAAATTCAAAATGAGGGGAGTGAAGTAGAGGTACACAATTCAAAGGATGGCCCAGGGACCAACAGCCTTGGCATTATATGGACATTTGTTTTATGTCCCATTTTATCAC
Source organism: Bos taurus (assembly GCF_002263795.3). Classification (NCBI taxonomy): domain Eukaryota; kingdom Metazoa; phylum Chordata; class Mammalia; order Artiodactyla; family Bovidae; genus Bos; species Bos taurus. The sequence continues at coordinate 41,891,551 of NC_037339.1, read as the reverse complement.
CGCATTTGAACTACTGAATCAAAGGTAGCATTTTATAAGATCTTCAGATTATTCATAGGAATATTAAATTTTAAGCAACTCAAACTAAATTACTCTAAGCTGTCTTTCTGCTCTCAATTCTGAAAATTAAAAAAAATAAGAATACTTTTTAAAAATCCCTATTATTGTATTAGGAAGAGTTAACACTTTAAACTTTTTAGTTTTATACCATCTCAATCATCAGTTACTAAGTTACAAACTGCTACAAAGCTTGGTGGAATGAAAACAACTAGTAAGAAATTCAGATAGGACACAGCAGGGATGCCTTGTATCTACTCTACAATGTCTGGGGACTTTGCTCAAAAGACTTTAACTGCTTGGGGTTGCCTAAATAGCAAGGGAATGAAATTATTTACAGGGTTTTTCACACACAAAACTAGCACCTGAACTGGGATGTCTAGAAGGTTAGGCATATATAAACTGTAGATTAGAATGTCTACATGAAGTCTACCAAGAAACTTGAGCTTCTCAGAGTATTTAGACCTTAGGATGGTAACACTTCTGACATGACATCTTAGGAGTTCAAGAGAAAATGTTGTTTTGAATCCAAGACAGAAACATTATCTTCGTTCTCAGTGTATTTGACTACTCGAAACACTGCCAGATGTGTCCAGTTTCAAGGAAAGTATGGATCCTATATTTTCATAGAGAGGTGTCAAGGAATTAGCAGCCATGTTTTTAACTCTGCACACAAAGTTCTTTGCATTTACAAAAAACCTTTGCAAAACTTCCATTAAACTGAGTCCTCAGAATAATGAGTAGATGATGGCTAAAATTTTGCGGAAAGTGTCATCAGCAAAATGACAGAATAGGAAGTTTCAGCTCTTATTTCCAAACACAAGTACAAGTCAAGGAGCTAAAACACTTTATGAAAGTTCCAGAATTCAGTTAATAAACTATATTAATACCTATGGAGTGAAGAACTAAAGTCCCCTGTCTTTCAGTGAGTTCCCTAATGTGTTGGCCTCTATCTATGCTATGCTATGCTATCCTAACTCGCTTCAGTCGTGTCCAACTCTGTGCGACCCCATAGACGGCAGCCCACCAGGCTCCCCTGTCCCTGGGATTCTCCAGGCAAGAACACTGGAGTGGGTTGCCATTTCCTTCTCAAAAAAAAAAAAAAAAAGTTTGATATGAATTCCTTGGATGTCTAGGAACAAAGAAAAGGGAATAGGAGAGCTTGCTACAGTAAAATAATCTTGAGAAAGAAGAACAAAGCTGGAAATATCAAGCTTTCTGATTTCATATCATACTATAAAGGTGTAGTAATTAAAACAGTATATGGCATTGCATTAAAAGCAGACATATAGACCAATAGGACAGAATATAGCCCTGAAATACTCATGAATATATGACTAGTGGCTCATCAATAAGTGAGCCAAGAATATATAATGAGGGAAAAATGATCTCTTCAATAAATAGTACTGGGAAAACTCAATAGCGACATGGCAAAGAACAAAATTGAATTCCTATTTTACACCATACCCAAAAATAAACTTTAAAAGTATTAAATATTTAAATGTAACTATAAAATGTAACTATCTGAAACTATAAAACTCCTAGAAGACAACTCAGAGGGAAAGCTTCATGACATCAGGCTTAGCAATAATCCTTTGAATATGATACAAAAGCATAAGCAACAAAAGCAAAATGAGATTGTATCAAATTAAAAGGCTCTGCACAGCAAAGGGAATCAATGGAGTGAAAATGTAATCTAAGTAAAAGAAGAAATTATTTGCTAGACATATATTTAAAAAAGGTATTATCTAAAATAAATATTTTTAAAAAGCACACGCAATTCAATACCAAATAATAATAATCCAGTTAAAAACTTCCAAACTGTTCTCCACAGTGACTGTCATATGATCCTGTAATCCCACTTCTGGGCATATACCCAGAGAAAAACATGCTCCTAAAGGATAAATGAACCCCAGTGTTCACTACAGTACTGCTTACAAATAGCCATGACATGAAAGCAACCTAAATGTCCATCAAGAGAGGAATAGATAAAGAAGATGTGATACATGTATACAATGGAATATTTGTCAACCATTAGAAAATAAAACAATGCCATTTGCACCAACATGGATGGATCTAGAGATTGTCATACTAAGTGAGGGGAGTCAAAGAGATATATCATATGATATCACTTATAAGCCAAATCTAAAAAGAAATCATACAAATTAACTTATTTATAAAACAGAAACAGACTCCAAGACTTAGAGAACAAATTTATGGTTACCAGGGCATAGGGTGTGGGGAAGGGAGAATTAGGGAGTTTGGGATTGACATATACACACTGCTATATTTAAAATGGATAATCAACAAGGGCCTACTGTGTGGCACAGGAAATTTCAATGTTGTATGGTAGCCTGGATGAGAGGAGATAGAATGGGGGAAAATGGATATATGTCTATATATGGCTGAGTTGCTTTGCTGTACACCTGAAACTATCATAACATTGTTACTCTGCTATACTCCAATCTCTGATGGCTCAGGTAGTAAAGTATCCATCTGCAATGTAGGAGTCCTGAGTTTGATCCCTGGACTGGGAAGATCCCCTGGAAGAGGGCATGGCAACACACTCAAATATTCTTGCCTAGAGAATCCCCATGGACAGAGGAGTCTAGTGGGATACAGTCTATGGGGTCACAAAGAGTAGGACATGACTAAGTGACTAAGCACCCACATACTCCAATCTAAAATAAAAAAAAAATTAAAGAAAATGACCCAGTCAACAAATAGACTGCACACTTGCATATATATTTATTGAAAGAAGACCAAATGGCCAACAGGGAGGTGAAAACATAAAAGATGTTCAACATTATTAGTCATCAGGAAAAATAAGTAAAAACTGTAATGAGCTATCTCTTCATACATTTTAGGAAGGCTATTATAAATATACATAAACTGTGGGAAATTCTGAAAGAGATGGGAATACCAGACCACCTGACCTGCCTTTTGAGAAATCTGTGTGCAGGTCAGGAAGCAACAGTTAGAACTGGACATGGAATAACAGACTGGTTCAAAATAGAAAAAGGAGTACATCAAGGCTGTATATTGTGATCCTGCTTATTTAATTTATATGCAGAATACATCATGAGAAACGCTGGACTGGAAGAAACACGAGCTGGAATCAAGATTGCTGGGAGAAATATCTATAACCTCAGATATGCAGATGACACCACCCTTATGGCAGAAAGTGAAGAGGAACTAAAAAACCTCTTGACGAAAGTGAAAATGGAGAGTGAAAAAGTTGGCTTAAAGCTCAACATTCAGAAAACGAAGATCATGGCATCTGGTCCCATCACTTCATGGGAAATAGATGGGGAAAGAGTGGAAACAGTGTCAGACTTTATTTTTCTGGGCTCCAAAATCACTGCAGATGGTGATTGCAGCCATGAAATTAAAAGACACTTACGCCTTGGAAGGAAAGTTATGTCCAACCTAGATAGCATATTGAAAAGCAGAGATATTACTGTGCCAACAAAGGTTCATCTAGTCAAGGCTATGGTTTTTCCTGTGGTCATGTATGGATGTGAGAGTTGGACTGTGAAGAAGGCTGAGCACCAAAGAATTGATGCTTTTGAACTGTGGTGTTGGAGAAGACTCTTGAGAGTCCATTGGACTGCAAGGAGATCCAACCAGTCTATTCTGAAGGAGATCAGCCCTGGGATTTTTTGGAAGGAATGATGCTAAAGCTGAAACTCCAGTACTTTGGCCACCTCATGCGAAGTGTTGACTCATTGGTAAAGACTCTGATGCTGGGAGGGATTGAGGGCAGGAGGAGAAGGGGACGACAGAGGGTGAGATGGCTGGATGGCATCACTGACTCGATGGACGTGAGTCTGAGTGAACTCCAGGAGTTGGTGATGGACAGGGAGGCCTGGCATGCTGCGATTCATGGGATCGCAAGGAGTCAGACATGACCGAGCGACTGATCTGATCTGATATTATATACATATATGTATATAATACATATATCATTGGAGGAGGAAATGGCAACCCACTCCAGTGTTCTTGCCTGGAGAATCCCAGGGATGGGAGAGCCTGGTGGGCTATCCTCTCTGGGGTCGCACAGAGTCAGACACGACTGAAGCAACTTAGCAGCAGTAGAGAAGTAATTTTAATAAAATTTTTCTCAATAAATGTTTCACTTCTTTAAATCAGGTTTCCAATAAATTTTATATACATTTTTAATATTTTACTTTTGAACCTATTAATAAATATTGCAAATATATGATGTTAAGTTGTAGGAAAATAGCTGAAAACTTTGTATGCATCTTTCTACAGCAATTATATATATATATATATATATACCTCAATATTTCCCTTCAGAAAAATCTAAAACATCTCAAAACTTTTCTCCTCACAAACGTAAGTGCCTAATACCTTCCATGTCTGATTTTGTGCATTAAAAGCAGGTTATTCAACTGAAGCAAATCCACAGCTATGTTAATTTCTTGGAGGAAAAAAAGTCTGTTCAAGAAGATAAACCATTTCCTATTTTTCCTTTTTCAGATCAAAGGAAAATATACCTTTTTTTATTTATGAAAGCTTGTATGAGAGGAAGAATTATAACCACATACTGTAAACTTCATATTAAATCATAGAGATTTGAGAAGAAAACAGTCAAATTTTTCCACTGCTTACATTAGCATTTCTACTCTTTGTATTTAAATATTTTTGCTGATGAGTGAGAAAATAGTTTGAGGTATATATAGCAGGATTCTAAAAGAACAAAAAAGATGGAGAAAAAACAATAATTTCTGGAAGAGCTGTCAGAAAATACTGGCACCCATTATCATAGGAGCAAACATTTTAGTAGAGACATAATAGATTATTAGCCTTATTTTAATTTTAACGTAGCTCTATCTGTTTTCAAGGTGATTTACAATCATGATGTGATTAATTCTAAAAAAATTCTCAAGATTCCAAATATGTAAATATTATTTGTTAGCAATGATATGCTGGTAGAACTTGTCCTTGAATATCTTACTTCTAAAGTAGAAATTTTTGTATTTGCAAATTCAAAAGCATATTTGCTCAAACATTAATCATAAGTGCTTATAGGAAAGTAAAAAACAAACCAAGAAAATTATGTTTAAGTTTTCAGCACACATTCTTTTTTAGAATTACTAATTTGGTAGAAATGTATTGAACATTGTGCTAGGAAACAAAACACTAAATAGATTATTTAAAATCTTTTGCTAATAATTTTACATAAAATTCAGAAAAACAACAAACTGTCAAAAATTCTTAAAGAGATGGGAGTAACAGAACATCTTATCTGTTTCCTGAGAAACCTATATAGGATCAAGAAACAACAGTTAGAACAGGACATGGAACAACAGACTGGTACAAAATTGAGAAAGGAGTATGACAAGGTTGTATATTGTCACCATGCTTATTTAACTTATATGCAGAGTACATCATGTGAAATTCTGGGGTGGAGGAATCACAAGCTGTAATCAAGAAGGCTGAGAGAAGTATCAGCTTCAGATATGCAGATGATACTATTCTAATGACAGAAGGTGAAGAGAAACTAAAGAGCCTCTTGAGGAGAAGGAAAGAAGAGAATGAAAGATCTGGTTTAAAACTCAACTTTCAAAAGACTAAGATCATGGCATCTTGTGCCATCACTTCATGGCAAATAGATGGGGAAGCAATGGAAACAGTGACAGATTTTATTGTCTTGTGCCCCAAAATCACTGTGGATGGTGACTGCAACCATGAAATGAAAAGACATTTGCTTCTTGGAAGAAAAGCTATGACCAACCTAGCTGCTGCTGCTGCTGCTAAGTCACTTCAGTCATGTCCAACTCTGTGTGACCCCATGGACTGCAGCCTACCAGGCTCCTCCGATCAACCTAGACAGGATATTAAAAAGAAGACACATTACTTTGCCAACAAAGGTCCATCTAGTCAAAACTATGGTTTGTCCAGTAGTCATATATGGATGTGAGAGCTGGACCATAAAGAAGACTGAGCAACAAAGAACTGATGTTTTCATATTGTGGTTCTGTTTAAGACTCTTGAGAGTCCCTTGGACTGCAAGGAGATCAAAACAGTTAATCTGATGCTAAGATTGAAGAACTGATGCTAAGGCTGAAGCTCCAATTCTTTGGTCATCTGATGTAAACAGCTGACTCATTGGAAAAGACCCTGATGCTGGAAAATATTGAAGGCAAAAGGAGAAGGGGGCATTAGAGGTTTAGATGGTTGGATGGAATCACTGAATCAATGGATTGGAGTTTGACCAAGCTCCAGGAGATGGTGAAGAACAAAGTTTCCTGGTATGTTACAATCCATGGGGTCACAAAGGGGCAGACAGGAATTAGCAACTGAACAATAGCAACAGAAAAACAGAAGAATTATAAGGAGTGAAAAATAACATTATATGCATATGTAGTAAAACAAATTATTTTTTGTTCAGTATATTACTTATTGGTAAAGGTAATTTGTGCTTTTTTTTTTAGTATTAAAGTATACACAGAAAAATATATATCTTTTTTGACTTACCATGAGGTGGATTATCTCCCCAAAAACCAAATGTAAGTTGAAAATGTCGTAAGTTGAAAATATATTTAATACAGCTGACCCACTGAACATCATATCTTAGCCTAGACTACTTTAGAGGTTCTAAGAACACTTACCTTAGCCTACAGTTGTTCAAAATTATCTCATACAAAGCCTATTTTATACCAAAGTGCTGAATATCTTGCATACTTTATTGAATATTGCACTGAAAGTGAGAAACATAATGGTTGTTTACCCTCATGGTTACATGGCTAGCTGGGAGATGCAGCTCCCTGATTCCATCCAGGATCATGAGATATCATCATGCCACATTTACCACTAGTCTAGGAAAGACAAAAATTCAAATTACAATTTCTTCTGAATATGTATTGCTTTTGCACCATCATAAAATTGAAAAAAAAAATATGAGTTGAACCATCATCAATTGTGATTTTCTGTAACAATTTTAATGGAAATTGGAAATAGCTAATGACATGGAAAAAACAAAAAAAATTAGTTTATATTGTAGCTCAGTTTTAGTTATAAATAAATGGAAAGAAATGAGTTAAATACCAAATGCATTTGAGGGCACAGAGTGTATTCCCATGTATGTTTATGGAACAAAGAAAAGCATGGATGGAGAGTAAAAAGTTACAGTCACTACATATGAGAGTTGTGGTAGCTTGTTTCCAATATGATGAAGTTGAAGTGAAAGTGTCTGACTCTTTGTGATTCCCAGGGACTATAAGTCCATGGAATTCTCCAAGCCAAAATACTGGACTAGTTAGCTGTTACCTTCTCCAGAGGATCGTCTCAATCCAGGGATTGAACCCAGGTCTCCCACATTGCAGGTGGATTTTTTACCAGTTGATCCATGAAGGAAGCCCTGTGTCCAACATGCTACCATTTATTTTTACTCCTTCAGTATACACATGCCATCAAATGATGACATCTATTTCTCCACCCTTTTGATTTGGCCTGGCATGTGATTGCTTGCTCTGAAAAATCATATATGGTGGAAATGACTCTAATCTTCTCTAGGATTCACCAATGTGAGTACTGGTATTTTCCTCCAAGCTGTCTTTTCTCTTCTTTTCTTTGCTTCTTTTTATTTTTTCTTCTACATTTATTGAGATACAGAATTGGCATTCAGAAGTGTATAAGTTTAAGGTATACAGCATAATGATTTGGCTTCTGTATATCATGAAATTGTTACCACAAGTTAAGTTTAGTGAATATCCATCATCTTGTATAGATACATAATCAAAGAAATAGAAAAAAAATTTTTCCTTGTGATGAGAACTCTTAAAGTTTACTCTCTTAATAACTTTTGTATTAAAATACAGCAGTGTTAACTATATTTACCATGTTGTTCATCACATCCCCAGAACATATTTACCTTATATTTGGCTTGAAAATTTTTTAGGATGACATTGATGAAATTTTATTTTGATTAATGAAGACCATTCTGATTATATTCAGAAAGTTGTATAGCATTTGTGACAATTTACAAAGTACTTTATTGTACAAAAATCACTTGAGCCTTAAAATAACTGTGATGTAGGCATATGCGTTATATGACTTTCAAAAGCAAATATCCATTGCTCTCTCTTATCTCTCTACATCCTGAGCAAAATTGATTGCCTCTTTTCTTAGCTGCACATTATCCTCCTAGCTGTTTTGTAATGCTTTTCTTTAGAACTCAGCAGCCATGTAAAAAATGAGACTATATGGATATCACCAAGCTCTTAGCAGCACAACTGGAGATTATAACACTATGTGTTGAGAGGTGGAGAAGTATCGAAGTACCAGTCACATGAATGAAAAACTATATTGTATATTCCACCCTAGAGGCTAATTCCAATGTCTGCAATTTTGGGCATTGTCTGACTTCAATTGCTTGTGAGATATTAAGCTAGACCTATTCCTAAACTCATTCAATCTAAAGGTCAAAGAGAAATATTAATTATTGTTATTTTAAGCCAGTAAGTTTTCATGAGGTTTGTTACTAAGAAATAGATAACTAAAACAGAGGCCTGTTCCTGTTAAAAAGTAACCTGAAACTTTGATAAACTATTCAGACTAACCCAGTTTAGTACAGTCTCTCAGTTATGTCCAACTCTTTGCAACCTCATGGACCAAAGCACGCAGGCTTCCCTGTCTATCACAAAGTCCAGGAGCTTACTAAAATTCATGTTCATCGAGTTGGTAATGCCATCCAACCATTTCATCCTCTGTCATCCCCTTCTCCTCCTTCCTCCCATCTTTCCCAGCATCAGGGTCTTTTCTAAAGAGTCAGTTCTTCACATCAGGTGGCCAAAGTATTGGAGCTCCAGCTTCAGCATCAGTCCTTCCAATGAATATTCAGGACTGATTTCCTCTAGGATGGACTGGTTTGATCTCCTTACAGTCCAAAGGACATTCAAGAGTCTTCTCCGACACTAATTCTTCAGTGCTCCGCTTTATGATCCAACTCTCACATCCCTACGTGACTGCTGGGAAAACCTTAGCTTTGTCTAGATGGATCTTTGTTGGCAAATTAACGTCTCTGCTTTTTAACATGCTGTCTAGGTTGGTCATAGCTTTTCTTCCAAGGAGCAAGCGTTTTTAAATTTCATGGCTGAAGTCACCATCTGCAGTGATTTTGGAGCCCAAGAAAATAAAGCCCATGTGTTTGTATTTGCATAATACACGACCCATAGGATCTGCCCCCTAACACATAGACATGTGTTAGGGGAGACATGTGTTCTCCTGAGGGGAGAAGGGAAAATCCATTGAAAAGTAGAAAATTATGTCAGGCATAATAAAGGACAGGATGACAACAGTTAAAAATAGTGTTAGTGGTAAGAGAAGACATCCTTTTAGTTGAGAACAACTTAAGGCATAGATTAATCAAATGTGGAAATGAGGAGTATATAAAACTTAAAAGGATTAGCATTGGAAATTACAGGGATCGGCCAACAAGACTAATGAATTTCCCTATGTCAGTCCCTAAAAAAGGCAGTCTTTTTTTTTTTCAAAGCATATTGTCTGTTATTTCTAGATGTAGCTTGGTAGAAATAAAAGGAAAAAATGTTGGGCCACAGAACAGTGCAAATATTCTTGAAAGTGAAAATTGCCCAGTGGTGTCCAGCTCTTTGTGACCCCATGGACTCTACAGTCCATGGAATTCTCCAGGCCAGATTACTGGAGTGGGTAGCCTTTTCCTTCTCCAGGGTATCTTCCCAACCCAGGAATAAAACCCAGGTCTCCTGCATTGCAGGTGGGTTCTTTACCAGCTGGGCCACCAAGAAAGCCCAAGAATACTGGAATGGGTAGCCTATCCCTTCTCCAGGAGATCTTCTCAACTCAAGAATCGAACCAGGGTCTCTTGCATTGCAAGCAAATTCTTTACAAACTGAGCTATCAGGGAAGTCCTGCAAATATTTTTACCCTCAGAAAAGGGTGGTTGGTTAGGAGCAGTGGTGCTATATTGAAGATGGGAGAGTAGCCCGTTCTGACAAAAAAGATATAACATTACATACAATTTGCTCTTGCAACTCCTAAGGCCTACCTGTATATTTTACAACTCATTAAATTTTACTCTTGCAGAAAAGTTACAATAGAGTCTAAATCTTAGTTTTTCTAAGCATATTTTAGCCAGGAACATTCTCAGGTACCCAGTAAGCTATATTTACACATCCTTCAAGATAGATGGCACCTTTATTTACTCTGTGAGAATTTCCCAAACTTGCACTATTTCTTGAAAAAAAAATATTACCAATGATTTGTCTCCTTCCCATTGCCATCCATATGTCTACTGCCATTGACTTTTGTAATTATTCCCTTTATTTACAGTGGAAGGGAGTGAGTCCTTGTGGTCTATGGGTATCACACAAATAATACAAAATACTATATCTCACAATAATAGCTACCTTTAATCAACAGATATTAAATAGATTCACAAAGACAAATTTGCTTAATTTTCAGAAGTCTATGAGTAAGCATAAAAGTACCATGTTATTTGCACTTACCAGTAGTAGTGTATTGTTTACTATATTGTTTACAACTAAAATGATAATGGTAATAGTAACAAGTAGCTTATCCAAAGATACAGATGTTGACTGTGTTAGGATTGAAATCCAAACAATCTAACTCTTTCCTTTTACTGGTGGCTCAGACAGTAAATAATTCACCTGCAATGCAGGAAATCCAAGTCTTATCCCTAAGTCAGGAAGATCCCCTGGAGAAGGAAAAGGCAACCCACTCCAATATTCTTGCCAGGGAAATTCCATGAACAGAGGATCCTGGCTAGCTCCTCCATGAGGTCGCAGAGAGTTGAACACAACTGAGCAACTAATACACTTCATGTAACTCTAGAATACACTAAGTGTAACAATTAATAGAAGGTCAGAGCATTGACCTTTTATGTTCTAAAGGCACATAAAGTCCTGAGGGAACTTAGCAGATATTCCTATGAGATTTTGAAATGTCCCATCAATAAGCTCTTTACCACTTAATAGTTTATAAAGGGATACAATTCTGCAAACATACATGTGACCTTGATCTGATTTACAAAGCAAAAAAATGTAAGTAGAAGGAAGCAAAAAGAGGGAAGAGGAGAACTTACTACTTTATGTAGATAGGTTTAATAAGTAAATTTCAGAAACTACGTTAAATTTCACATTCAATTAAATTTGAGGCATTTTGTACAATTCCCCATTTAATATTTGTATAATTCTTGTTCTTTTATTTAAATTTTATATTGAATACTGAGGGACATTGTAGGTAAAGAGAAAATTAGCTAAGATGGCATGGTCAGGCTCTCCCACTCCATGGCCTGTAGCTCTTGCCCCATGTTTTGTAAATAATGATTATGTAACAGCTGAGCTCACTTACAGAACTGTGCATGCGCGTCACGAGTTATTGGCTTGGTCAAGGGTTACTTTGTGAGGTATGCCTGTATGAGCTCCACCTGGAAAAGCCCTGAAGGGTTGTGTGCGGTTATGTTGTGTTATATTATGCCTGCTGCTACAGTTGCTGTGCCACCAGGAGAGAATGCATATGTTTGCAGTTCCTAAGGCTCCTCACATTTTCTTCCAGCCTCTTAGCTGGCACCTTGCCTATCATGGGTTCAGTGAACAGTACAGACAGTGCAATACACCGAGACAATTGGTGTCACTAACAGGATCAGCGATAGCTATTATTTCTTTTTACTAACCTCTGAAATGTTGTTTACTTTTGATGTCACATCTTGGTTTTGATGTCAAAGCTTACATTTAATAGCATATTTGAAATGCAGGACTATCAAGGTTGGTTTCCTGGACACAAAGCACACGTAGTCACACAAGACCCTATGTGTAAAAGTGCCCCAGTCTTGATTAGACATTCTGGTGTCACTGCCTTAAAATTTTTAATAAGAATGAATACAGAGCCAACTATTTTCATTTTGCAATAGGCAGCACAACTGAAACAGTTGTGACTATAATGTTTGGCATAATTATTGATGTATGATTTAGTATGTCAGAATTTGTATTCAAATATTATGATTTATGGTATATTCTATGGTATATGTCCTTAGCTTCAGTTTGCATTAACTCCTTTCTGGATTCAGTGGCCTGGAAGTTATCACATACGAAAAAGAAGGTGTTTATCACATTCCAGAATCCTTGCAGATCACCATACATATCACATTCTTCAGATGAAACTGACTAGTTCAACAGATGGAACTACTAATTTGAAGGCAACAAACATACGGTATTTCTCACTGTCCCTCATTATAAGAGACAAATCTCATTTTAGACCCAAGTGTAACTCCATCCCACACAGACCCGATGTTATCTGACATTTATTATGGCAAACTATTTACATCAGAAATGCTACATTATGAAAATAAGGCTACAGAATATTTTATTTATGCTAAGATATTAATCATGTAACTTTAAACCTCCTACATCACCCTCTTTATGTGCTCTTCATTCTGTTTCTTTACCTTATATTCTTCCTGCTCTTTAGTCTTGGACATTTGAGAAATTTAAAGTAACATATTACATCAGCATTTGTAATAAAATTTTGCCAAAGTATACATGATAACCTATAACAGAAGGAATATCACATATTGTAAAAGAGCTATATTTTTAAAGTAGTGACTATAAAACCAGTAGTGAAATCTCTGGTGAAACTAGTTTAATGAGATTTTAAAACATAGTGTTGCCTAATTTTTTTAATGATTTGTTCTGAAATAGATATTTGAACTTTTGGAAAATAATGTGTGTTTTTAGCTAAAATGTTGACAACAGAAGTTCCAAATCACTGAAATGCTCAATAGGCCTATCTCCTATTTACCTATGTGTTTATCTTCTATCTATTGATATTTCCCTTTCTTTTTTCCTTCCGTCCTTCCTTATTTTCCTCTGTTTTAATGATATTTTTTATTCTGTTTCTTGGAGAAAAACTGAACAGCTTTGAGGAGGATTATCATAAGATGACTTGTGTTTCTCTTGTCTCTGTCTTTACAGAGACATTTTATTGTTATTAAGATATTTAATGATTGAAGCAAAATTCATAACAATAATTGTAAAGAAAATTAAGAGACAGAAGAGAGGTAACTCCACATGAATTCAGAGAACAAAATACTATTATATTTACCTACATGTCCATTTTTATACCATTTTCATACTGTTTTGATGGAAAATAGAAATCTAAAAGTAAACCATTTAAGTCATCCATTTGAATATTATTCAAGTTTCATTTGGTGCTCCTAAGTCTTTATGAGTTTCTACATAGATTTTAGAATTTTTTTGTCAGTTTTGAAACAAAACCTAATGGCATTATGAGCTTTATTTGGGAGGAATTGAGCTATTTCAAATCCTGGAAAATGATGCTGTGAAAATGCTGCACTTAATATGCCAGCAAATTTGGAAAACTCAGAAGTGGCCACAGGACTGGAAAAGGTCAGTTTTAATTCCAATCCCAAAGAAAGGCAATGCCAAAGGATGCTCAAACGACTGCACAATTGCAGTCATCTCACATGCTAGTAAAGTAATGCTCATTAGTCACCAAGCCAGGCTTAGGCAATACATGAACCGTGAACTTCCAGATGTTCAAGCTGGTTTTAGAAAAGGCAGAGGAACCAGAGATCAAATTGCCAACATCCGCTGGATCATCAAAAAAGTAAGAGAGTTCCAGAAAAACATCTCTTTCTGCTTTATTGACTATGCCAATGCCTTTGACTGTGTGGATCACAATAAACTGTGGAAAATTCTGGAAGAGATGGGAATACTAGACCACCTGACCTGTCTTTTGAGAAACCTATATGCAGGACAGTAAGCAATAGTTAGAACTAGACATGGAACAACAGACTGGTTCCAAATAGGAAAAGGAATATGTCAAGGCTGTATATTGTCACCCTGCTTATTTAACTTATATGCAGAGTACATCATGAGAAATGTTGGGCTGGAAGATGCACAAGCTGGAATCAAGATTGCCGGGAGAAATATCAGTAATCTCAGATATGCAGATAACACCACCCTTATGGCAGAAAGTGAAGAGGAACTAAAAAGCCTCTTGACGAAAGTGAAAGAGGAGAGTGAAAACCTTGGTTTAAAGCTCAGCATTCAGAAAACTAAGGACATGGCATCTGGTCCCATCACTTCATGGGAAATAGATGGGGAAACAGTGGAAACAGTGTCAGACTTTATTTTTTGGGGCTCCAAAATCACTACAGATGGTGACTGCAGCCGTGAAATTAAAAGACGCTTCCTCCTTGGAAAGAAAGTTATGACCAACCTCGATAGCATATTCAAAATCAGAGAGATTATTTTGCCAACAAAGGTCTGTCTAGTCAAGGCTATGATTTTTCCTGTGGTCATGTAGGGATGTGAGAGTTGGACTGTGAAGAAAGCTGAGCGCCAAAGAATTGATGCTTTTGAACTGTGGTGTTGGAGAAGACTCTTGAGATTCCCTTGGACTGCAAGGAGATCCAACCAGTCCATTCTAAAGGAGATCAGTCCTGGGTGTTCTTTGGAAGGACTGATGTTAAAGCTGAAACTCCAATACTTTGGCCACCTCATGTGAAGAGTTGATTCATTGGAAAAGACTCTGATGCTGGGAGGGATTGAGGGCAGGAGGAGAAAGGGACAACAGAGGATGAGATGGCTGGATGTCATCACCGACTCAATGGACATGAGTTTGAGCGAACTCCGGGAGGTGGTGATGGACCGGGAGGCCTGTTTTTATGTTGTGTTCTCATCTATTTTATCTTACATAATCATAATCAAGTTTTCATTTCATATGTTAAACACTTCAATTCAGAAGTCAGTTTGATTTTTATATCACCAAATTTTCTCATTATGTTCATTTTTTTTCTTTCCCTCATTGAACAAAACTGTTTTAATGATATTACTGACTCTATTGTCTCTCTCATGACTGTATTTATTGCTGTTACATAAAATTTCTTTAATATTTTTAATATATTTTAGAATGATGTTATTATATTTTGCTAATGGTTTTACTGGATGATAGCCATGTTAAATATGATGTTGAGTATCTGTATTACCAACTTTCCATTTTGATCAATGAACAATTTACACAAGGACACAATTCAGGTGTCCTTGTATATAGAACAAAGATAAAGAAACAGACAATAGGGGATATTTATTTCTTTCATTTTATAAGAAAATATATTACTAATTATAAATGAATGGAGCATGAATAAAAAGTAAACATTATTATTCTCTAACTGTCTGGCTAAAAAATCAACAGTAAGAGTGCCTAAGAATTGATGCTTTAGAATTTTGGTGCTGGAGTACAGTCTTGAGAGTCCCTTGGACAGAAAGGACATCAAACCAGTCAATCCTAAAGGAAATCAACCTTGAATACTTATTTGAAGGACTGATGCTAAAGCTGAAGCTCCAATACTTTGTCCATATGATGTGAAGAAATAACTCATTAGAAAAGACCCTGATGCTTGGAAAGACTGAAGGCAGGAGAAGAGGAGAACAGCAGAGGATGAGATGGTTGGACAAGATCACCAACTCAATTGACATGAATTTGAGCAAACTCCATGAAGGACAGGGAAGTTTGGTATGCTGCAGTCCATGGGGTCAGAAAGAGTCAGACATGATTTAGTGACTGAACAGCAACAACAAGGAACCAATTTTTCCTTGACGTGTTAAAATTAAAGTAAGAATGAAATACATTTCAGTAAGATATTCACCATTTACAGTTTCTCAAATCTTTAGTACAGAAAGAAATCACAGTACATCATTCAAGATGAACTGCAGTGAAAACTGAAAATCATAAAGATGCAATGACAACACGGGTATGCTTTTGTCCTAGCAGTTTATGGCAATTTTCTGAGTTATCCTCTGGAAAGGATATTTTCTATCATATATTCACATGTTAATTTGGGAGTGGATAAATCAAATTAATATATCAAAAAAACTTTTCCTTACTTGAATTTTAATCATCTCATTTCATGGGGTCTGTATGGTATTTGTCAAATTTAATATTAGAAATACTTTGTTAAAGTAAATTCAAGTAAAATGTTTACAGCAATCACTTCCTTTGGTACTCACCCTAGCTCAGATGGTAAAGAATCTGCCTGCAAAGTGGGAGACCTGAGTCTGATCTCTGTGTTGAGAAGATTCCCTTGGAGAAGGCAAAAGATATGCACTCCATCATTCTTGCCCTGAGAATTCCATGGACAGAGGAGCCTTGACAGTCTATAGGGTCGAAAAGAGTCAAACACGACTGATCAACTAACTTGAATCAGCTGTGTTGAGCCTAGGAATTTTTTTTTTTTTTATATCTTCTCATATAGCTCACTATTTTTCTCCATATTACTACTGGCCTAGAGTCTAAAATTTTGTATTTATTTACCACACTATTTATTAAATATAAAGTCAGGTAATTACATAAATATTTTGTTTGTTTTCACTATATCCTACCCCCCCCAACAAGGTTATCTTGCCATATTAAAGAAATTAGCCAGCCCCCTTAGACATTTGTACCTCAGAAGATGATTCAGTTGTAGGGCCCAAAACAGAAACTCTTCTAAAACAATGTGTTTTCCTCTCAGTTTGGTGGAGGTTGAGGTAGACCTGCATCACATTGAAGGAACTATGATCTTAAGAATAGACACAGGTAAAACAGGGAGAAAAAAAAAAAAAAAGAGAGAGAGAGACACTCTAAGATTCAGAGAATTCCATTGTATCCAGAAGAAATGGGACTTTTTGGTCTCCTTCCCTAGTAATACTCAGAGAAGTCATAGTGACAGGTTCTCTATCAAAGTGAAAAATGTGTCCTTGGTTCCCCAAGAGTAAGACCTTGAGCATCAAAACATAAATGGAGAAAGGTGACTATTGGCAGTAAAAACACCAAGAGAAGCATGAGTCCAGAATCGTTATACTTGGTAAGCATTGCTTTATGTTACCAGCATATCCTGGAAGGTCATGAAGTGAAGTGAAGTGAAGTCACTCAGTCATGCCCGAGTCTTTGAGACCCCATGGACAGTAGCCTGCACCAAGCTCCTCCGTCCATGGGATTTTTAGGCAAGAGTACTGGAGTGGGTTTCCATTTCCTTCTCCAGGGAATCTTCCCTACCCAGGGATCGAACCCAGGTCTCCCGCATTGTAGACAGATGCTTTACTATCTGAGCTACCAGGAAAGTCATAGACCTTCATAAAGCAGTGGTGACTTGGAAGTGCTCATAGAGTAAAAAGCATACTAAACCAAAGAATGTATGTGTGGTATGTGTATGGGTTACTTTTCTTGTTCTGCCTGATGTCACAGGTATATGTTACAAGCCATGAGAAAATTAAAAGGTCATAATAATGATTAATTCTACAACTTTTTGCACTTTGATTAGATAAGAAGCAAAGTCAGATTTAATTTGATTTTAATAAAATGAATTATCATGACAAGACTTGTGTATCCCAGTTTATGTAGTAAGATGTGTGATGTGTTGTGAAAAACGCTCTGTTGTGTCTGACTCTTTGTGACCTCATGGATTATATAGTCCATGGAATTCTCCAGGCCAGACTACTGGAGTTAGTAGCCTTTCCCTTCTCCAGGGATCTTCCCAACCCAGGGATCGAACCCAGGTCTCCTGCATTTTAGTCAGGTGCTTTGCCATCTGAGCCACCAGGGAAGCCCTTTAAGACTTCTAGTACATCAGGAAGACTGTTGATTGATGATGGATTTTCTGAAGTAGTTCTTGCAACCTGTCATATTATTATCTGATTCAAGTTTGTTTCCTTATATAATTCTTTCCTTTCAGAGCTGGCTTGCACTAGCAATTTTCACATCTATCATTATCACTACAATGATATATTTTGTTCATTGTTTTCCCGAGTGTAATCAGCACATGCACCATTGCCATACTGAAAAATCTTAAATAAGCCCTTCCTACATAGTGCAAGGTGGTAATTTTTCTCCCTCTTTTTATCATATTAAGAATTTCACAATACCAGAGGTGATTTCTTCTTCTTTCTTCATAAATGTACCAGACTATGGTGGTTTTCACCAGAGGGTTTGGAAATTATTTATATGAAGCGACAGATCTGTATATTCAAGTGTGTATTTGATTAATTACTTTATGCTGAAAGTATTTAAATGTCTGGATAAAGTAAATGTTCCCAAGCAAATATAATATTTTATCATATTTTTCCTCAAGGATATGTAATAATGAGAAAAAGCATCAGCAATTAGTCAGACCTAACACTAAAAGACACAAGCAACATTGTAAGAAATAAACTGAAAATTTCCAGTATTAAAATCTAATAAGAAAAACTTAAAAATTAATGTTGAAAAGAAAATTAAGAGTCCATTTAAACAATCGTTCTTAGCATCTCTTGCATTCTTACTATATTTGAGGCCTTTGCTAACCATTATATCTGCATTAATCTATTTAATACTCATCAGATTCTTTTGATAGTAACTATAGATCCTATTAGGCAAGAAAACTATGGTGCAGTGGAATGACTATCAACTCAACATGACAAATTAATAGGTGGAGAATCCAGGATTCAAACCTAGGCCATCTTACCCAGAGATCCTGTTCTCATTACATCATTGCACTGGCTAGTCTATAAGTATGAACAAAGATGTGGAAAATTCTGAATGAATTAGGAAAAATAACAACTAAAAATATTTAAATACTGATCAATATTGTTAAAATAAGTATCTAACAAAACTCAACATTCTTTTGTGTAATAAACAGTCAAAAAACACACAAACTGTACAAAGCTACCAGAAAAAAAAAAAAAACCCATTAAATGTAGGAATAAATATGCAGAAATTATTTAAAGTAAATTCACTGACAGATTTTTAATTCAATTTTAATTGTCCTAAAATTACTTCTCAATTTAACATATTTTCAAAGAAAGTTATTTTCAATGCATTATTTAAGCTTATAAGCTATATAAAAGATAACAAGCAAGTGCAAATTGGTGAACACTTTGCTCTAAAGTTCATGGCACATAGATGCAGAAACAGTCGAAACAGTGGCTGACTTTATTTTTCTGGGCTCCAAAATCACTACAGACGGTGATTGCATCCATGAAATTAAAAGACACTTACTCCTTGGAAGGAAAGTTATGACCAAACTAGACAGCATATTAAAAAGCAGAAACATTACTTTGCCAACAAAGGTCCGTCTAGTCAAGGCTATGGTTTTTCCAGTAGTCATGTATGGATGTGACAGTTGGACTATAAAGAAAGCTGAGTGCCAAAGTATTGATGCTTTTGAACTGTGGTGTTGGAGAAGACCCTTGAGAGTCCTTTGGACTGCAAGGAGATCCAACCAGTCCATCCTAAAGGAGATCAGTCCTGGGTGTTCATTGGAAGGACTGATGTTGAGGCTGAAACTCCAATACTTAGCCCACCTGATTTGAAAAAGACCCTAATGCTGGGAAAGATTGAGGTCAGGAAGAGAAGGGGACAACAGAGTATGAGATAGTTGGATGGCATCATCGACTTAATGGACATGGGTTTGGGTGGACTCTGGGAGTTGGTGATGGACAGGGAGGCCTGGCGTGTTGCGATTCATGGGATCGCAAAGAGTCGGACACAACTGAGCAACTGAAGTGAACTGAACTGAACTGCTCAGGCATGTTTGATTCTTTGCGACCCTATGGACTACTTTAGCCCACTAGGCTCCTCTGCCTGTTCAGGCAAGAACACTGAGAGAGTTGTCATTTCCTACTGCAGGAGATCCTCCCAATGCAAGGACTGAATACACGTCTCTTGCTTCTCTTCCACTGGCAGACAGAATCTTTACCTCTGCGACACTGACTATATATTTATATTATAATAAGCTAGATTTGGGCTTCACTTGTAGCTCAGTCACTTACTACAAAATCATTGTAGATAGTGCCTGCAGTCATGGAATTAAAATAAGCTTGCTCCTTGGAAGAAAAGCTATGACCAACCTAGATAGCATATTAAAAAGCAGAGACATTACTTTGCCAACAAAGGTTTGTCTAATCATAGCTATGGTTTTTCCAATGGTCATGTATGGATGTGAGAGTTGGACTGTGAAGAAGGCTGAGTGCCAAAGAATTGATGCTTTTGAACTGTGGTGTTGGAGAAGACTCTTGAGAGTCCCCTGGACTGCAAGGAGATCCAACCAGTCCATCCTATAGGAAATCAGTCCTGAATATTCATTGGAAGGACTGATAGTGAAGCTGAAACTCCAATACTTTGGTGACCTGATGTGAAGAACTGACTCATTGGAAAAGACCCTGCTGCTGGGAAAGATTGAAGGCATCAGGAGAGAGGGATGACAGAGGATGAGATGGTTGGATGTCATCACTGACTCAATGGACATGAGTTTGAGTAATGTCTGGGAGTTGGTGATGGACAAGAAAGCCTGGTGTGCTGCAGTCCATGGTGTTGCAAATAGCAGGATACACCTAGTGACTGAACTACAAATAGGGGAAAGATCAAGAAATTGACCATTGTGATAATATGCTAAATGAAATGTCAGGCAGAGAAAGACAAATACTGTGCTATATCATTTATTTATATGTGGGATGTAAAAAAGCTTAACACATAAAAACAGTAAAATGATGATTACCAGAGGGTGAGGTTTGAGGGAACTGAGGAGATATATTTTAAAGTTACACTTGTAACAAGTAGATGAATAAGTCTTTGTAAATCTATTGCATAGCATAGACAGCAATAAGATACTAGATCTTAATTATTCCCAACACACACACAAAAACATAATAATTATGTGACCTGATAGATGTGTTAGTTAATGCCATGATGGGTGGGAATCATATTGTAATGTGTAAATGTTTCAAATCTACACATCATATGCTTTAAATTTATACAAGTTGCATGTCAGTTATATTTCAGAAAGTCAAATCTAAAGATGAAAAAGCATAAGGAAGAGAAGTTATCATTTTCATGTGCTCTTAAAACAGTAATGACATAGATCTAAAAATAAAGAAAAAAAGACTTCACAAAGCATAAAACCACTGACCCATTAAAGGAACAATGACAAATAATTATTATCTATAATATAGAGAGAATATCCAAAGTAAAAAAACATTGAAAAAACTGGATCAAAATTGTTAACACTCAAATCTCATAGGAAAATAAGACTGATAGGTGGTCAATGTGTAGCAGGTGATATGCAATCTTATAACTAGAAAGGTACAATGAGCAATGTCTTGCCTTTCAGAGTAACACTATTTCATAGGACATATTATATCATGTTAGACAAAATTTTTGGAAAATAGGTCTTCTCAGATTCCTATTGTTGAAGTGAAAATAGTAAAGTATGGTAAGAGTCTAATTATTCTTGTAGAAATCTAGCAAAAACATACCAACAAAAAACCAATAATTTTAAAAAAATACACATCTGTGCCTAATTCTTATATTTAACATACAAATCCACAAAAGATCCCAAAATAGCCAAAACAATCTTGAGAAAAAATAACAAAGTTTATTGATATAGTGAAAAATAAGGGGTTACCAGAGAGGATGTATAAACCACTTTGTAGTTTATACAAATGTTGAACTATATTGTTGCACACCTGAAACTTATGTAATATTTTTTTTAAAGTATTTATAAGAAGACACATAGCAGCAACAACGATAATTATTCTAAATCTCTTTAAAGGTGTAGACTTTGAAATATTACAGAGAATCTCATTTCATTCTCGTATAGATTTCTACTAAGTCATAAATAACAAAAAGGTAGATATACACATATCTTCTTTCCATTTTATTAAACTAATTACAATGTATTTACTATGCTTTATGCTATGTTTACAATATGGTTGAGTATATATACATATTTATATATGAAAACAACGAACTCCAACAGTGTATGTCACATGTTTAAATCAAGCTAACTCATAAATGAGGAAGAAATATAAGGAGAGTGAGTAGTAAATTTTTAATATTTTGACCTATAGACATATTCATTATAGGAAGTTTTAGATTATAAATGTGTTCATGCATGAGATGTAAAACACATATAATTTCGAACATGTTGAAGATAAAAGAAATGTGCTGTTACTTCCAAACTTCTTCATTCTCTGAATATAGTTTCTCCTGATTCAATTCAGGCAAATTCACAAAACAGGAAGAGAGCTACTTGGTAATTATGTACCAATTAATCACTTACTCCTATTCAATAAATATTTATTGATCTCCATTCTTTATAACATACAAGTGTGGTAGATGCTGTACGCAAAACAGTAGAAGAGACAAAGTCTCTGACGCATTAGATTGTATCTGCTTGGTCAGACAAAACAGATAAGTAATGACAATGATTACAGACTGTAAATCATCTGATAAAAGGAAATTAAAAAATGTAGTCCACAAAGATACAGGAAAAGGTACTTTAAGTGAAATAGTCACAAGCAATGTTTGAGTGGAGTCCTATAGAAAATGAATCAATTACTCATTGAAGACAAGTAGGTAAATATTCTACATGTAGGGAAAAATAGTGTAAAGGATTTGGCCTTTTTTGAGGAATGGAAAACAGGAAAAGAGGAGCAAAGAGAAAAATAAGATTGTATAAATCAATGGGAGTCAGACTATACAGTCTTAAAAGTTAAAGCTAGGAACTGGGATTTTACTCTCAGACTTATCTTCCAGGAGTGACTGTAACTGGAACAGATAAATAAGTTATTAATAATAGTGTTTGTTGAGTGTTTAGCTTAACATAAGCAAATGAAAATATGTTGGTTTGTTTCTGATAATATATTTCTAAATGTTTTTCTAAGGGTGAGAGACAGGTAAATTGTAGCTCTAGAGATGTCTGAATCATAAGCAGCTCAGGATAAATGCTGTATCCATTTCTATCTTGTGCTTCTTTTCCTGTGTTTGGTTATGAACTTCTGAAATGAATGCATGGATGGATGAATGAATGAATGATTGAATGAATCAATATATAAACACACAGAAAATGGTAGACTTTTTATTTTTTATTACTATCTTGAAGAAAGCATACATAAATAGCTTTAAATTTAATTTAAATGATGATCAGCAAAGAGACACCTAAACATTTTGATTAGCTTGCCTATCATTTTTTCATATATTATCTATTTTATCTGAATAGGTATTTTGATCTATTTGAAATGCACAAATGAAAGAATGTACATTTTTCATCACTATATGTAACTTTTTAAAAAAATTATCCCATGGAATATAAATGTTATGTAAAAAAGGGAAAAGAAAAATAAAGCAGAATTGGTAATATTTTAAAATCCTACAGGGAATAATTCTTATGAGACTATCTTCTAAAACTCAAATAGAAAGCTTTTATTTTCCATGTCTTTCATAACCTAGTCTCTGATGGACTCCTTTTTTTTTTTTTTTTTTTGCATTTTTATTTTTTGATCTATTTTGCTTAACATTTGAGCAGAGCCTATATAATTCTTGTCTGTGTGCCATGTGTATGTGTGTTTACTCATGTCTCACTATTTACAACCCCATGGACTGTAATCTGTCAGGCTCCTCTGTCTATGGAGTTTTCCAGGCAAGAATACTCAAGTGGTTTGCCATTTCCTTATCCAGGGGATCTTCCTGACCCAGGGATGGAACTGTGTCTCTTACATCACTTGCACTGGCAGGGAAATTCTTTACCACTGCACCATCTGGGAGTCTTTTAAATGTTTTGTTTTTCCTTTCCTTCATTAATAATAATCTTTGAGCTTGCTTAAATACTCTAACAATTAATTTTTTTTAAATAAACTTCACTATAAGGCTGCTTTTCCTTTCTTTTCAAGTGCAATTTGAATATAGAAATGGGTAAACTTCCTATTTTCTTACATTATTTATCTCCTGTTCACTACTTGGCTATTCCTCTTTGATCAGCCTATTATTGTTCTATCTTGGACTCTGCATTTCTCCAGTTTCAAATCCAGGTCTTGATTTGCTTCCTTCTTGTAGTTATCCTTTGTCTTGCCCTCCTTTCTCATTATATTTTTAATCTTTGTTATTTTTCTCTATTTTAAATAGAAACCACCTACATGCTCTTCTCCTTTTCAGTTTTCTAAATTTCTTCTTCTGCTGCTGCTGCTGCTGCTAAGTCACTTCAGTCGTGTGCAACTCTGTGTGACCCCATAGAAGGCAGCCCACCAGGATCCCCGGTCCCTAGGATTCTCCAGGCAAGAACACTGGAGTGGGTTGCCATTTCCTTCTCCAATGCATGAAAGTGAAAAGTGAGAGTGAAGTCGCTCAGTCGTGTCTGACCCTCAGCGAAGCCATGAACTGCAGCCTTCCAGGCTCCTCCATCCTTGGGATTTTCCAGGTTAGAGTACTAGAGTAGGGTGCCATTGTCTTCTCCGTCTAATATTTCTGGGCTTCTTCAAATTGGAGGAGCCTAGACATTACTTTGCCAACAAAGATCTTTCTAGTCAAAACTATGGTTTTTCCAGTAGTCATGTATGGATGTGAGAGTTGGACTATAAAGAAAGTTCACCGCTGGAGAATTGATGCTTTTGAACTGTGGGGTTGGAGAAGACTCTTGAGAGTCCCTTGGACTGCAAGGAAAACCAGCCAATCCATGTTAAATGAAATCAGTCCAGAATATTAATTGGAAGGACTGATGCTGAAGCTGAAACTCCGATACTTTGGCCACCTGATGCGAAGAACTGACTCATTGGAAAAGACCCTGATGCTGGGAAAGACTGAAGGCAGGAAGGAAGAGAAGGGGATGACAGAGGATGAGATGGTTGGCTATCATCACCAACTTAGTGGACATGAGTTTGAGTTAGCTCCAGGAGTTGGTGATGGACAGGGAAGCCGGGTACACTGCAGTCCATGGTGTTGCAAAGAGTCAGACAGGACTGAGTGACTGTACTGACTGACTGAGAAAATCTTCTCATGTTCACTTTTTTTTGTTTGTTTTAACTCTAAGCTTTGTTTTTCAAATTTCCAAATTTTTATTCATTTTAATCTTTTCACATTGCAAGCTTGAAATATATTTTTATTAACCTAGATTTGAAGTAAGGAGAAACTTGACAGTAGTTTCTCTGTGTCAGATACTTTTAGGTATTTTATATACCATTTTAGCTTAACAACTATATGAAGTAATTTTATTATTAGATCAATTTTAAGGAAGTAAATACTAAAGCACACAAAGGTTGGGTAACTTCCTGAATGTCACAGTGCTGGAAACCAATTTACCTAGACTCAAACTATAGTTTAACTTCAGTTTGTGCCCATTATACTCCTTTTCACAAAAAGCTGAACTATGAGATAAATGTTTCTTTTTTTCTTATTTCTCAACCTGAATTAAAACTGAATAAAATAATTATTCCCAAAAACATGTCATTAAACAAAAAATAAACTGAGACTTATAAGGTGCTCAATTAGTTGTCATATAAGAGACAGATTTTATACCATAAGAGAGGGGTGGGTAAATGGTTTTTTCAAAAGTATCAGTAATAATATATATTATTGTAGCTAAGAAAAGGTAATATTTTTCCTAATTAAATTCAACTATATTTCATAATCACTTTTGAAAGTTTAGGCAGAGGAAATTACAATTAAAAATATTTATTAAACCACATAGATAGACCTTTACTAAGTGAAGGAACTAAAAACTTCAAAAGAGAGTAAATCAAGCAACCAAGTAGAAAGATTCAAGGGCAAAGTTAATGAAAACCATCTATCAAAAATGTTATATATACATAATAAAACATTTGCTAATTTGTTACAAGGAAGTTATTCTAATCAAACTGTAAATAACAAGTTACTGAGCTGATGATTTGAAAAATAATGAGGTGCACTACCAGCTACAAAGCTATAATTGTGATATACTTCATTGCTAAAATCGATTCTCCTCTCTGAGCACATGTTTCTTTCCAGCTGGATTTATGCAGTGTATTGGCCTCTTAAATTAGTGGACTTGATACTGAAAGCTCCTTCTTTGTGTGCTGGTGCAGATTCAAATCTCTGAAAGAGCTTTGGTTGAGGTAGAAAAAAATAGCTTTATTGCTTTGACAGGCAAAGAGGGACACAGAGCCTCCTGCTCCCAAAAAACTATGTGTCCCAACACAGGAAGATTTAATGAGGTGCTTTATGGTTCAAAGATGGGAGTGTTTACAAGGACACACTCCTTTAATCTTGCCTCAGGTTGTCTCTTGGCCAGTTGTCCCTTCATTAGCAACTGTTCCTATCTACTCTTTGAAACTCAGGGAAGGTCATGGAGGCTGGAGTCTAATCCCCACAAATGAGAAATGAGGAACAGAAAGGCTTTCATACCCAGAAACCCCACAGGTTCCTGCTTAGTTTCACTCTATGCATCCTCATACCATTTGAGATGCCCTCAGATACTCAGCAATATATTCCATTTCAGTAAAATGGCTTTCAGTTTTGTCTATGGCAGTGTTCATTTGGTTACATTTATTATGGGCTTCCCTGGTGGCTCAAACAGTAAAGAATCTGCTTTTAATGTGGAAGTCCTGAGTTTGGTCCCTGAGTCAGGAAGATCCTCTGGAGAATGGAATGGCTACCCACTTCAGTATTCTTGCCTGGAGAATTCCATGGACAGTGGAGCCTGGTGGGCATGGGATCGCAAAGAGTCAGGCATGACTTCGTGACTAACATAAAGCTGTAATAGACAAAATTGTAGCTGTTATTAATAAATGCTAAGGTTGCATTTGCTAGAGAGGAAGAATTTTTCTTCTACCCTCTTAAGTTCTGGCTGGTCACAAACTAAATTAACATAAATCAAATGTTTAATCACATGATTACATGGAAGAGACCTAGGAAAATTGAGTAAATTAAAAAATGGCCAAAACCCTCACCTTAAGTACCATCTTCAGCTAAAGACAAAAAAAGAATGTTGGAGGTAGTGGTTGAGACTTCAAAGGTGAAAAGGCAATTCATATAGAAGTAGAAATACAATGCATGCTAAGTTACTTCAGTCGTGTCTGATTCTGTGACTATGTGGACTGTAGCCTGCCAGATTCCTCTGTTTATGGGATTTTTCAGGCAAGAATACAGTATTGGGTCACAATTCCCTCCTCTAGGGGTTATTTCTGACCCTGGGATTGAAGCAATGACTCTTATTTGCATTAGCAAGCAGGTTTTTTACTGCTAGCATCACCTAGGAAACCCCAGAAAAGCAAATATTTGGTAAACAAATGCTTGTTGGGCCATGCAGAGACAATGTAATAGACTCTGATCTCATGTTGTTTAGTTGCTAAGTCATGTCTGATGCTTTGTGACCCCACGCCCTGTAGCTTCCCAGGATCCTCTGTCTATAATATTCTCCAAGGCAAGAATACTGAAGTGGGTTACCATTTCTTCCCCCAGGAGATCTTCCCAACTCAGGGATCAAATGCACGTCTCCTGCATCTCCTGCATTGGCAGGCAGATTCTTTACTGCTGAGCTATCAGGGAAGCCCATATTCTTTATACATATCTCTGGTGTTAGCTCTGTTCCAAGAATAGGCCCTTTATCTAAATTCTTTTAGACAGTTAAGGGGGAAGGAAAAAGAAAAACTTCCTGAGTTTTTATTTCTTAAAAAATAATCAGCCTAAATTAGACATGTCTAGGGGTGGCACGTTTTACTCCCCTACACATGCATTTTATGTTAGGCCTGATTATATGTGATGGATATTAGACATGAATAAGATGTGAGACATGAAATAGAATCCTGAAAGGTCCTTATTTTCAAATTTCCAAAATTCCACAAGAATATTGAATTTAAAAGAGAGAACAGCTATTTCTGCTTTATGGATTCCTAAAATCCTGTACCTGTACAGGGAAAAGGTGAAAGAATATGTAAAAAAAAAAGTAATAATTATTCAGAAGAAACAA